>NW_017306410.1:1092189-1129515 GCF_000935625.1 Nanorana parkeri | reverse complement strand
CAGGACGTCGGGTGTTGGAGGGAAACTCTAAAGGAATCGGAAGCGCCACTGATTGCATCACTTCTGGTCCCTTAGCTGTCATTGCTCGGCTCCAGAATCCAATCTAATAGCTTATTTTGGAGTGGAAAGGTGTCACCTTAAAGAGTACCTGTAACCTCCAATGTGCTATCACATAGGGGGGATGTTAACCCCTCTTATGTAGTAGCAATACAGTTAAAAAAAAAAAGGTAAAAAAAATAAGATCAAATATAATAAATGTAATTTTTTTTAAAAGTCCCCTGCATGCATATTGACATAAACATGCGTTGGATGCGCCAATGTACAAAAATGTAAACAATTGCCCTACACATGTAAGATATCACCGCATGCACCAGAGAGAGCAATAATTCTAGGGTCATAGATATCTATAAACTGATGCCCGGTACAGGCTTTTAAAGCGTTGCCTACAGACAATTTGGGGGTACCGTATTTTGTCGCCGTTTCACGGATCCGCACAATTTTTAGTTTGGGCATGTTGGGTATCTTTTTACTCGTTATAACCTCATCTTTTATATTTTACCAAAAAAATGGGTATTATATTGTGATTTTATGCACTAAAATTAACTTGAGTGCATTTTTTACTAAATTATGGTGTTTGATAAGGAGTTGCGCTAATATCGTACGCCATAACAATTTGCAACTGCCGCCATTTTATTGTACAGGGGCTTTGCTTTCAGAAAATATATACTGTTTGTGGGTTTTAAGTAATTTCCAGGCCTAAAATGTGGATGGTAACGTGTGCAAAAAAGGCCTTGGCAGCGACAAGGTTAAAGTGCCACTGACCACCAATGATTGTGGGATCATTTTTCCACAGGTAAAGAAATAAGATATACATATTAAAAAAAAGTTTGGTTTTGTGGGTTGTATAGTAAAAAAAAAAAAAGTGATTACAAAACACCACCAAAAGAAAGTCGTCTCCAAAAATGAAATAAAATGAATTTTGGTGCAGCGTTGCATGACCAAGTAATTGTCACTGAAAACTGAAAATGGCCTGGAAAGAAAGGGCCCTATAGAGACTATCACTAAAGTGGTTAACTCAGAGAGAGACAGAAAGAGGGAGAGAGTCATCATCTAAATACGAGTGCAATTATTTATACACGATTCTTCAAAATGCCACCAAGCTAATACAAACTTTCAGGATCTAGCTGTCAGGCAGAAATAACCAGAGCGGCGGCCACTGGAAATACAGAAAGTTCTTTGAGGCTTTATTTATTCAAACTGCCTGAAGGAAGAATATATCTTGTTGTTCTCTATAAGAAGAGCATTTTATAGTCAGCACAATGTAGGAGAACAGAACGGGGAGTCTAATTAGCAGGTATGGATTACAAGAATAACTCTTCCCTGAGACTTTTGTATAAATGGGTTTAAGAGCTAAAGGTTTCTCACCCTATTTGTCTGCACTTGTAAATGTATAATTGATATCATTAGGTCCAGAAATTGATTTTAGGCTTTCACGTTACAACTAGAGAAAGCTGAGAGTTTCAGTTCATTGCAGCAAAGTACATTAAGGATTTAGAAGAATTTATTCGGCAGAAATATACATTAATATTCGTGCATCTTATCTATAAAAGAACAGCGTTTGCAGGGCACGCAAAGAGAACAGAAACATTTCATACTTTTGTCCAACAAAGACTGGAAAATGAATACACAGACTGTATTTTGAGAAAGTATGGAACAAAAGTGAACTGGCCTACGTATTCTGAATGCTTTATTTAAGGTAAGCATGGAAGTGCATATTCATTGCAGTTAGGGATGCACCGATACTGATATTAGTATCGGTGCTGCCGAGTATTTGGGCAAGTACTCGTACTCGCCCAGATGCCTAGCCAGATACTTCCGGTATCAGGAAGCCTGGCAGCGCGTCATTACATGCTGCCCGGCCCCCTGATTGGCCGGGAAGCCGGCTCCATGCTCCCTCGTCACTTGTGACGAGAGAGCATGGAGCCGGCTTCCCGGCCAATCAGGAAGCTGGGCAACGTGTAATGACGCGCTGCCCGGCTTCTTGATTGGTCAGGAATCTGGCCAATCAAAAATATCGGTTCTCACACTCAATACTGAAATACTGGTATCGGTGCATCCCTAATTGCAGTAATAAAGTAGGGGAAAAATGTTTAATACATTTGTTTTACAGAAATATGTCACATACAATAACTAGATTGTAATCTTACAAGCAGGGCCCTCCTAACACTCCTGTATTAAAATTGTATTGCAATTTGACTGTCTCCCTCTATTTTGTAAAACACTGAGCAAACTGTACAAATCCTGTATTATAATAATATCATAAAGACATAGCATTCTATATCTTGGCGGTTGTCTCTTGCAATTTAGAAATGTCTTTAAAGTCTTCAACTTTAAATTCAATGAGGGGGGGTTTACCAAGACAAAATCTGGAGAAACTGTGCATAGCATGGCAGCCAATCAGCTTCTCTCTTTAATTTTCAAATCTGAACTTCTCTCTTCAGTTTGCTCAGTTAATTGGTTGTTATTGGCAACTACTCCAGATATGGTCTGCTCCGGTTTTGATTAATTCCCCCCGATGTCTTACAAGTGTTCATGTATCTTGTAAATTGCTTCTCTAACATGACAGTCTCTTGTAATGTGAAAATTCCTGATTATAACTTAATAGTCTCCTATTAAGTGAAAGATGTTCATGCTTAAAAGAGAACTATGGGGTAAGTGTTTCTCCCCATAGTTCTCCTAAAGGTGCCCATACACCTTACAATTATCTGCAGATTGTATGTGGTCAGATGGAAAAAGTGCAACAGATTGGCCCAGGTGGAGATTACTCTATCCACACAGTTAAGTGTAGATGGAGGAATCTGTTGCACCTTATCTGCAGATAATTGTAAGGTGTATGACCAGATTAAGGGTCACAGGGGACATAAACTAGCGTCCTCCTGTGACCCAAAGCTCAGTATACCGCGAGCTATAGTTCGCATTATACTGAGACCGCCGCAGCCGGGGCGGATCCCAACATTACTGTCGAGATCCACCCAGCTGCGTGACAGCTGGTTCTGCCCAATTAGCTGTCTATCTAGAGGCAAAGACAGCTGTACCCACCCCCTCTGTTGCTCCAGTCAGCGCTGGAGGATTGGAGCGGGGAGGGGAGAATCCCTGCGGGGAGCGATGACCGACAGTCATGGCTCTCTGCAGGGACATGATCGAGAAGTGAGCGAGCGACGGTATGTGTTCGCTCACTTACCGATCTAATGAGCCGACGTGTGACAGTTTCATTGTCACACGTCGGCTCGAACTATGAGGATGAGTGATTTTCACTCACCTCATAGTTCTCCTTTAAGACTATGTTCACACCATGTCTGGAGTAGATCTGCAAACGCAGTGCATTTTTACCACTATTCGGTCACATTACAGTGTGTTTTTTTTTTTTAAGCTTAAAATGGGATTTCAGGTGCAGTCCAGGGCATTTGTATGTTTTTGATGCTTTTCCATGCATGCCAGGCCAGAGAAAATGAGACAAGCGGCATTTTTTTTTTGTTACTGGGAACTAACTGTGAACAGAGCCCAGAAATACCATAAGGATTTATCGGGATGCTTTTTTGGTCCGGGAACAAACTGTTCTGGTCTGGACATGGCCCTAATATGGTGTGAGCAAGCCCTCAATGCAAATTTTAGAAGCCCTCCTTCTACGTAAAGCCCAAATTTGTGCCCTCTAGATGTTAAAAAATGCAGATGTGGCTGCAATACTCACCTGCACTCTGACATTATTTCTGGCCGTACTATCTTTCCACCACTAGATCCCCTCAGTCTTCTGAGTTGAATGACACCCAGCAAGAACATCCTGTAATTGCAGGGCAACACCATGTTACCCTGCACTCACTGGTAATGATGCAGAGAGCGTCGGTGACATCATCATATCAGGACCGCTATCCGCATCATTGAGAACCAACCCCTGCTGGAGAAAATCTGAAGAGTAGGAGGACCCTACATGTCATGTCATATCTGGAAAAGGTAGCATGAAAATACATGTTGGGGAAGGGTGTTCCCACAGTTGTGCATTAAAACAAAGAGCACTTATCCTTTTTAGTCCCTCACCCCTGACCTAAACAATGCCACCCTCCTCGCACAGCAGATCAGTAAGGGCTCGTTTGGGTTTTGTCTACATTCCGCGTAGCAATGCTCCCTGCACATTACAGCGCCATAGACTTCTATTGGGCTGTCTCCCAGCAGGGAGACAGACATGGCCAGGAGAGGATGACTTGAAGCGCTGGGTGGCAACAATTAGCAGAGCCCTTGGATCTTGGTAAGTATAGATCTGCAAAGGATGAGGGTCAGGGGGCAAAAAGAAGCACTTTTTCCAAAAGTAGGCCTATTCGTTAACCTTTTCCCTGTCACCGATGTAAGGCATACAGCGGAACAAAAACTTTCCCAGCATGCCTTACGTCAGCTGCATTTACCCTTCTGCTATAAGCTCATGGTTGCTTCAGTGACCATGAACCTAAAAAGGAAGGGTCCCCCTGACCTGTGTAAGTAAATAGCGGTCATCAGCGGCTATCCATTGTAAATCAGATTGCCCCCACCCCCTCTACTGTCATTGCCACTCAGCAGCTCTCTCCTCCCTGCTGGAACCTGATGCATGCCCTCTCCCGCCTGTGCAAACCCAGTTTTGCCCAAGCCTGTTTAAAACATCTGACCACCAACCACTTCCTCCTGACCCAATCAGTTGCAAGGAGGTGCATTCCTCTTCCCACAGCTATATGTAATAAAAGGGATGAAAGTGCTCAAGCTAGAAGTGCCACCAGTGCTTGGGTAGGGAGGAAGGGGGTGCAGGTCAGAGTTTTCGGTCACTTGTTAGATACCATGGCATGAGTGACAGCTCTGAAGCTGCTGACATGACATCCAAGTTGCGGCACCCATCAGCAGTCTCTCTGGCTTTGGGATGTCTACAAAACAAAGGCTTCCACAAGTAAATAAGATAACATACGTAAAATACGTGTTATGCACATATATTCTTCTGGCAACATTGTTGCCCGGTGACAGGGTCTCTTTATGGTCTCCCTTACAAGAACTTCCGTCACCTGCAGCAGAAGGTGTCCGTGTTATAGAACAGAACCAACACCCAGCTCATCAATAATGACAAGATGTTTGTATCACGTGACAGACGGCCCACCCACGTGATGTCACACAGGTCCAACACGCTCTGCCAGGAAGAAAACACAGCCACGGCCGCTGTGTAGAGCACAGAGGCGGTATGCAGGGCGGCGGGGAAGCGCATGGAGCAGGCTCGGCAGACGGAGAGCTGAGAAAGGCAACAGGGAGCGATGACTGCGAGTCGGGGGAGAAGAAAGAAGGAGACGACTTCTCAGACATCAGCGACTCCGAGCTCCTCAGCTTACAGGAAGCTGCGGAGAGCTGTGAGTGATGGAAAGGGCGTGGCCAGAGAGAGGGCGGAGATTAGGGCGGGACGAAGCATGTTTATGGAGCAGTAGATCGTGTGTTTTATATTTATAGAGCTGGGAAGTTCGGCTCTTAGAAATTAATCGGTTCACTTGCTGAGTCGGAAGCTCAGGAGCTGTCTGAACCTTCTTAAAGGATCCAAATGAGAAGACTCTTGATTCAGAGAAGGTGGGGCAGCTCAAGGGGAACCTTGATCAGTGCCTTGGCTCAAAGAGGTCACAAGTTTGGTTTTATGTCAGACCAGCCAATCTATTAGATCAGCCAATGTCGTCACTTCTGGTGACGCGTGATCACCTGTGACAAATTACTGCGCATTGCATTCTAATGAGCTGATGTCACATTGGTAGCGATTAGTGATGAGCTGGGGCGTGTTCGCAAGCGCCTTGTGCCGAGCCCGCCAGGAAGCCGTCAGCGCCAATCACAGGCACTGAGACATGTTCCCGGTCGGCAGCTGCAGAGATCGGAAAATGTCTCAGTGCCTGCGATTGGCGCTGCGCGCTGACGGCTTCCTGGTGGGCTCGGCAGGGGGCGCTTGCGAACACGCCCGAGCTCATCACTAGTAGCGACCAGATTTGTCCCTAGTGTTTAGAGCGCAATAACAATCGGATTTACTACTGGGGCTACGGTAGTAAAATCGTATGGTTATTCCTACCCATGCGCTGTAAAGACTGGACAAATCTGACCGCTAGCAATGTTAGCTGTGACATCACATCAGAATGTGGAGCGCATGCACAGTAACATGCTTTTAACTGCCACAGCTGATCATGCATCACGAGAAGTGACGACATTGGCTGATCTGATAGAATGGCTGGTCTGATATAAAACCAAACTTGTTACAGCTCTAAGCCAAGGCATTGATCACTGTTCCCCAGGAGCTGCCCCCCCCCCCCCCCCTTCTCTGAATCATTCTTCTCATTCGGATCTTTTATGAAGGGTCAGACAGCTCCTGAGCTTCGGTTCACTTGTCAGCCGACTCAGCAAGTGAGCAGAAGAACCGAATCATTTCAAGATCCGAACCTCCCAGCTCTGACTTAGGAGTCTAAAGGCTGTGACACACTGCACGCGGAGCGGTGGCGCGCTGCCTTCGCGAGCAGTGTGTCATGTAATTTTCTCCTCGGCATGTCAGCTTGCGAGAGCTCACATAGCTGAGCGTGCCGAGATGAAAAATGTCATCTTCAGCCAATCGTGTCAGGATCCAACGTCTGGCCGTTTTTTACGCATTAGCCAATTGGCTGAAGGTGCAGTCAAACATCTGCCTGCACGCAAAGCTCTGTGCCGGTCAGCTTTGCTTCACTTTGCACGGCTCTGCGTGCAGTGTGTCACAGGCTTTAGACCCGGTGTACTGTTGGAGGTTTGTGTCCAATTCACAGATTTGATTGGTTGCAGGAAGGAGCTGAGCTCTCGCTCTAGGATCGTATTACAAGAGCCGCTCTGCTACATTCCACACTGAACTGCTACAGGGCTAGTTCACACCAAGCGCGGAGCAGTTACAGAATGGATCAAAACTGCGTCCAATGTGTTCCAATGATATTTTGGGCTCTAGTTCACACTGCAGCATTCAGTTCCAGAGCATGTGGGAAAACTGCAGCATGCCCTATTTTTCCTGCTCTGGAACGCATGCAAATGCATCAAAAACACATGCAAATGCTCTGGAGCACACTGAAAGCCACTTTTAGGCACAAAAAAATATATATATATTTATTTTTACAAAAACGTCCCGGAACAATGGTCTGCATTTGGTGTGAACAAGCCCTCAAACGGATCAGCTCACTCAGAAGAATCGACTCCTCCAGTTCACTGAAAGTAATCAATACAAAAGAACGATTCGTTCAGGAACTGGACATCACTATTTTATAATAGTAGATCTGTACATAGAATACGATTCTGGGTGTGTTTTGTTTACAGCTGCAATGTAATTTATATCAAAGCCAACCTGCACTACTCCCCATTGTATAATGGCATAGTACACCTTTTATAAACATTTAACAAACACATCCACAGTGACTGAATAAGACATGTCACTTTATTACATGTTTGCATTGAAGCCTGCAGAGCCTTGAACCTTTAATGTGGGTGCTATGCACAGTCTCCTGCATTATGCAGGTCAACCTAACTAGCTGGGTGGGTCTCCAGTGACAACCTACCTCACTGGTGCATCTCAAGCATGTGAGGTAGGCTGTCACTGGTGGCTCGGGGTACCAGTACTGTGAATTGCGTGGGGGGGCTGGGTTGAGTTGGGCAAAACAAATGGCAAACGCACTCATCAACATATAACCAGCTTCAAAGCAAGGTGCACATGGAAGGGCTTTAAACAATACAACAGCAAAAAGTTTCCCAGCACACTCACCAGCCAGCATGCTAAAAAACCTAATCTAACCGCTAAGGTTATAAACAGAGGTTTTAGATGCACGTCTTCTGCAGAATATGTGAAAGCCGCACTGCCTCATCAAGGCCCCTCGGTGTAGTGCAGTCCTAACTCTAATCTATGAGAGTCTCCATCTTGGAGCACACGTAGCAAAAGATATGCATATGTGACCATTCTGTAAACACGTGACTGTAGATAAAAATCAACTATCAAAACAACATTTTCTAGGCTAATAGATACTTCTCTGCACTGATATTATTATTATACAGGATTTATATAGCGGCAACAGTTTGCGCAGCACTTTACAATATAAGAAATACATTATAATCACAATACAATTCAAGACAAGATGGGGAGGAGGACCCTGCCCCTGAGGGCTTACAATCTAAAAGGGAGGGGCAAGTGATACATGAGGTGGCTTGTGTGGGGATGAATTGTCTGAGAACGTGATGGTTGAGTGGTTAGGTTGAGGTGGGATAGGCTTCCCTGAAGAGATGAGTCTTAAGGCATCTCCTAAAGGCAGTCAGAGTGGGTCATAGTCGGACAGGTTGGGGTTAAGAGTTCCAGATGATGGGAGAGACTCTAGAGAAGTCCTGGAGGTGAGCATGGGAGGAGTTGACGAGGGAGCTGATATGGCAGCTCCAGAAGCCTGTTGTGCCTCATACTGTGCCAAGATTTCTTTGACCAAGTATTTCAAATTCTAGATCTTTATTGTAAAATCTAAAAAAACAAAATTAGAGGTTGTTACCTTCCTGTCATGTAACCACTATAGCACAGTATAACTATATGATATGGATTTCAGTAGTCGATGTTGCAGACATGATCACACATTCCTTTATACTGTAATGAACTGCAGTCACTTCTTGTATAAGATAGAAATATACTAAGTGTTAATATTTCTCTTCACAGGTGATGCATATATAGAAGGAGAGGGTTTGGAAATGGTAGATGGAGTTACAAGCCCTGGAAAAATGTACGTATAATCCGGTTTCACATAGGTGAAGAAAGCTCACAGGTAAAATAGCTTCAAAATGTCATCTACACCAAATGTAAGTGTTGTCCATACACGCTTGTGCGATGCAGCAACACCCGATGAAATGCAAACGTTCCTACAACACGTGGCAATGCATTGATATGTGGTGCATTGCAATTGCCATATATTGTGAATGGCACCCCAACACACGGCCCTGTTTATCGTAGATGAAAATATCCATCCAATTACCTTTTTTCTTTTGTAGTGATGCGACTACATCACCTGAAGGTCAGCTCCACAATAGTGCAGGATTAAGCTGCAGTGAAATGCCTGGTCCACCAGAGGTAACTCAGAGGAAAAGGAAACAAGAATCACTGAATCCACTTCAAAAATATCATATGAGGTATTTGGCTGTGACCGACCTTTGCTCCCAGATGTGGTGTGAACAACAAATGGTATACAAAATTGAGCAGCCAGCAGATCTCCTACCAGAAAAGACTGCTGCAATGAATGAAGGATCTAGTATACATCTGGCCAGAGGTGAGGCATTTCCTGTCGTTTGTTTCAATCACATATTTGAAGTTTGATGTAAAGTGCATCCCCACTCATAGAAAATAAAGATATGTACATCGGCCACCAGAAGGAGCTTCCAGTGGCTCAGTGCGATTGCTTATTGCCTGTTATTATAAGAATGTAGCCACATTGGAAGGGAAATGTTTTCCATGAGTAAGCCAGTTCATAGAATTTTATTGTGAGTAGAAGCGGTAAAGTATAAGGCTGTGCACACACCTTACAACCATCGCAAGACTTTTGTCTTGCGATGGTTGTAAGGTACATAAAAAAACGTACGATCTGCCTATCTTGCATAGGCAGATCGTACTTGCGATGATCGCAAGCCAATGACCTCAATGCTGAATTGCAATGGGTACATGGACTGTAATCTTACAGTAGTAGAGGTCGCACGGCTTCCACACACCTTGCGATAATAGTACGATCACTGGATTTCCCGCGATTATCGTACGATTATCGTAAGGTGTGTGGGGACCTTAATGTAGCACTGAACAGGAAAGTGAGCTGAATTAGAGAATTTTTCCAAATCAGCTATTTTGGTCTAGATGTATCACTTCCCCAAACTCTTCACCATTTTGTGAATAACCCTGAAAGTATCCAAAGCCCCTGAAAATAAAAATAAAAAACCCTTTAGTGCTCCAGTTTAAAAGAAATTCAAACAGTTTTTTAAAGATTTTACCATTTTTAAAAATGTAAAAAAAAGGAAAATAGTTAAGGAAAGTAAAAAAATAAGTTTAATAAAAATATGATAATAAAATATAGTGCCGAGGAGGCTATTAAAGTTATTAGACAAACATACCACATTCTAAAATTGTTCCATACTAAAATTGTGTCTCACTCCTTTTTAAATAATTTTTTTAAAGAATTTCTATATGTATATGTCACATCAAATTAAAGCCCATTTTGTCCTTGAAAAAAACGGTATATAATATGTGTAGGTGCAATGAATGAGGAAGATGGAAATTATGGTTAAACAAACACATAGCAAAAATGTTAAAATTGCTCCAGTCCCCAGGAACTACAAAAATTTTGGAAGCTATGCCACTAAGGTGTTAAAGGGATAGTTCTTCGTTGTGTCCCCTAGACAGGAAGTCGGGTGAATTCACCCCATTGGAGACAGAGATCACTTAAAACCTGACAGCAGCTCTAACGTTTTAACACTATTCCTAAAACTAGAAAAAAAATGTTTCACTGAGAGTTCAAATTTAATGCTAGCCCTTAATGGTAGCATTAATATTTATTTATTTATTACAGGTATTCAGTGTATCCAGAGCTTTACATACTATTCACATCAGTCTCTGCTCTCAAGAAGCTTACAATCTAAGGTCCCTGTATCACATACATACACATATTAGGTCCAATTTAGACAGGAGCCAGTTAACCGACCAGCATGTCTTTGGAGTGCAGGGGGAAAGCAGAATGCCCAGAGAAAACTTGCATGAAAAAAAAAGGTAAAACATGCAGACTCTACGCAGATAGTGTCCTTGCCAATGTTTAAACTGAGGACCCGAGGCGAGCAGAATTGCTAACCAGTCAGCCACTGTGCTAATTATTTTAAGAAAACTGTTATAACATATATGAATTATAGAACTAGCATATGTGAGTTGTACAGCTATTAATACATTGTGTAGATGTGTCAAAGTAAACCGTCCACTTAATATTTACCAGAGTTGGAGGTACATGATGTTGTATCGGTGACCACACGGAACCGTGAAGACTCCTGGGCGATAAAATGTCTCAATATTTTAGCTATGATTCCAGTTTTGCAGTCCGGTAAGTCAGCATATAGGTTACTTTGTAAACTATGCACATAAATCTAGAAAGATACAGTACCCATCTTGACCCCTTGGTCATATTCACGCTCCACTTTACATTATCATTGTATTCCTTGCTAGCACCTGATTACTATGCTTCCCCTTCACTAAATGACAGCACCACAAGAGAGAGTGGATCCACCAACCTGAAAGTGACAAGTTATACATTTAGATTTGATTCCTCCCTTTGATCCCCAGTGGTTTCCTTTCCCCTTCAAATTAGGAGCAGGCAACCCATAGCCAATTGGCTTGTATTCTAAAGCACTGGATCTCTCTACCTGGACTTCTTCCTCTTACTTGGTGATCCCAGGTGGGGTGACCACAATGAGAGCCAGCTGGGCAGGAGGCTTGGTGTTGAGTAGCAGATGCTTAGAAGAGCTTTTGCCTCCAGTCACCAGAGGTAAGTCTTACAGGTACAAGCCCCTCTGGGTCTCATGGGAGTCACCATGCTGGGTTCCCCACTGATCCCTGGCACATGTGAATCACAGCTGCAGCACATTCTTACTTCCATCATCCGGTAAAGCTAAAGTGCACAGACGCTGTCCCTTGGAGATGCTCAGATGCACTCTCTGTGAGCATGTGTGGCCATGTTATGTCAGAGCCAAACTGTCAGCCGTCACGTGTGGCTTTGTTAGAGTGGTGCAGGCACATGACATTACATGCCTGTGCATAGGGGTTGGCTGTTCCAATGTGGTTCTGGAGGATACCCACGTACTGGATTTCAATGGCTGCACTATGGATACAGATAGTGATGAGGCACTTCACAGAGATACAGAGGCTTCAGGAGATGCCTCTGAGTAAGTGGGAGTCATGTCTCTCTTTTTTTTGTGTTTATCTTTGACTTTAAACCTTGTTTATAACTTCCTTCTGCTTACCTTCCAAAAAGCGAAAGTCCTTGAAGGAAAGAAAACTACACCTGCTAGCAGAAGTTATGCATAAACTGCACTCATAAGATTGTAAGTGAAGTAACCCCATCCATGCTACAATCTATTATGGATTTTTGTTGGACAGAAATTCAATCCCTTGTGAAAGCAGTAGCAGCTTCTTCCATAATGCAGCCTCAACAGAAGCCCCATTTAACCCCTTAAGACTCTTTACATGATGAAGAGGATGAACAGAAATGTTTAAGATTGAAATGAAGAAATCTAATTTGTTTGGGGGGTTTTTTCAGCAGAAGAGACAAATGATTTATAGATTATGATCTAAAATGGTTTAATAGATTCTATGACGAAGAAAGAAGAAAATGTACAGCAGCTATCTTTTATAACGTTTAATCAAGTGTAGTTTAAACTAGAAGAAAAACAGGAAATGATTCTCCGTACATAAACATGTAAAATTGTTAATCACTAAAGAATGGAAAGCAATAGAAAAATGTGTATGCTGAAATCATATAAAACTAGATAACTGTATGCTGAGGAAAAATACGAAATGGATAAAGTACAAGTCGTGGGTTGCCTCAATGTAGGCACCCCACCCTAACCTCTCCCCCTAGGATTCGTAGAGTAAGAAAATTTTAAAAAAATATATAGGGTTTTCGGAGAGGTATAACAGACCATGCATATATATATATATATATAAATATGTGTAAAAATATCAAATGTATTTAAACATACAGATAAATAGTTAAAATTTAATTTTAACTATGTATCTGTATGTTTAAATATATTTTATATGTTTTTTTCAAATGTTCTTACAAAATGGATAAAGCCTGAAAATTGACTTTCCATTATCTAAGCTCAGATCAGTTATCTAAGAAATCAGAACTACCCTTCAATGATATGGGGTCATTAAAGATCACACGGACAGAAGGGCAGAAGGAGTTCTGAAATACACATGGGAAGCATGCTACAGCAGTAGCAAAGGCCATGAGATCTAGATGAAATAGCTCCAACATTACCTGTTCTCGGACACTCCTAAAGAGAAAGTGCTGGTTTCTCTTCCAATTATTTTTAATGCAGTACATCACATCTGTTATGTCTCAGCAGATGCAGTTAGAATAGCGGCAATAAAAGCTTGGTGGCGGGGACACAGTCTCAAAGCTAGGCTATGTGGAGTGCATCTTGAAAGGGAATACATATTTGGTGAGGTGTAAACTGGATGATATTCTAGATAAGGTGGCAAATGAGAAAAAAGATTTTCCAGCAGACAAGAAAAGCTTGTACATACTAAGGATTTTCATCCCTAAAAGGAATACAATCAAATAAAGGCAAAATCATTAAAGGAGAACTATGGGGTAAGTGTTTTTCCCCATAGTTCTCCTAAGGGTCACGGGAAGACATAAACTAGCGTCCTCCCATGATCCAAAGCTCAGTATATCGCGAGCTACAGCTTGCGGCATACTGAGACCGCCACAGCCGGGATTGATCCCGACATTACTGTCGAGATCCGCCTAGCTGCGTGAGTGACAGTTGCCTCTGCCTATCTAGAGGCAGAGCCAGCTGTACCTGCCCCCTCCCCCGTCCGTCTAGCCAGTCAGCGCTGGAGGGGGAGAATCCCTGCAGGGAGCCATGAGTGACAGTCACGGCTCTCTGCAGGGACCTGATCGCGAAGTGAGCGAGTGACGGTATGTGTTCGCTCACTTCCCGATCTATTGAGCCGACATGTGACAGTTTCATTGTCACACGTTGGTTCGAACTATGAGGTTGAGTGAAAATCACTCACCTCATAGTTCTCCTTTAAACTGAAAATTTTAGAAGGAGAAGTGCAGAGGATTTATCTTCAGTCTTAAACAGAACGCCCCCTAATCTCTCCCCACAGCCATGACATTATGGTTGAGTGAAGCTTTTTGACATTCACTGGATCTATGGGGAAAGATCATATCAAATTCCTGGGTGTTTCAAGTCATTCCTTAGGAATACAGGTTAGAGCTAGAACGAGTACCTCTACCACAACTCAGGACTACCCCATGTATAACCTCCCCAGAATGTCAAATGGCCCTAAAAAAGCTATTACCTTTATGATCTCACAAAATGTTCTGATTCCAGTACATCTGTAGGAGAGAGGCAGGGTTTTTATGTCTCAGTGTTCCTGATGAAAAAGCCCAAGTGGAATCGGCAGTAAATAGGCCCATTGCTCCATCTGATTGGGATAGGGCATTTGCATTCTCCCACAAAATCACCAACTCCAGTAGACTATAAGTATGCAACTACAAAATCATTTTGAGATGATGCTACTGCCCCACAGACCTCCATACATGCAACCCAACAATCTCTGACAGATACCTCACAGAAGAGAAATATGACACACATCTGGAGTACATACTCCTTAAAGTGGACCTTTACCCCCCTTTGACTAAAAATTACCCCAGCATAAAGCTCTGCATGCTGATATGAAATCATCTTACATTCATTAGCTAAAAAAACATTTGTATTTTATTTACAATTTCTCTTTTTTTTCTACTTCCTTGGCCACTTTGGCACAAATTATGTAATTGTTCCCAAAGCATTGCATACTGGGAAGGTTACATCAGCAGAGCATTGATAGGAAACCTCATCTGTAATCTCATGAGATCTCAAGGAAAGGCATTTTCCTCCCCTGAGATGATATGTAAGGTCACATGTCCTAGTCACATGTGCTAGAGTTCCAGGGAGATCTAGTAACCTGACCTTAGTTAAAATGGCCACTGTCAGAAAACTGGGGAAGAAAAAAAATAAGGTATGAAAAAAATAAAAAGCCGGCAATTATCTAGAAGTATCTGTTTGTAGATGGTCATTACTAAACATTTCTAAAGGCATGTGTGTTGTTATTTTGAAGATATGGGTAAAGTTCCTCGTTAACTGAACATTTTTGGCACAAAATACTAACAATTTATGTTAGTAATTATGTTAGTAAGCGCATCACAGACATTGAATTGAAAAACTGTACATGCATTACTCTACTTTGCATCCTATTGGGTTCTTATAAAACTGTAAAATGGGCCTTCTGGCATGATATCCTTGCTGCAGCTCACACAATCATTTCTGGGCACAGGAAGTCACCACAACCTTCTATGACCGTGGAGTGGGTATGTGAACTTGAATCTGTTAAACAAAAGTTCTCCTCGGAGGAGGATACAACTGAACTTTTCTTAATGATATGGGCCCAATAGGACCATGTTAAGTCCACAGCTAATATTGCATCTTACCTATCAAAGATTTAGAGCTGAAACCTCTAACCCTTTTATGTTCCTTCTTCTCCCTGCTCTCCTTATTTATTCCATTAGTCACCCTACTGTAATATTCTCTTCCCCCTCAACCCCTCCTGCCCCTTATTTTTTTCTTTTTCCCTTTTCTCCCCTGCTATTTTCCTTTCGTGTTACCTCTCTTGCCCTGTTCTCTCTGTGCCTCCTTCACCTTGCCACCCCCATTTTTTCCCTCATGTTTTTCGTGAAGTAGTTTCTCTAGTTCCCTCCTAGTGCACAATTCCAGCATTACATTCATAGCCACATAGACAATAAGATATCATTTTGTATGCTTACAGTAGGAACTGAAGGGGTGAAATGGAGTCCTTTTTTATATTCATTATTATATGTGTATTCATATATCTGACATATATAATATAATTTGACAACACCTATACTTTTCCTCCTTTGTACATACAAACTAACAATTGGACACACTATACTATGCACAGTTTGTATTATTTCTCCTCCTCCTTTTCTTTTTTTTTTGCTGTCTGCAGCTTCCTGCCCTTAAAAGAGAACTATGGGGTAAGTGTTTTTCCCCATAGTTCTCTTAAGGGTCACGGAAGGACATATGCTAGCGTCCTCCCATGACCCAAAGCTACAGCTCGCGGTATACTGAGGCCGCCGCAGCCGGGACGGATCCCGACATTACTGTCGAGATCCACCCAGCTGGGTGAGTGACAGCTGGCTCTGCCTATCTAGAGGCAGAGACAGCTGTACCCGCCCCCTCTTCTGTCCGTTCCTCCAGTCAGCGCTGGAGGATCAGAGCGGGGAGGGGGGGAATCCCTGCAGGGAGCTGTGACTGACAGTCGCTGCTCTCTGCAGGGACAGGATCGAGAAGTGAGCGAGCGACGGTATGCGTTCGCTCACTTCCCGATCTATTGAGCCGACGTGTGACAGTTTCATTGTCACACATCGGCTCGAACTATGAGGTTTAGTGTTTTGCTGTCCTAAAGCAAAGGGAGGAAAAAGAAGAAGTTATACTCGCTGGTAATGCTGTTTCCATGAGTCTCCATGACAGCACATGGCTTCCTTCCCTTGTCTCCTCCTTACTTACCTGTAAAGTTATTGTAATATTCCATGTGGATCAGGAAGAGGTGTCAAAATACTGTAATGTTGGGGAGCTTGCAGAGCACTCACACAGGGCTTTTCCAAAAAACAAAAGTCTTAATTGTTTTCTCTTTTAAGGCAGTCAAAGACAGAAAACACAAATGAAGGCTTAACTTCAGCTAAGTTCACTTATTGTCAGCAAATAGGGTATATTGTCTCACTGACTCAAGGTTCTCCCATTCACTCAGTGTCCCAGTCCCAGGACTTTAACGTTTGCCTCACCAAAACACCTCAGTGGTACTGCATGCCCTTTAGCCGCTTCCAGCAGCTTTCCACACACCTTGTGTGCCTGGCTCTCTCAGCCTGTCAAATCCCCCAGCCTCCCTGGCTGTTCCTTGTGTGGATCCACCACACCACCTGGCTTGACCCTCATGTGCCTCCAGCACACACCAAACCACCACCCCACTGACCTCTGGTCTGGATTCTAAATGAAGCTGCTGTTAGCCAGAGCCGTAGCTAGCTTCTTTTGCGCCCGAGGCAAGAACAGAAAATTGTGCCCCCCAACAGACGTGTTATGTCACCCTATGCCACGCACGGCGTCATGTGACGTCATGTGCCCCACCTCCAGGACGGCGGCACCAAATGGCATACAAATTTGTTTCGTTTGACGAAACTAATGAAAACATTTTTAGTTTCTGTTCATTTAGTCTTTGCACATGCCTAATAGTGTGTGTTTTTTGGGGGGGCGGGTTTTGGGGGCTTCGAGAAAATGTCAGGGGTCTAAACAGACCTCTGACATTTCCCTTTTGAAATAGAAAAAGAGATTGAGGACGCAGAGTCCTCTGCCCATGCAGCGGGGAATGCGAGGAGAAGCTGTGTTGGACGTATGGCGCCCTGTGCTCGCCATGGCAACAGGGGTGAGGGGGCGCAGCCAGGCTGGCCCTGGCTATGCCCCCTCTCAGCTGCACCTGAGGTGAGTGCCTCACTCGCCCCATGGTAGCTACAGCCCTGCTGTTAGCCACCTGATCAGCGCAGACTGGTCATTGGCAACACCTGTCCCCAGGACTGGAGATTTCATCCCACCCAGAGCTCTATGAAATCTCCAGAGCTCCAGATCCCAGCTACAATTAGGAAACCCAGAAGAAACTGAAAAGCCAGCTTCTTCCTTTATAGAATGGTTTACATTCTGGGACCTCTCAGCCCCTCTGGCTGAGAGTCCTGGGTGCCAAAATTGCCAAACTACACCGTGGCATTGTCATGCACTGCCACAATATATATTTTGTACATGTTCCTTTTAAATAGGTGGATTCCCACTCTATTGTCGTGCTGTCATGGAGTCCTGTTGAGCAGACATTACTGGCAAGTGTTTTTCCATCTCTTGCTGAACTCTATATGGTTATCTTCATCAGTAAAGAGTCCACTAAAATCTGTTTAATTGCAATGAACTGGACTTGGCCAGGGGCAATTGTGCTCTTGCCATGAGAGAAATATGGAGACTGCTATTGTTGACCTACTTCTGAAAATGTTATTTGCCTGACTGTTTGCCAAAGCATCTGTGTGAAAGCCAGTGAAGTAGCATTTTCCAAAGGAGAGGTGATGCAGTGCCTACCTTTTATATTTTTTTAATGTGTCTTGAACTTGATTAATATTTTCATCTTACAGGTGGTCGCATTCGTGAATTTCCTGTGTTTGGAGAACTGGATGGTATTTTCATGGTGGGAGTAATTGATGAATTAGCTTATTCCTCCAGTGGTGAGCTGGAGCTGCGAGAGCTAAAAACACGAGCAACCCCAACACTGCCTCGACTGGCTCAGAAAAGAACTCACGAGCTCCAGGTAGGCTCGTGTGTATATTATCCTTTTTTTTTTATTATTGGAAACAGATTTAAATGATGATTGCAACGTTACCAATTCCAAATGTAAAAATAAAAAGTTTACGCTTCTCTAGAAATATGAACTACAGTGGTACCTCGGTTCACGAACGCTTCTGTGCGCTAGCAATTCGGTTCGCGAACAGGAAGTTCGGCAAAATTTTGCTTCCGTTCGCAAACTCCGCTTCGGGTGACGAACACAACCGCAGCCATTTTCCCTACTCTGACACATGGTTATGTCTTCCTCTAGTCAAGATCACGGTCTGATCACAGCTTGATTCAGTTCACGACCAAATCGGTTCGCGACCAGAATCGTGGGACGAATTAAGTTTGTGAACCGAGGTACCACTGTATATGTCAGAGCTCTTCAATGAGAACACTTTACTTTATTCACACCTGTTGATTGTAGGACTTGTTGCAGTTGCCTGCTTACTTGATGGTATCAAAGGTATTTTCAAGCCCAACTCCACTTGTGCACCCACCCCCACCCTTTATGAAGCCCCCTCGTCTTCTGCAGTCTTCAGGTCGGTTCAGTGATGTCATGGGTCCTTCATCTTTTCTACCAGTGGCAACAGTGAGTGGTCATTACTCCTGGACAGCACAGAGCACACACAATGATGTGTGAGAGCTGTGCTGTCCAGAAGTACAGTGAAACCAGGCCAGGGTGTTGATTTATCCCCAGGGAGATGTTCATGAGAACCAGGGCTCAGAGGAAGGTGCGTTTAATGATGTCAAACATCATTCAACCTGGAAGAAGACATCAACAGGGGCAGGTGAGTTATGCAGTGGGAGCTGCTTTCTTTTTTTCTCACATGCTAAGCAATAGTTTACTATTATTTACTGACTTGACCACCAGCATTATGCAAGTGCCTATAAATCTAACTAAGGCATGCCTCAGGTACACCAACCAAACTACACAGCTGGTATATTCCTAGTGCTCCCAGCTATAGATGCCGGCAATATCACCAGGGAAGAGTTTTGTCTTCAGCAAGGTGACAACAAACCTGACTTTAGGTAGTCCTTTTGTTATCAGTATACAGAACCCCTTTAAATAAGGTATGGACTCTGAATTGAGCGGAGGAACGCAGGGAGGTAGACATCTGTCCGTCAAACAGTACAGATGGTCTCTACATAAGTCTTTAAACACAGCAGAAGAGAGGAAGTAGAGCAGAAGTAAAATAATATTTTATTTTGTCAGTGAGAAAATAGAATTGCTCCCATCACATGGAGATGTCTACCTAGCTAACCTATCTGAGGGAAAAAGAGAGCATTTTAAGTGTTCTGTCCATCCCTTAGGGCTTATAGACCACCCTAAACAATTTTCTAAATGTAAAAAAAAAGTGGGGAAGGCCCAAAAGCTTTGTTAGGTTGTTGCTGCTGTATATGCTTGCTGGGAAGGATTCTCCTCACTCCTCTTCCAAGCAACAGTGGTCACCTAGGCAAGAAGTGAGTTGAAATTCTCTCCAATAGGGACACAGACAGCAATATAGGCACTTGGGGGAAGGGTCTGAGCCTCTGTCATGTTTCTATTAGCTGAGTATTTTTGTTAGAGAAGATTGTCCCCATGCTCTATCCCAAGGACAGGAAAGAAAATAAGGGGGTAAGCTCCTCATTATGAACCCTGACAGCAATAAAAATCTTAGGAAGATTAGTCACCACATGATTTGTACTTGTGGACCACACAATGCCTGTTCCTATCTTGTCTGCACTCTTTCACCTGTCCAATCCACACACATTAACCCTTTGAAACACTTGACCAGATGGTTACAAGGCCTGGCCCCTGGCATGGGTGCGCATGGCTTGCTTAAAACCATGCAGGTATCAACTTGATACAGTTTTAAAAATCTACTGGCAGGACTTTTGAACATGTAAAGTGGAGGATTCTACAATAGGGGGTGTAGACCAGGTAGGAAAACATACCGTGGAGTATTTTTTTTCTTTAGATCTTCTAGACATAATTATATGTTTTTCAGGTTTGTGTATACAAACTGCTGTTCGATGGCATGGTGAGTGGTGTTCTACAATCAGAATGTTTAATCCAGATCTTGAACCTGAGACCAGAACAAGAACTGGGACCTGAAGTAAAGGAGCACGCAATTCAGTCTGGGCTTACTGTGTCTACATTGAAAGATATCATAGAGCTGACCTTCCTGAACCTGACTTTCTCAGAGCTTCCCAGGATTGACAGCTTGAAGCTGGAATATTGCTATCAGGGGGATGGAGCCTTCTTAGGATGTGACATCGTGAACTTCAAAGAGAAGAGCGTCATGGAACAAGTGACATTTTATTTATCCTTCTGGAAAGGACAGAGAGAGATCCAGGGTGTTGATATCGAAGACACTTGGAAGTGCAGAATGTGTAACTATTCCAATATATGTGAATGGAGGACACAGAGAACTAACACTGCACCTTACAGGACCATGGCAAAGAGATTGAAATAAAAACTGACACTTTCCGCTATGAAATTATGACATTTAAAAAAAAAAAAATCCTCTTCATTGCAATTCCAGTTCTGTCATATGGTCTATATTGACCACCTTCCTCTCTTCATTTTAACACTGGCGCAGTATTTTATATGATTTATAATATGTGTCGATTTTATCAATAATTAAAAATGTTTTAATATTATTCCTCAGCCTTTTTTTTCTCTCTTTTTTATGTTGCGGTATTTCTAGCATTCATTTTGTTGTTTTATATAATAAACTCTCTCTCTCTCTCTCTCTCTCTCTCTCTCTCTCTGTGTCTATAACAGGCCATGAAAATTGATCAATGAATAGGCTGTAACTTGGGATTAGTTCTTAAAGAGTAATAGGTTACAGTAACCTCAATATAGAAACCCTAGCACCATCTTCGAGAAGAGCATTCGTTGGCAGTAATGGGGTTAATCTTTTACTGGCTGGGACATGCCCCACCTTTCTGCTTTCGCATAGTAGAAACGAAAGTAAAAGTTGTTACAAGTGAAGGACCGAGACAGCGTTTTAAGGCACTGCAATGGAGTGCAGGCTGACTCGAACTATTATCATCTGTGTACTTCTAACAGCAGGTAAGTGACCATGTCACGATATATATACTGCATATGTGACTGTTAATAAGCCTGTCGTGCTCAGAGATCACAGTTGGGCACACTGAAGTTCCTGCAGAAATGCATGTAAAACCTTTATAATAATCGGCTCAATGCTTAGCACTCTTGCCTTGCAGCATCGGAATCTCTTGTTTGGTCACCAATGAATACACTGTGTTTGATTTACTAAAGGGCACATTCACTTAGCAAAAAAGACTCAATCTCATACAGGGTTAGTAAAAAAAAAAAAAAAAAAGAAACACACCCAACCCGACTACACTCCAGGTACCTTAAGGTGCCAACACACCTATTGATTTTCACTCGGAAATCGTACACGAATGGTCTTGCTAACGATAATCGATCAGTTGATGGGACACCAACAATTTTAATTATTGTACTTCTGGCTGGATTTCCTCGATCGATCAAGCTGAACATTTTTTCTCAAATCATACAAAAATTGATGGATTAGTGGCGTTTTCTTACAAGAAAAATTGAAGCAAGAACACTGCACATGCGCAAACAAAAATCCATTCTGTCGATCTGCAAAGTTAAGTGAGTTAGTATTGTTGACGAATGATTATCGAAATCAACATTGGTCTGTGCATGATGGGGTATTTGAGCTAGGATCGAAAGAGGGTTCTTGGCAGCAACGAAAATTCCTGATCGAAAATCTATAGGTGTATGGCCAGCTTTACAGATGCCAGGGATAAGCCAGGGTGCACATTATTATTATTATACAGGATTTATATAGCGCCAATAGTTTGCACAGCGCTTTACAATATAAGGAAGACATTACAGTCACAATACAATTTAAGACAAGATGGTAAGGAGGGCCCTGCCCGTGAGGGCTTACAATCTAAAAGGGAGGGGCAAGTGATACATGAGGAGGTAGCTGTGCAGGGATGATTGTTTGAGAAAGTGATTGTTCAGTGGTTAGGTTGAGGTGGGATGGGCTTCCCTGAAGAGATGAGTCTTAAGGGATCGCCTAAAGGCAGTCAGTGTGGGAGATAGACGGACAGGTTGGGGTAGAGAGTTCCATTGCACTGCACATGTGCTGCAGCCACAAATGAAAGCATTTATAGGACAGAAGGCAAAGGGTTTTATAGTCCGAAACTTGCATCGTCTATTCTGCTAAAAACTCTGCTAGCAATTTTCTTTGAATATATCAATTTTCTCTTTAAAATGAAAGTAAACTTGATAGGTAGGGGTTGGGTGTTGTCATAATCTGCAAGTAAGCACAACACACACCAAGCTTCTTCTGTGCTGTCCTTCAGCAAGGACGGGTCCAGACACCTGTCACTGCTACGTCCCCCACAACCATCTCTACTGCAGATTCTTCCGGGTCCTTTGGCAATCCTCTATGACCACTGATGATCATCATGCGCATGCCAGCACATGGCCCATTATCTTGCATAATGAGCCAAGAGTGTACACTGCATGTTGCATGCACCTTACAATGTACACTGAAAATTAAGAAATTCTGGATTTTAATAAACCTACCTTTGCAGTGGGGCTACCCCTGCTCTGCAAGGGTGAAGTGCCTGTTTTTCTTTAGGGGATGGAATAAAGCAGATATACTCACCTGATCCTCGATCTCGCTGAGCTGCTAGACAGGCCCCCTAGCCCCTTCTTCCCTAGGCTCTAGTGGTCTAAAGACTGCTGACGTCATCACGTTTAATGCAGTTCATTGAATTGCATTAGATGTGAGGATGCCGAGTGACATTCCACAGCCGGAGCGGAGGGGAAGGGTTGTGAGTGCCGAACGACGCGGGACCGAGGATCAGTTGAGTGTATTTTCTTTAATCCATCCCCTAGAGAAAAACAAACCATTAACACTTGCATTTCGGGGGTATCCCCACTGCAAGGGAAAGTTTTTTAAATGCCCGGAGTTTTTCTTTAGAACGTGATAGGGGAAAAACTTTACATGTCTCTTTAAACAAAACACATGCGCTAGCCTCTAAAAAGCAATCCGTGGTGGTCAAGGAGGATCTCCATCTGCCATTTCCTGGTTTTGTCCCACTTTCTCTATACGTCCCAGAATAGGGCATCCCGATCATTGTGACTTTGTTGTGACTGTACCGAATGCATGCTTGCTTATAGTACTAACTTAAGAAACATCCAGGAAAAAGGACAGGTCAGCAAGAACTGGCAACCCATGTGTTTGTCTCATGACATATTTCCTCTGAATGAAGAGACAGCAGAAATAAACACAGATCAACCATAACATTATGAGGACTGACATGTGAAGTGAATAACATTGATTATCTTGTTACCGCAGCACCTGGAAGTGGTGGGGATATATTAGGCAGCAAGTTAACATTAAGCCCTAAAATTTATGTTGGAAGCAGAAAAAATGGGCAAGTGTAAGGATTTGAGTGACTTTGACAAGGGCCAAATTGTGATGGCTTGGCGACTGGGTCATAGCAACCCCAAAACTGCTGCTCTTTTTGGGATGTTCCCACGTCTGCAATTGTCAGGACCTACTATGGGCACATGAGCATCAGAACTGGACCACGGAGCAATGGAAGAAGGTGGCCTGGTCTGATGACTCATGTTTTATTTTACATCATGTGGCTGTGTGTGTGTGTGTGTGTGTGTCACTTACCCGGGGAAGAGATCACACAGGATGCAATATGGGAAGAAGGCACGGTGGTGGAGGTGGTGTGATGCTTTGGGCAATGTTCTGCTCAGAAGCCTTGGGTCCTGCCATTCATATGGATGTTGCTTTTAACACATACCAGCTATGTAAACGTTGTTGCTGACCAAGTACACCTCTTCATGGAAACAGTATTCCCTGATGACAGTGGCCTCTTTCAGCCGGATAATGCACCCTGCCACACTGCAAAAATGGTTCAAGAATGGTTTTAGGAACACAACAATGAGTTCAAGGTGTTGACTTGGCCTCCAAATTCTTCAGATCTCTATCCAATTAAGCATTTGTGGAATGTGCTGGAAAAACAAGTCCGAACCATGGAGGCAACATCTCACAACTTACAGGACTTAAAGAATCTGCTACTGACGGCTTGGTGCCAGACACCACAGGATACTTTCAGAGGTCTAGTGGAGTCCATGCCTCGTTGGGTCAAGGTTGTTTTGGTGGCAAAAGGGGGAACTACTCAGTATTAGGAGGGTGATCATAATGTTATGGCTGATCCGTGTATTTCAGATGTAGCGTGACGTGTCAGGGTATGTTTTACTGAAAGAGTTACACTGGATTACTCCTAGCTGTCCACAGACACAATATTACCAAAAGCATCTCTTGTTTGGATACTGTTAAGCTTCAAACCAATACATAAGAGGGATGGCAATATTAAAAATAAACTTTAAGAAAAATATGGGAGCTGATATTGCATTGTAAATTTTTTAAGGAACATTATCTAGCTCGGTGCCCTCATCCTTATCCTTCTTCTCTATTTTGTGAGTCACTGACCTGCAATAAGTACGCAGTCAGTGACATCTCCTGACCTATGTACTTGTTCTGGGCCAGTGACTTTGCATTGAAGCAAGGATGAAGAGGATAGCTCTCATATTTCTATCCAGCTAGGTGTCCTATGTGCAGTAGAAGTCATACTGAATACATACATTGGTTTTCAGAAAAACAGCTTGGCTTTTTTTTTTTTCAGGAAGCTGGTTCTTCGGAGTGGAGGCATTTATAAAACTTAATTGTCAGTATGAAAAAATTCAGGAGGGTCAATGGATGAATGCAAGTCTACCTCCACAAAAAGCCTGGCTGGTTGTGGGTAGCAGGCCAGAAGTGTACAAGACTCTAGAAGGACCGACATTTGTTTTTAAAGGTCAGAATGTAAAACATATTTTTAGAAAGAAAATGTTTTTCTACAAATCACTTTGTCTTCATCTTTTTTGGTAAACTTGCTCTGTATTTTTATGTGCATACATTTTTGTTCTATTCAGTACTAAAAAACATATATTTTTTAATTTCGTTAAATTTTTCTTGTAGCTGGTACCCAGATAGCAAGCAATTGAGCTGCAAGTTTGACTTGCTAAACTATTACAGACTTGCCAAGCTTCACAATTTTGTTGCACAATTACAGCAAGTCTGCATTGCAAGTCTCCAGACCAGCAAGCTTGCAGATCTCTTGCTAAGACCTGCAGGACTCTTGCTGTAGACTTGCCAAGCAAATTTGCTACACATTCAAAAAGTGTCAACTAGAACTTGTGCTGCAAGTGTTCTGCAAGTCTACAACTTTCCAAGAATATGTGCAGCAAGTTAACAAGAATTACAATTTAACCCTGCCACAAGTTTGTGGCAAGTTAGCCTTGCTATCTAGGTAGGCGGTAACCTCAAAGCGGCTGTTTTTTGCAGCTCAGTTTTGCACAAGTCATTCTACATTCACTGCATTATTAGGGGAGGAACTGCCCCCCCAAAAAAAGATATGTCTGCTTCATAAACAGAGTGCCTGCAAACTAGCCTATTGAAGCAATGCTGGGCTTTTAATTTATATTTAAATTTAATTTTAAAAGAAAACCCAGTGCCAATTATGGATGCTGCATTGCATGTGTTCATTTGTACAATTTTATATATAACTATTTAAAAAAAAAAGTAAACACAAATTATACTCTTGTAGCACTCCGTGACAGAGACTGATGTTTGATAATATTACACAATGTTCCTGATTTTGGTAGGAAATTATTCTGCTAGCAGAGGATAGTGTACGCACAGGCTGTGTAATGAACAGTGTTTGATATTACATTTTTCAATAAGAATAAAATGATAATAAAAGCAAATTTTCATGGTGATTTTTAGGCATCTTCAGATGTCACATATTTTCTTTAGTGGAAGATTATTTGATTGTACTCCTCTGTTGGTAGCATATATATATATATATAAAAACTTTAAGCCCAATTTAAAGAAAAACTCCAGGCAAAGTTTTTCTTAACCCTTGCAGTGTGGGGGTAAGCGCTCCTTTTGGTCTAGGTACAAAAATAAAAATTATAAATAAAAGTTATACTCACCCGAACGGCAGGCAGTTATATCGCTTCCTCCAGCCTGTCTCCGCTTCGGCTGCAGCGATAGAATATCCCTCACATCCTATATCCAGTGTGTAGGACGTGATGACTCATGGACCTTGGAACACTGCAGTGGAGGTGGAGAGGGGCAGCAGGTACTGATCTAACACCAAGCCAGCTCTAGGGATCAGGTGAGTATATCTTTGTTAATTTTGCACCTAGACAAAAACAAACACTTAACCCTTGCAGTGCAGAAGTAGCCCCACTGCAAGGATTAAGAGGTTTGTTCAGAGTTCTTTTTTAAGTCACAGGAATAGATATTCAGCCAGCAAAACATTGTTCTAAAAGCTCCGTGTTTATAGTTTTACCTTCACTTACTTGTTAGAGCAGTTGGTCAATATGTCTAAATGCAATTAGACCCAGAGTTTGACCATGCTGCCCAGTGCACCCAGTAATCTATCAGAGCTAGTTAAACACACCTCCTCTCTCCCTAAGCACTGCACGTCTGTTGGAGGACGCTGGTGTTGAAGGATGTGGCTATTACTCAGCTGTGTCAGCACAGGCCACTGAAGTCAGAGAGCAGTAATCAGCATTTCTATTAGGAGAAAAGGTTTTAGAAAGCAAAGATCAGTTAATAACATATGGTAATACTGGACTAGAAAAAACAAATCTTTAGACTTTAGTTGGGCTTTACAAAGCTCTGCGGGTTTCTCTTAAATAGGTAGAATTTACCCATCTGCTCTGGGTTATCCAATGCTGACCTCCGTATGACACTACAATTTACCTGGTTGTCTCAGCCTTCAATGAGTTCTGAGTTTTTGACCCACAGCAAACATTCAGCAAGTGCAATCAAAATTAATCCAGAACTCCAGATATGCATATACAACTATATAATTGTATATAGTTATATAATTATTAAATAATTCAGAAAGTGTTAAAACAGCGGGTCCAGCAGAACCAGGCGACTAGCATTTTCAGGAGAGACAACCTACCTATTTCTCCTAGTACATGTTTCCTTCATGGCGGTGGTGGTTTTCATAACCGGTATGTCTGGTTTTTAACCTTGTTTTTGTACTTTATTTCAGTGTTATAACTTTACATTTCAATCTTTTATAAGCTCGTCACCTGATCTATGCAGTACCACCCACCCCAACATTAAAGTGTATTCATCAGTGAATCCTGAAACCTAGCCTCTTTACAAAAAAACTCAATCTACAACAGTGATAAAGTAAAATATATTACTAAAAACCAAATACACGTGCATAAAAATACAGTATATAGGTAATATTTTGAAGGAATCAGGCTCTGTTTGATATGGTCTATTGATGAAAATGAAAGTATTGTAATGCATATTACAACCACTAGATGTCACTATGACTCCATTTATAGATATATTGTTTTCATCGCTTGTAATCGGCCTAAAACTATTAAATTGATTAGCAAAATATAAAGCTAGGAAATAGGTAAACACAGAATATTTCTAAATGTATTTTGATGCCATTTAAATATTAAAATATACATCAGATACATGTTCTACAAAAGGCTACCACCTCTGGTAGTCTTCAGTCATTAAACAGCTCCCTAAATTGTTTTCTTTTTCTCTACTAAAGACAATAACTGTTAAAAACAAATTCCATAAAAACACATAACATATAACTCTCTCTAAGTTAGGTTAGTAAATGAATTGCACGAGTTACATTTCTGAAATGAATGTACAGCTTATATGCTACAGTTTCAAAAATGAATAGATCATCCAAACACAGATCAGCCTGCAGGATTTACAGCCGGCTAGTAAACAGGAGCGGGATTATCTGACATCATGGGGTCTGTTTATAAACAATTCAAAGGGCCCTTCACCCTGTGAATATCCGTGAACATTCATTTTGGGCAAATAATGCCAAAAACTATTTCAAAGGTAGTGTGTTGTAATAATACATTATGGCCACTAGATGGAGATGAGGATCATAGGGACTAAGTATATGCTGTACAGCTGCACTCAGGAAAAAGTAAATCGCCTACAGCAGAAGATGCATGTTCAAGACACCAATACCAAAATTTAGTCAGCATTTTATAGCTGAAGGGCATGGAGCTTGTCGGACAGGTAACAGTGATCTTTATGTGATCTTTACAGTGTAGTTGTTATTACTAGAGTTCTTCTCTAAATCTGCATACCTGTTTTTCTCTAAAAGTGGCTCTAAACTCAGGAGTCAAATTTCAAAAATGTATTCAAGTACCCTAAATATTAACACAAATGTATTTTATTTGTGTTTCTGATCCTCAAATCATCTCTGAATTGGTGCTGACACTGTCTTTCCTTCTGGAGGATGGCTACTTTTGTTCCCCATGTGCGTGCTGTAAAGTAGCCACCACTCCAAGCTCACTCCGGTGATGGACTGCAATCTCAATACAAATGAGTAAACTAAACATGAGATTGTAGTCCATCACAGGAGTGAGCTTGGAGTGGTGGCTACTTTACAGCACGCACATGGGGAACAAAAGTAGCCATCCTCCAGAAGGAAAGACAGTGTCAGCACCAATTCAGAGATGATTTGAGGATCCACCGCTGAGTGATACGCTAATAAGATTCTATACACTTCTGTTGATAATTAGGGTACTTGAGTTTAGTGTCACTTTAAGAAAAATGTGTACAGTGAGTCAAGTGAGACAAGATGCCAAACATACTGAAAAATAGATTTTGGATTCTCATACAGTACACTTTAAAGTTTGGGGTGGACTTTAACTGCTCACAATTACTGTATGGGTACAGCGATCCTTAAAATAAGCAGTCAAATTTTGAGTTGTCACTAGAACAGAAATAGCAGAAAACCTTTTCCAGCGGGGAAAGGAAGTACATTGAAATCTCCCCAATAGAACATGGATAGTAAATAAAAACTGACAGGGCTTCACTGTTACCTATTATATCCAAAATGGAAAAAAAGGTTTGGGCTTTAGATACCCTGTAATGTTTCTTTGTTTTCACTGTAGTGAACTCTCTTTGCAGATTCGTCGATAAATCTGATGCCATTTCTGAAAGCAGATCTAGAAAAGCTGAAATGTAAGATCAAGTCTTATTTCACAGACAACATACAGGTGTTATGGCCTGATATTCCTCCCTCTGACAATACACAGGATTCTTGGTATATTGTCACAACACAACACACCGATGAGAAGTTTCAGATGTCAACATTCTTCACCATTCTTACCCAGACACCATCGACAGCAGAGAGAGATGATGACATACATGATGCTGTAGGTCAGTCTTTCCCAATCTTTACTTTGTATCACCACCATCTTCTGTGATTAAGCCGCACCAGTCGTCCTTCGCAGTTTAGAGCAGGATACCGTTATAAGACTTAGTCGAAGAGCCAGGTGCAGTGACCAAATGCAACCAAACAACGTTCCCCTTTTACAGTTATGACATCAGTAAAGTGAAATCTGATTGGTTGCTGTGGATTACTGCACTCTGCGCCTCTTCATTACTGGAGGGATGCTTTACTGAACAAGCCTGCTCATGTATAGTGTACCTACATTGTGGAAGCTGCACTGTTCACTTCTCCCCTGCTAACACTTAAAGGAGTTGTAAAGTCCCAGCATATACTATCCATACACTATCCCGTTATTACATCGGCATTGTAATAGGAATACACACTAGAGTTGTTTTTCATAATGTAATCAAAGCTTATTTGGAAAAATCCCTTTCATGTAGTGAGTGCTGCCTTCTGTCTGCCCATCACTTTCATCATCTTCCTGGATTTCCATTGTGCTTTGTGTCTCTTTTCCTCCTACTTGATGTGATGCAATCTTAATTTCTTAAGAGTACATATCCCATCATGTAAGGGTTGATACTAGGAATGCACCGATACCAAATGCTCCCAATGCCTATCCTGATACCAGAACTTCCAGTATCAGGAAGCCGCCCGGCTTCCTGATTGGCCGTGAAGCAGGCTCTATGCTCCTTTGTCACCAGGGAGAATGAAGCTGGCTTCCCAGCCAATCAGGAAGCTGGGGGGCGGGTAATGACTTGCCCCCAAGCTTTGTGATTGGCCAGGAAGCTGGCTACATGCTCCCATGTCACATGGTGACGAGGGAACATGGAACCGGCTTCCTAACCAAGCAGGAAGCCGGGCGGCGTGTAATGACTCACCATTCAGCTTCCTGAATGGTCACAAAGCTGGTCAATCAGGAAGCCGGGCAGCGAGTCATTACCTTCCCCCGGCTTCCTGATTGGCCAGAAAGCCGACTCCATGCTTCCTCGAGTCATTATGCGCCGCCCAGCTTTCATAATGGGATTTCCAGTATCGGTATTCGGTATCAGCGAGTACCAAAACATTTTTTATCGGTGCAGCCCTAGTTAACACACACAACAGAGTAGAATGTTTTTTTTTGTTTTTTTTGCTGCTGCAGCTTGTTTTACCTCTAGTATGTAATGAATGGATGACTCATCTGCTCATGACTCGCTTTACTGTCCCCTGCCTCCGATGTAAGAGGAAGGGGAGGACTTTGCATTGTAAACATTGTCATGTGATTGCTGTGGTGACCAATCACAGTGACCTGAGGACACAGAGCCGGTTGGATCGGTTCTATGTCTAAAGCCGCAGCTCTCTGCTGTCCAATGACACCAGTGGACCTGCCGTTTTAATACAGTAGCCAGTCCACAAGTGTTCACTATGCTGTGCATACTAGCACATTATGGCTAAAAGCTCCCGTTTTTATTTATTTATTTTTAAATGCTTTACTGCCACTTTAAATCATTTTCTAATGATCCTATGAACTGTTTTAATAAATTGTATCTACAGTACATAGAACTTTGTTTTTTTCTTCTGTCTGTAGCTACATTTACGACAAGTACCCACACTCCTCATATCTATACCAGACTTAATGACAACGTAGTTTTGGACTGCGCTTTTACAGTGGATCACAAGGCTGAAGCTTCGGTTACATGGCATTTCCAGGGTTCAGGAAGGCGAAACCTAAAACTTTTGTCTTACAATGGATCCACAAAGCAGTTGGAGTATCACAGAAAAAATAGTGTGATGCAGGTGGAGAAAATACAGAAGGGGATTGCTTCTCTTAGTGTGACCAATGTGGCACTGGAAAATCAAGGACAATTCACCTGCACTGTATCCGTGGGATCTCTCTATGCTGAACAACAGATTAACCTTGAAATCAGAGGTATGGGATTTATCATTATACATAATGTAAGAATGTCCAGATCACCAGCTAATACGTTGGCATGTTTAAGCCAACTATACTGAGTTTTATTACAGTTGTTTCTAGAATATACTGTATATGTGCATGGCATTTTTTTTTACTATAGAATCTAAAATATCAGTTTGAATTATTACTTATCTTAGTTATTAGAGCACTGTGCCAGTTATATGATTTTAACTGAACTCAGTAATTCTGGAGCTACAAGGGGCAGCTTTTTGGATTCACATACACTTTCAAGTTTGGGGTGGACTGATCCTTTAACTGCTCACAATTAGGGCTGTTGCTGATTAAAATTTTTGTGTTCGATTAATCGAAATTCTTTTTAATCGATTCATCGATTAATTATAATGCACATACAGATCCAACTACATTGGCCTATACACATACAGCACAGCAATGAAGTAATAAAATGAACTAGGATCACACTAATCCAGCACGTTATTAATCTCACGTGCCCCACTCAATATGGCCGCCGCTTGAGTGGGGCAACTCAGAATAATAACGTGCTGGATTAGTGTGATCCTAGTTAATTTTATTGCTTCATTGCTGTGCTGTATGTGTTTAGGCCAATGCCTTGGCTGGTGCTCGTGCAGAAAGTTTAAAAAAAATTTTAATCGATAAAAAAAATTTTAATCGATCAAAAAGATTAACGATTAATCGAGAAATGAATCGTTAATTTGCACAGCCCTACTCACAATTACTGTGTGGGTGCAGTGATCCTCAAAATAAGCAGGCATATAAATGTTTAAAGGAGAACTATGGGGTAAGTGTTTTTCCCCATAGTTATCCTCAGGGTCACGGGAGGACATAAACTAACGTCCTCCCATCACCCAAAGCTCAGCATATCGCGTGCTACAGCTCACGGTATACTGAGACCGCCGCAGCCGGGACGGATCATGACATTACTGTCAAGATCCACCCAGCTGCATGATTGACAGCTGCTCTGCCTATCTAGAGGCAGAGCCAGCTGTACCCACCCCCTCCCTCGCCCGTTCCTACAGTCAGCGCCGGAGGATCGGAGCAGGGAGGGGGGGAATCCCTGCAGGGAGCCGTGATTGACAGACACGGCTCTCTGCAGGGACAGGATCGAGAAGTGAGCGAGCGACGGTATGTGTTCACTCACTTCCCGATCTATTGAGCCGACGTGTGACAGTTTCATTGTCACACGTCGGCTCGAACTATGAGGTTGAGTGAAAATCACTCGCCTCATAGTTCTCCTTTAATTTACACGTTCTGTTCTTACTTGTGTAATAAACAAGAATAATACAATATCTTTCTTTGCAGAAAGCCCAGTTGTGTCTGTAAATGTAGAATCGGTGACACTGACAGAGGGAGAAGAACAGAAGTTTGTCTGTGATGCTTCCAATTATTATCCTCTGAATGTCAATATTGAATGGCTCCAGGAAGGCCAACATGGAGGATTTTTGCCAACTTTAGTGCCAAACCTCATCTATAGCAGCCACAAATACAATCGTGATGGTACCTTTAGCCTTTCCGGTTCCTTCCTGTACACAGCGTCCCTGCAGGACAGCGGCTCCACTTTCACCTGCCGCGTGGAACATGAAAGCCTCAGCATATCAATAAAGAAGAAAGTGACCCTTACAGTTCTAGGTAATGTATACATGGCCACTTTATTACACTTTACTGCAATAGTATACACAGATACATGCCACTAATGCAGCATCTACCATGGACCCAGACAGCACCAGGCGTCATTTCTCATACCTTCTAAACATCTGTTGCCTCATAACAACCATGAAGAATCCTTCATTACATTCTTCTGAGAAAGAACAAAAAATGAGAGGTGAAGTTGTAAAGTAAAACCATCTTAAAAGAAGTAACACAGGGGAGCGGCCATTGCTGACTTCCTTCTGAAACTACTAGTTATCTGACTGTACGGCTGATCTAATAGCTTTAAAGCAGAACTCCAGGCAAATCAAATCTTAACCCTTGGAGTGGTGCTATAGTGGAGTGGTGAGTATGGGGGATACTCACCCGAACCGCAATCCTGGCTTGCTCTTTCACAGCCCCCTCCAGCCTGGCTCCTCCTTCACTCCAGCTCTTTAGGCGTCCGCACGTCCAATACAGTGTATTGGACGTGATGACTCACGGAAACTTAGACCACTGGAGCGGAGGAGAAGCGAGGTTGAAGGGAGCGGTCCAAGAGCAAGCATGGATCGCAGTTCTGGTGAGTATAACTTATTTAGCTCCCTAGACAAAATGAGCACTTAACCCTTGTAGTGCTAGTGGTAACCCCACTCCAAGGGTTAAGATTTGATTTGCCCGAAATTCTGTTTTAATACTTTCCCCACACTTGTCTTTCCTTCGCTCCCCCGCCACACCATTCAGCACTGGGAGCTTGCAGACGTCCTTTTGGGTATGGAGGAGCATGTGACAGTGCTGGACCAATCAACCATGTTGCAGGGAAGTCAATAGACCTGTTAGCTATGTCTACAGCAATTCATAGGTTACACAAGGCTTTCTTTTCATTCCCGGTGGATGGATGGAACAGTGGGGGGAATGAAAGGAAGGCAAATGTATGCTGCTGGAGAGGTCTGCATTATAGTTAACCTGTTGCTTTGCCCTGTGTGTGCAAGACAAAGGTTCACCTTTAAGTAGCTTTGTATTTTGCAGAAGGAGCACGTTATTCTCAGTAAGGGGAATTTACTAAGAATGAAGCAGACAAAATCTGGAGCAGCTGTACATAGCAACCAATCAGCTTCTAGTTTTCATTTTCAAAGCTTAAAAGAGAACTGTGGGGTAAGTGTTTTTCCCCATAGTTCTCTTTAGGGTCTCGGGAGGACATATGCTAACCTCCTCCTGTGATCCAAAGCTCAGTATATAGCAAGCTATTGCCTGTGATATACTGAGAGCACCGCAGCCGGGACGGATCCTGGCAATTCTGTGGAGATCCACCCAGCTGTGTGAGTGACAGCTGGCTCTGCCTATCTAGTCCCCTCCCCTGTTCGTTCCTCCACTCAGCGCTGGAGAATCGGAGAAGGGAGGTGGAATCCCTGTGGGGAGCGGTGACTAAAAGTCACCGCTCACTGCAGGGAGACGATCAGGATAGCGCCGGCCTGTGACGGCTCTAACTATGAGAATGAGTGGAAATCATTCACCTCAGTTCTCCTTTAACTGAAAAAGCTGAAGAGAGAATCTGATTGGTTACTGGGTGCAGGTGCTCCAAATTCTGTCTGCTCCACTTTTAGTAATGCCCCATTTTGTTTTATTTGTCTGTCACCGCTGTGGAAGCCAGTGCCTGTACTTATGTGATAACTTCATAGACTAAAAAGTAGCAACAGCAAAGCTCAAAGCTGTAAATAAAATAACAAGGGTTCAGTCTGTGGCCAGCTTGATTTCTCCAGAGCAGAAAAGTATTGATCATATTTTACTTTTATTTGAAGCAAACAGCCACTTACAGACATGACATATTTCTCCACATCCAGCCATGAATTGTTCAGAATCATTAGTACAGACATCCCTGCTCAGCTGGGCCAAATATAACATCATAATCTCAAGATGTTAACAATTTGTTTAATCCATTTTTTTTTGTCTTACAGAAAAGCATGGCTGGACCTGGACATTTCTTCAAGTTATGATCATTATATTTATTTTGATCATTATATGTGGTGTAATCGCACTGTGGAAAGGTAAATGTACCTAGTTATTCTGATTTATGTATGTTATATTAGAATTCTGTTTATATTGTATAATAATGTACAATATATATATATTGTTTCTATTATAGTGAAACCTTTTAAAACAGCTTAGTTAAAGGAGAACTATGAGGTGAGTGAAAACCACTCACCCTCATAGTTCGAGCCGACGTGTGACAATGAAACTGTCTCAATAGATCGGGAAGTGAGCGAACACATACTGTACCTTTGCTCGCTCACTTCTCGATCATGTCCCTGCAAAGAGCCGTAACTGTCACTCACGGCTCCCTGCAGGGATTCCCCCCCTCCCCTGTCCGATCCTCCAGCGCTGACTGGCGGAACGGACGGGGGAGGGGGCGGGGTACAGCTGGCTCTGCCTCTAGATAGTCAGAACCAGCTGTCACTCACGCAGCTTTGTAGATCTCGACAGTAATGTCGGGATCTGTCCCGGCTGCGGCGGTCTCAGTACAGCTACAGCTCGCGGTATACTGAGCTTTGGGTCACGGGAGGACACTAGTTCGTGTCCTCCCATGACCCTTAGGAGAACTATGGGGAAAAACACTTACCCCATAGCTCTCCTTTAAGCTTAGGTACCTTGCACAGGCCACAGACTTTACAGTTGAATTGTACAACCAACTACATGCATATTAAAGAAGGGCTCCGGGCAAAAGTGCCCTTAACCCTCGCAGTGGGGCTACTGTTAACTGCTTGTTTTTGTCTAGGTGCTAAAATAAAAAAAAGTTATACTCAGCTGATCCTCAGAGCCGGATTGCTGTTAGACTGGTCCCTTCTGCCTTGCTCCCCCTCTGCTCCAGTGGTCTAAGATCCATGAGTCACCATGTCCTATACACAGTGTATAGGACGTGAGGACACTGAGGGGCATACCATCGCTGGAGCGGAGGAGAAACCAGGCTGGAGAGAGTGCTGTAACAGCCGGCAGGCTCTGAGGTTCTGGTGAGTGTAACTTTTTTATTTTAGGACTCAGACAAAAATGTTTACTTCACCCTTGCAGTGCATGGGTAGCCCCACTGCAAGGGTTAAGACTTTTGCCCAGAGTTCTTTAAATTGTACAGGAGTCTTGACATGAGTAGGTCAATACACATCTTATCCAGTCATTAAAGCTTAACTCTAGGCATATATAAAAAACACACATGAATGTAGTGAAATTAATATTATATGATGACATGTATTTTTGAAATGCAGGCTGTGTAAGCACTTCAATACGATACCAGTCTCGTCCAATCTACAGCAAAGCTTACACAGGAACTATGGGGTTAGGGCTTTTCCCCATAGTTCTCCTAAGATTAATGGGAGGACACAAACTAGCGTCCTCCCGTTACCCAAAGCTCAGTATACCGAGAGCGGTATACTGAGAAGCCGCAGCTGAAACGGATTGCGACAATTATGTCTGGATCCACCCAGCTGCGTGAGTGACAACTGGCTCTGCCTATCTAGAGGCAGAGCCAGCTGTACCCGCCCCCTCCCCCATCCGTTCCGCCAGTCAGCGCTGGAGGATCGGACAGGGGAGGGGGGAATCCAGTCCCTCCCCTGTCACGGCGGCTCTCTGCAGTGACAGGATCGAGAAGTGAGCGAGCGCCGGTATGTGTTCACTCACTTCCCGATCTATTGAGCGGACATGTGACAGTTTCATTGTCACAGGTCGGCTAGAACTATGATGATGAGTGAAAATCACTCACCTCATAGTTCTCCTTTTATCTGTGTAATGCAACTGTTTGCCTGGAGTTTAGTATGGATGAGCTCTAGGTGAACCAGATCCAAGCCTGAGCTCCTCCGAACATGGGCAATACATGTAAAAAAAGGGGCAGGATACTTGTGCTGACATCATTTACCTTCTTTGACCTCATAGCCATATTAGGAACATGTAATTTACCAAATATAGGCATGCACCCATATAAGGTCAATGATGTCACTGCATCCCGCACCTTTGCTTACGTGAGCTCTACTACGCAAAATGTTCTGTTTAATCCCAGCTTGTAAATGCTAATTTGAAAAGTATCCAGTTTAGCAAGTTTTGAGCAGAATTATTGAACCCTTGAGCTTCAGTTTATACCCATGTGTCCACGTTGGCGGACATTTGTAACATGCTTTATACATGCCTTTTGGGAGGGATTATTTTCTAAGGGGCCTTGAATGCATCTCAACGCAGTAAAC
>NW_017306410.1:1075452-1092171 GCF_000935625.1 Nanorana parkeri | reverse complement strand
GACAGGAATGTTCTCTGGTGCATTAAATCTCATTAAGGGCCCATAGAAATATGAACTTGCATTAAAATGCGCACATCTCCATGTGAATGCGTCATTAAAGTTTTTTACATTTAAACAAGCTTTTATCAGAGTTCAGCATGTTTTATTTGATGAGCACAAGAGCTGCATAAACAAACTAAAAAGTGAGACTATAGAGACACTACATTTACGTTTACATAAATTAAATTTCTTTCTCTTTCTTTTTTTCCCCTCCAAACTCAAAGGGAGAAAAGCTGAAAAGGTGAGTGTATACTCTTATACACTTCAATGTGAAGTGCGAAACCCAGTTTTTTCATTGTTTTTGCATGAGATCCCCCTTAAAATCTATTACATTTTAGGCTGGGGTGCCTCGAGATCTTGCATACTTTTAAAGGGTGTCGTAACTGAACAAAGGTTGAGAAACCCTGTTCTCAAGAACTCGCCCTCTCTCTGACATTTGCAAATCATGGTGGAAAAATGATATATCCGCCCTCTTACCATGCATTTCTTGGTCCATAAGGGAGGCCAGAGAGGTGTTACGGGATTGGACTGCAATAAAAATATCTTCGCGAGTGAGCTCAGAATGTTTGCAATTTGGGGATTTTACTGTCCCAGAATGATTACTTACTGTGTCCAAGTCTTCTTCTAGACCAAGGATGTCAAACTCAATTTCATTGTGGGCCGATTTAGCATTATGGTTGCCATCAGAGGGCCGGTTGTGTCTGTAAGATTATTTAAATGTATCTACTCTTTATCAAATTATATAATTGCATCTGCATTCTATTATTACTGGTTTTAGTAATAACCTAATTACTAGCTCTGAAAGTAGAAATCTAGGAAAAATAATGGCAATTAGTGTAATAGTGCCGACTATCAGGTGGCTATGCAGGTTCTATGGTGGGATGTGCAGAATCTCAGGTGAGCTATGCAGGGTCTATGATAGGTTGTGCGGTCTTTCAGGTGGGCAATGTGGGGTCTATAGTGGGCTGTGCGGACTCTCAGGTGGCTTTGCAGGTTCTATGGTGGGCTGTGCAGACACTCACATAGCTGTGTAGGTTCTATGGTGAACTGTGCAGGCTGTCAGATGACTGTGCAGGTTCTATGGTGGGCTGTGTGGGCTCTCAGGCGGGCTGTGCGGGCTCTATGGTGTGCTGCGCAGGTTCTCAGGTGGCTGTGCAGGAGATTTGCTGCCGGCGCTATAAACAGGCACCACAATTCTCAGAAAGGCTACCGGGACCTTGTTGGGGACCTTATCAACCTTCCTGTGAAACCCGTTGCCTGTTTCTAGCACCAGCTTCAATTAAAAAATGTAAAGCGGCAGTATTGACGATTAGTATCGGGGCATTTTCTCAAGTACGAGTACTCGTGAAAATGCCCAGTATCAGCACTGAAACCAGTATCAGTGCATCCCTAGTCAGTATATCCAAACTATTCTCTCCTCCTCTCTGCTGCTAACTGCTGAGACAAGGTGGGGGCGGAGATGAGGGGGTGCTGCAGGAGAGGTGCGAGGGCCACGTGAAATAGCCTGGCGGGGAGGATTCGCCCCACCGGCTTTGTGTTTGACCCCTGTTCTAGACTTTCTGACGACCCAACCAACACCTGTGCTGACAAGGAGCAACAATAGGTGGATCTTTAATAGAGCTCAAGCCCTGCATGGATGTAGAACTGGCATGTTTAGCTGGAGTATGTGACATCTGTGCCAAGCGCTCCACTGATCGTGGAGGTTTGCACACAATCAGTGGTGAATGATGTGGATGTCTGCTACGGCCCTTGGCCTGCCGTGCCTGCTTGATCCCTCTTTTTTGTTGTTGTCAGGGCCACAGGGTGTAAAAACGCTGTCGGGGAGGGGGGAACTCTACAGACAGCTCCCTGAAGCAGAGTGGTGGTCAGTTTGTCTTTGCAGTGAACAATGCAAGATAGATGCAGGATGGAAGATAAGAGCTCTCCTCTGCACATCCTCTCATATGAGCTAGCCAGCCACACCACCGCTTGCAATTTCTTTAAGTTGGTGACTGGGTCTCTTTACTGAACCCACCAACAATTGAACTAAGCTATAATAGAATTTTCTGGAAAATATTATGTGTTGTGTAGACATACTTGTGTTATACATTGATTAATACCTGTATATACTATACTGCACTTCTTCACCTATCACTTTAATTTTGGACACTATTCTTCAGCCATATGTATGAACTGTCATGCCTACCTCAAAGATGCTCCATCAATAAATATACTAATTTGGACACTCTTCAACCAAACATGTATAAATGTAGACTTCTATTAATTTGGAGGTCATTTCATGTAGATAGATTTATGAATAAAACTAAATTACAAATGACTCAAGGTATTTTTTTTTGTTTTTATTTAGCCAAAGCCATACTAAAAGTTATTGGAAACCTTCATAAGTAAGGTAAGTACAAAAAGGAATCTCTCATTGACAAATATTTTTTTAACTGGTATAGCATTGTTATAGCAGGTGCTGGAAGGCGCCAGCACAAACCAGTTTGTAGAACAGGTTTATCAAACTGCCGTTTGACATCTGTTTGGATCTGGTTTGGAAATGGTGCTGCACACGTGACCAGCTATGAAACCAGCCATTTGCGGTTTAGAGCTGACAAAGCACACTGACAACTCTGACAGTTATCACTAGAGGCATGCATTTAATGCCGCGTACGCTTCACATGCGCCAGTAGGCAGATGTAAATGAAAACCCTGCAGAAAACAACACTGGTATGTTTCATTTAGGATTTAGAAGCAGTTATTGAACATTTCTCACTTGAGCTGTCTTTTGGGAAATAGTACTATTGGCGGGTTTAGTTCTGTTTCAAGTTATCTGATGTTGATCTTAAGTCACAGTATACGCTTTTTTTAACATCAGCATTGTAAAAGCAATACAAACAGTAGTTTTTTTTTGACAATCCAAGCTTACTCGAAAAATCTTCTTTCATGTCGTGAGTGCTGCCTATCTGCTGGCTAACTCTTTTAAGAACTTTCAGGATTCCTTGCATGCTTTGAGGCTTCTCCTCTGCTCATTCCTTCGGTTTACTTTCCAATTCTAAAGACTACATATCCCAAGGTACCTTGCTGCTTACAAGCAGTAATGATGTTACATGTGTCACGTTTTCTGTACTGCCTCCTGAAACTCCTCCTCCAAGGGTCTTCGTCAAATATAAAAATCTTTATTTATGGACCAAATACATACTGTTTTTTCCTCCCCTAACACGTTTCACCATTATGGCTTTAACATAGAGATGAGATCTACGAGTAAGCTGGAATGGTGAAATACGTTAGAGGTTGAGCACACATGGGGAGGAACAAACAGCACATTCGGGACCGCGGGACCAGTGACAGCCCCTCCATCCCTGCCGCACAGCCGCCCATACATGCTGTGGGTGGCTGTGCGGTAGGGAAGGTGCAGCACTATCTCGGGGGGGCCCTCTTCTACCTTGCTGCCCCCCCAAGTGTTGGAACGCCAGGGCCCGGTCGTAATTGCGACCGCTGTGACCCTGGTAGTTCCGCCAGTGGCTACAATTGTATCCCAGGTTCCGGGCAACACATTCTGCTGTGTAAGGACCCTCTCCTCTTAGCCCCGCCCCCTGGCCACAGAGACGAGGAAGAGGGCCCTGCAGGAGAGGGAAGGTACGTCTGGAATGGGAAGGGGGGGCGAGTGCGCGGGGAAGTGTGTGTGTGTGAGGTGCTGATTTTTATTATAATGTATTGCTGGGACCTATACATTTCCACTTTAGTCTCCTTTCCAGAAGCGCGGATTATCTATTTCTTCTCTTCTTCTCCTCTTCATTATATTTTTACGTAGGGATACCCCAGTGTTAATACTGGGCATTTTCACAAGTACTCATAGTCGTGAAAATGCCCCGATACTGAACGCAGATACCGGTGTTCTGTCGAGAACGCCGACCTAGTCGAATTTGCTGACCTCAACTTCTCTCAACTAACAGACCAATATTATCGAGGAAACCGGGATTTATTTACAAAGTATTTTGTTTAAATCGTTAATTGTGACTGTTAATAATATTCCATCCGTCATTTCATGCCAGGGACGGCATATTATTAACGGTCACAATTAACCATTACAAACGAATAATTTGTAAATAAATGCTGGTTTCCTCGTTAATCCCGTATGTACGTAAGCGCAGATACTGGGTCGGTGTTCTCGACAGAACACCAGCACTAAAATTTTAAACAAGCGGCTGCCTGAGGCCCCGCGCTTGCTGGGGACCTCAGCAGACTTCCTGTTAACCATGCGGTGCCATGGCGGTTGCGGGCGGGGCCTTCATGGTTTCTTGCACTGGGGCCCTGAAGGTTCTAGTTACGCCTCAGATTATAGCGCAAGCCTGGTTTTGGAATGCAAGTGGTGTTTGCTGTGGATTATATATTTATAACATTGTTTTATACAGTATATATCCAGAGTTGTAGTTTTTGTTAAAATTAACAGTGGCAGTCAGCAAAATGCCTGTGTGATAGCTGGACAGAAAATGCCATGTGTAGAATGGTGTTGCTTGTCACAATACCCTTATGTTAAGTGTAATCAGTGATAAGTTCTCACTTCTGAATAGCACCAAAAACTGTCTTCTGTAAACCAGGTTAGATATAAGTGATGTTCAGTGTCCCTTTACCCTAGAGTTATTCTCCACATCCCCTCAGTATGACGTATGCCATAATCTTTGCTTCTTCCACTTTTTTGAAAGAATATAAATTCTCTAGCAAGTAATATAATCTTGTCACATGGCAAGGCAGCCATGGGACATTCCATAGAGCACTTCTGAACCGTGCTATCAGTTTACAGAGAGCTCAGGTGTCTTGCTGCTACATTATACCATGACAGTATTTTATAAATGGACAGTGTTACTGAGCATGACACATACTGCGATTTATTTACACAGCCAAAGTGATACATAACCTAATAATGGTTAGTTTAGGTAATGGTCACTAACAATTTGCTGCCGCTTAGTCTACAGATACATCAGACAGGGCTCAGACATATCACAGACAGATAATCCTATGTGTTTTCTTTGTATTCTATTCACAGCTTTCTTCCGAGAAGAAATGGACAAGGTGTGTTGCTGAAAGTGGATTCTTTGGAAGATTACTAGACTAGAGATGCAAGCATTTATATCTTGGACAAGCCCACAAGAGGGAAGACCATTGGATGACAAGTGCAAAACATGCTAATAAAATGGAGTATTGATATAGTACTGTCTCTTCCATCCAGGAAAGGTTTTATAAACTGATATGTCTGAAATAGTGACTTCTATAGAAACTGTGTGAATGAGAATTCTTTAACCACTTTTAACCAACCACATTTTAACCACCACAAGCATTTTTAAATGTCCTTCCCCGACGTCCCACTTGTGTGCAAACGTGTGGGAAGCCGTTCATGTTGTTTACAGCTGATGAAGGCTGTTGCATACAAGTGTTTGGATGGCTATAGAGCTGCCCGATCGCTTTTATGGTTCCGGGGAGTGTGCCCCCCCTGCCACCGCCGGATATACCGGGCTCTGCCTCCACTAGGCACAGCGGATCTCTGTGGCTGGGTCGGACGGAGATCAGCATACTTTTACCGGCTGACCTCCCCTATGATCACTGGACCCAAAAGTGATGTGCATTACATCACATCTCGCTTCAGTGTGTCATTTCTCCGGCTGCTGTAGCCGGAGAAGAAGCTGGTGAAGCGGATCTCTGGTTGATCAGCTTCTTCAGGTGCCTAGGTGACACTAGGGGTCTAAGAGACCCCTGATGTCTCCATAGAGAGGACCTGCCACTGTATCTGTGCTATCACATAGGGGATGTAAATTTGAAAGCAAGGTTTTATTCCTGTGATAGGAATAAAGTTAAGTTGTAAAAAAATTTAGGTCACATATAAAAAAAAATACATAAAAACCCCCTCAAAAACATGTTTTTTTAATTCCCCCGCACATACACGGCCATACAAACGTAAACGTGTTGGGTACAACTATGTGCGAAAATGATGATTGCACCACACGTTACATATAACCGCAAACATCGGCGTGCGAGCAATAATCCTAGGACCATCAATTTCACTAAACTGATGAATGAGAAAAGCTTTTAAAGTGTCACCTATGGGCAATTTTGGGTATGGTAGTTTTTTGCGATTTCCCTGGCGAAAGCAAGGCTCGACTATTTACCCGACATGATCCAATATTTTATATTTTACCAATAAAAATGGGTAATAATAAATGTTTCATAACATAATGTAGGGTAAACAGTTTATTTTTCAAAATTTTCTGTATTTTTATCTTTATATAGTAAAAAATAAAAAACAGAGTGGTGACTAAATACCACCAAAAGAACGCTCTATCTGTCCCAAAAAATGATATAAAATTAATTACAGTACGGCATTGCATGACTGAATAAATGTCAAAGTATCTCAGAGCGTATTACTGAAAAATGGCCAGGACAGGAAGGAGGTTTAACACCCCAGACTTCCAGGGGTTAACTTAAGTCAGACTCCAATTAAAAGAATTTACTTTTTGCTGGAAATAAGAGATTCTGGTAATAGTAGAGTTACAAATGGTAGATCCCACCACTAACTATTGTAACAGAAACTAGATGTACGACCAACAAATCAGAATTCTTCTAACTTTATAGTGCAGCTAGACTTGTTTTGTATTTTTTATGTCATCCTTATGATATTTCTATCCTTTTGCTGGCTTCAGTTTGTGTTAAATAATTGCATTCTGCCTAGTTGTCTGGCTGTATGGTCTTTGAATGTAATGTGGCTGTGGATAATGGGGCATCAGTGGCTGCACTGTTCTAAAGGTGCCCATACACCTTACGATTATCGTACGACGGTTCCATCCTGCCCCGATTATCGCAAGGTTCAGTCAGTGGTAGTTAAAAAAAAAACCACCTGGACGACTTGCGGTAATTGACCGCAATTATTTTAGTTTGCGCATGCGCAATGTTAATCGTACGACTTTTGACGGACGGAAACGCCACCAACCATGCGAACATCGTACGATCGGCCAAAGTTTTCAAACATGCTTGACCGTCAAAAGTCGTACAATTGTACAGTACTATCGGTCGGGCACTCTATTCACACGTTACGATTGACGTACGAAAAGTCGATCGCATACGATTATCGTACGATAATCGTAAGGTGTATGTGCACCTTAACTCACAGGTGCTCCTTCACACAGCGATCACAGACCACAACGCCTTGACATTTACTGATATGAATGTATTTCACAACAGAACTTATCATCATAGATATACTGTAAATATAACTTTACTGGAGTGACAATCAATCAGCTTTATAATTCAGTCCTGATTGCTCATGAAGGTTGTGTGGATGCAAACAGCATGCAAACATATGTGGGCTTATTTAAAATTGTACAGCATTTCAAAGAACAAAGGTACTTATTATGTTATGCCAGTGCAGCCAGAATGCAGCTTTTATTAGCCTGTTCACTTACCTATGGGCAGATTGTTGAGCAGGGAAAGATAACTCGGGATATTGAATGTCTTGATTAAAAGATGTGGTCATACAAGCAGAAGCATAAGTACACATATGGCCACTTCATAGCCCCTTGCATAACGTGGAAATTTGGGACAGAGGCTGAATATGTAGCATTCAGATTTGCTGGTTACCATGGGAGGCTAAATCTGTTGCACATTGGCAGCAGTACAAGAAGCACTAGCTAACACAATATGTCTGTCTATGCACTGAAATCTAAGCTGTGATTGGTGGCTGTAGATTACCGAACGTCATTCTGCTGTTATGTTTACCATGTTTGACTTCCACAAGAAAGGAAGGGACCTTGCTGTTTCGAAACATTGCTCTGATGATGTGACACCTGAGAAGTCAATAAATATTGACTTTTTTACATGCTGAAGTGCTCGTGACCTTTTTTTCTTTTTGACTTCCACACTGGACACTCAGGAGTCTCTGCGGTACTGCAAGCATGGGCATCGATATTCCCCAACCTGAAACTGAGCCCTATACCTCGTGTTATTTCTGATGACTGTGACACAATACAACTGTACCATCACATCCTTTCCACAATGTGCCAGATAATCATCACTGATAGACGTGTGCTGGGATCTACAAAATAAAATGATTCACACTGACTGACAGAGGATTGTCACCAAATGAAATATGTACTGGCTGACTATAGAACCCATATGACTACTATTAGACTAAAAATAGTGTATTTGTTTTATGATGTCATATTCAATAAAGTGTCTTTCATTCTGTCCATATGCAGTGTTTCTACTCAGTGCATGTTCTGTGTGATCGTGATTGGTACGTACATCAATAGTCAGTGCTTGTAGGTTAAACCAATGTATCTATTTAGAAGATAAAAATATGGCATGTGAGTATTATGCTTGTGTATGTTGTATACATTTTGCTTATCTGGGCAAAGGGTCCAGAGGAGATGAGTTGAAGTATACCTGTCATAAGAGAAATATGGGGTCAGCCATCATTGGCTTAGGATTCACATCTGTTTGTTGCAGCATGTGTCCATTCAATTCCTATGGGTCCTCAACATGCATCCACACACTATAAAAAAAAGCACATGACCCTTTTCTTCCAGTGCTGCACAGTGTCTACTGGTATAAGTGTTTTCATGAGTTGAGTGTCATATGCGTTGATTTTTGCATGGATGCTCGTTGCAGACTCATTAGAAATAAATAGCCACACCCCTAAAATGCATTCATTTGGCCTTACTTGTGAAAATGCTAGTTTCCTGGTGTTCCTACTCCTAAATCACAGACCAATAAAAAGCATGCAGTAAATAAATGTTTGAGAAAAGCCAGACCACTCCATCACTGTACATTTCTGCCTCAATGGCACAAAAGGTATTGAAGCCAAAGTTACAGAATGACAGGCAGACAATTAACATTCTCAGAGGTCCAAAGTGGCAGCCTACACATATCCTACACATATCCCTCATAATAGGTTGATTTAATACTGGACTGATCAGGCCACAGCTCTTCTTTTGTTCTTGTTTCCATGAACCAGTCCCATTCTCTGTTAAGATTATATGTGGCACCCATCTCTGCATTACCAATAAACTAAAAAAATGGGATCCCTACAAAATGACTATATCTGAGGATGAGGGATGCAGAAATTAGGTTTCACTGAAGACAAATAGGAGCAGTGTTAAAGCGGCCCACCAAATAAAAATTAAATATACAGTTAATACATGTTAACTATTTTGCTTGACAAAGGATTTGTAATCCAGTTTAGCCAGTCTTGTGATTGACATGATCTACCACACTGTGCAGACTGGAAGATCACGTTACTACTTGCTGGTGTTTACTGGAAAGGGATGAACATCGTTACTGATTCATTGTCCAGTGTGCAATCTGGAGGTAGGCAAGTGACACAAGAGCTGTAAAGCTCAATCAGGAAACAAGTGCGTTACCTGTCTGGCTGTGTAGTGTGGCTAGGGTGTACCATGACAGTGAATGGACACCAAGCATGTGTAATCATTCATGCTCATTCTGAAAAAGATTGAGGAAAGAAATTGGAAAATATCCTTCTCGAACATGTAGCTTGCAGTTTATGTGAGTAACCGATGATAAGAAAGACTGTCACTCAGAGTAGCCAGCCTGATTTCTATTCAAAAGATGCCAAAAAATCTTAAACATGCAATTTCTTGCCCCACGGTTGGACTGAATAGTATGGGAGGCAGAGTCTTATTTTTTTACAATATTTATAACAGTATGAACATTGTACTAATTTCAAAACACACAATTTAAGGCCCACTTTCACACAGGCTGATCAGGATGGGATGCGGGCATGGATCCCTTCTTGATCAGAGCAGTATGGATCAGATGTCACCACTGTGACATCCGTGTCCATCCAGTTTTTTTCTCCATTGCAAGATGGAGGAAAAAAATGAGATCACTCCAAGTCTGTCTATGGGGAGTCATATTTAAATGGATATGTGCCATTTTACATCAGACTACCCTCGATCTGGCACGATCAGAAATGGCAAAACAAATCTCTGATCTGCTTTTTTCCCCGACCTGGCATGAGTCGGTGGTAACTGAGTGTAAACGGATGCCCGCCCATTTATCCTTGGCTGCCCATAGACTAGCATTGGGCATCCAATCGGATCTGCTTGAAAAACTGACAGCAGGACCTGATCCGACCGCCCGCCCGCGTGAAAGGGGCCTTATTGTCAACAGCTTTTTCCTGGCAAAATATTTTAAGGAAGTTAGCATTGTGATTCACATAACATGGCCACAATACAGAGCCACTACCCCTGCTCTGTTTCTGGGTCACCTACCCATTTACTAGTGATTTGTTATTTATGACTTTGTGAGTTATAGGTTGCTTTTTGCTGCAAACACTTTATATGAATTGTTTTTGGTATTACAAGCAGAAGTAATACAATACTTATTTTAGGATTAATGTAACAGTTTGCAAGAACACTACAGGACTCAGCAGTGACATAGAGGTCAGGGGAAGGTATGAGTACACAGGTGGGGGACACAGGCATGTGACACTTTCATAAATATTTAACACCAAAGAAACGTTTCATTGCGGCAGCAATTAAATGAAGGAGAGGTATGGGGGGGGCAGGCAGCTGGAGAGGTGAGTATATGCTGCCTTCTTTTGCATGGGATTAATGGAGTTACCTTTTTGCAAACCAAATAGGTTATTTTGAAAGCATTTGATTTATGATACACAGATTGTGAGTTTTAAAAAGAAAATCTTATTAAATAATGAATAATGCTGTCATGAAGGTTTTTGTTCGTGCTATAGGGTGACCACACTCTGTCTCCCAAGTGTGCTCCTCTGTTGTCACCCTTTCATATCTCCCCCCAGCGGAGGCTACAAGTGGATCTGCAGACGTACATTACCCAAGCATGATCAATTTTTGTCACCATTATAGGTAAACTCACCCTGAAAATGCCTTGCAGCCATCACTGGACCACATGCATGTAGGCAGGAAACCGGAAAAAGAGTGAGAAAAGCTGAACACTTTAGCATTTTACAAACTACACCAAAAACAAGGAGACATGCATGTTGTGGACATAAAATAGGTCATTTATTGTGAATTTTGCAAAGACACATTTAAGCAACAAAATATACATTTGTGAACTTTTGATTTCATTTTATACATTACTAGACTAGAGCAATAAATTAAATGTACAATATTTACAGACAGAGGTCACCGGAGACTTACAATAAGCACCACCTATCTAAAAAGAATACAAATAGATGTATAGTTTCCCCTTTTACTCAATTCACATACTTAAAAATGATTTTATGATCTAAAATTAGAAACTCATTTTGCTTATTGTTTGTATTTTGTATATTTTTTTAGGTAAAAATTATATTTTATTTATATCAGCATGCTGTTTTTTATGTACACAACTCTCTTTTATATTTTAGATCTGCAAAATTAACACAAAGAGTTTGAAATAAATTAAATCTGATCAGATGTCTGGTTATAACACCGACATCTTCTGGGATAGCATAGAATGCAATATTTGAAGTTGGGCAATGACAGTCAGTGTGAAAGTTGGTAATTGAAAATAAAAGGATACAGATGTCATTGATAATTGTAAATACAGAACCTCCAAATTTTGGATTATGTGCCTTAAAATATTATGATTAAAAATCACAGCTGTATTGATAATTATTGGTAAAATTGTGGTCTTATGATTTTGATTTTAATTTTTGATTTTAATTTTGAATAGAATGCAGATTTTGATTGCTGTCAATCATCCTTGCTATGGACATATGTTAAAAGCTGAGCTCCAGGCAAAAAAAAAAAAAAATAGAAAGATAAAGTACATATATGGGAGCTATTTAACCTGCCAAAGAATCTGTATTTCTGCCAATCCAGCCACCAGATTTACACAGCTTTACAATACAGCACAGCTCTGTCTTGAAGGAGAGGAGACATGTTTTTTTCTCTACCGCTGGTAATTAATACAAAAGGTGGCCATACACTATGCGAATTTTGACCAGTTCTTGTTGAACCAGCCAAAATTCGCACAGTGGATGCCGCTGTCAGCACCCTTTCAGCGGGCATACCCCTATCAGCTGGTTAGAGGAGTCGGTGGGAACATTTTCGAATGAACAGAGCTGGCAGCCAATGAGCTACCTGCTCTGTTTGCGTATTCTGACAGCAGCTGGCAGCCACTGTCAGAATACAAAGTAGACAGCTGGAGATTCCACGATCAACACTCATAAGCATTTTTTCGTTCAGCCAGCAGGTTGAATTAAAAAAATAGGACAGTGTATGGCCAGTTTAACAGGTCTTGTCCCTCCCCCATCCTTTGGCTGGGCAGTTAACAGAGAAGCAGCAGATTTATGACTTCATCACTGTATCATTCTGTTTCTTCCTTCTATAAGTATGTGTCTTGCTGTGAGCTCTGCTGTAGAGGGATTGCAAAGGGGCTTAAACCAGGTCACATTTAGGTACCTATTCTGCTTGCATTAAAAAAATAAATGTAACAATGTATACATGAAAACAAAGCTGCATTTATTTGTCTTTTATATTTTCCTGGAGTTTAGCTTTAACAGAAACCAAACAGCAGTACAAAAATTTTTTTTAGTGGAGTGGGAAACCACTGTCACCTTATTTTTTTTCTGTCTGTGCCCTCATTACAAAAAATGTATCCTCATTTCCTGTCTCTGTGACACTCTGTATATCAGACTGTGTACAGGAAGTGAGAGGAAATCTCTCCAGCAAAAAAACACCAACAAAAACCCTTCCCTACTCTATCCATTGCTGTTAAAATGACAAGGAACAGAAGGCATAACAATCACGAACCAAGTAGATCTCCGCTAATTTTACATTAAAAATTATAGTTTTTCTCTTTTTAGTCATAGTAAATTTTGTAGGATTTTATTATGGTAGCCATCTATATTTACACTATAATTATTATTATTTTCATCAGCATGAAGGACAAACTCTGCCCATAAAATGTGACTTTTAATATACCCATATACATATATTTGTTTCTCAAAATAAAAAATAAAATCTGAGTTTTAAAATAACATTTACAACAATTATACTGTTTTAAATGTACGCTGATGAGCTGAAATGCCAGAGACATGGCTCTTTGAAAATTTAGTTTTACTTCATCGAGCCTTTGGTGAGCAATTCACTTTGCTGCTTGAAATGCTAAAGGTGCCTATACACTGTGCGATTATCGCACGATAATCGTGGGAAATTCCGCGATCGTATGATAATCGCAAAGTGTATGGCAGGCGTTCAACCGTTTTTACTGTACGGTCGCACGTCTTTTGTCTAAGGAGCATGTTCGAAAATCGTAAGTTTTTGTGGTTTGTGGCATGCTCGGGAGACAAATGTCGAACGGGCCAGTGTGCGCACGCGCACACTGCCCGTTCAGCATTGCGGTCATCGGAAACCTCAGCGGGGCAGGCTTGCAATGATCGCAAGTACGATCTGCCTGTCCAAGATGGGCAGATTGTACGTTTTTTAAATTACTTTACAACCATCGCAAGACTAAGGTCTTGCGATGGTTGTAAAGTGTATGGCCACCTTTAGAAGTGGAATTGGGATATCGTGGCTTATGCTCTCCCAGTACTCTGTCCTACTCCAAAAGAACTTGAGCCTGATTTCACCTTTAATAACCGTGGAATCCTAAAACCTGCTTTTTCTGTAAACACTTTGGTAAAACTAACAATAAGGGACATACTTCAACAATATATAAAAATACAATGTATTTCCATTGTAACATATAATAAATTATTGGTGGTTTGAATCACATAAATATGTTTAATTAGAGCGTGTGATTGCACCTGTACTAGTAATAATTAAAGCAGATTTACTCAGTTTTGGTTTTCGTGATTAACACAAAAGCATTATAACAAACATATTAACTAAATAGGGCCTCAGTGTCTATCTGATCCTACTGCCAGTAAATTTAAAGCCTAATTAAACGTTTTGTTTAAATTTCCTAAAGAGGTGCATCAAAAGAAAAGGTGTGAAAAGTCTTACAGTTTGATTTCTTGGCCACAATTAGCCACAGTCCAAGTAGAAAATAATGTGTCCTGCCAGCATGCTACAGAGCAGGACCATTGCTCCCTATGGGAAAGCAGTGATCTCTTTGCAGAGGCTTCTCATGCCCCCATGCCCCCTGCTGTGTCATAGCTCTCCAATCAGCAGAGAGTATAAACTTTACTGATTGCAGAGGGAAGGGGTGTGCCAGACCTCTGCAATGAGACCACTGCTTCCCCATAAAGAGCAAGTCCTTCTGAGCAGCATGCTGGAAGGGCACATGCTTTTCTACTCAGGCGGTGGCTGCTTTAGAAAGAAAACATAGTGTAAGACATGAACAAATTTTGTTTTGATATACCTGGTATATGGTTAGTAGATTTAAACTGAAGGTTCAACTGGGCTTTCAATTATGTGCCATATTCAGCCATTTTATTTGCAATACCATTCATAGCATCATAGCATTAGATAAACAGTCATGCTGCAAGTAAAAGAAAGGACTTCCTCCAACAAAGAGTAAGTGTACCTTCTCCATAAAGACTTGCATAAAAAAATATGAAAATGTTAAATAAGCCCACTCTGCTATGATGATCTAGGTTACCTTTCCACAACTCTTGCCCAGACAACTGCTTCTGTGCATGTGTGGAAAGATCCCATTCATTCCTATGTACAGGCTGGCTACTGTTGTGATGCAGAATAGACGGCCTTCCATTGCAAATAAATGGCATTGTTCAACGCAGGTGGAGAAGAAGAAGCTGACCAACTGGGAGGTTTTGCAATAGTGTGCCTCCATGCAGTTTACACAGTGGGAACCTGGCAGGAGCAAGGACAGGTGAACAGAAGACTTTAGCTATGCGAAACTATACATTTTTCCTTTAAAAGTTTGGCTTAGTCTCATCCCTTCTGTCCTTTCAATCTCCTGACCAAGAGAGAAGCACAAAAGATGGAATGAGTAGAGTCGAGCTTGATTTTTATAGGAAAATGTGAGATTTGCACATACATTTAGCTGCCTCTATCTCCAGATCTACGTGTCCAGGCTTGTGTTTTTAATGAATGTTCCATTCAAATATAAAACACTTATAGCTTAGTTTTAAGCTTTTGCCCGTTAAGGGTAAGAAAATCCAAATGCCTTTTTATGTCAGTGGGAACAAACCACCACTCATAGTGGAGAAGCAGAGCTGAACAGGGACCTGGAGCTGGGCATTGTGGTATAGCACTGTTAAAAAGTAAGGATGGTGCTCCAATGTCACTTATGATACACAAGACCCAGTGATTTTTTTCTTTAACATAAGCAATTATTGTTGGAGATTATAAAAATGTAGCTTACAGATATAAGTAATTAATCTGATCTACTAAAAATAAATGTTATTACCGGTATATAAGAGGTTCATATTACAACAAAATACATTTTGGGATTTTCTATTTATATTTGTTACTTGAATTTCTTTTCTTGGCCTGAAGAGGTCATCCGATGGCAGTAAATGCTTTTAATTCTTAAGAGTCTTAAATATGTAAATTACAGGGACACCCATCACAGCAGTATGTTTGTGTGTTAGAATCCAGCAGTATACCTTATCGATTTATACTAATGGTTTATATTACACATGTACAGATATTTAGTTTAAATAATTTAATATCAGAGTACTGAATCACTGTCAAGATGATATGATGGAATTTGTAGTTCACCACAGCTGGAGAGCCAGAGTTTGCCTACCCATGTTCTAGGCCAGTTTAGTCTAACACATGATACATGATGGCTGTATAAAGCAATTTAGCTTGGCTATACTGGTAGGTGGAATCAGGAGCTACATATCCTGACTGCCCTGTCAATTAAAACCTCTGCCCGTTGGTTGACACAAGGGGAGGAATTGATAAAAAGTGTCTGAGTGTAGTTTTATCTCAACTGGTGCCATGGCCCATAGCAGTCGATTAGCATCTATTTCTAATTTTTTTCAACACAGCTTAGAAAATTCAACTTTAAAAGCTGATTGGCCGTGTCCCAGTTGTACAAAGTTTTATTATACTTTTTATGGCCCAAGGAGTCTGGGCAGTTTTATGGGCAGTAGTGTTGTCCTTTCTCCACCAACTCCCCCCACAAGAGACCACCAATGGACCACAAAACTGCAGTGACATGCCAAAAAGAAGCTATTTGCCTGCTTGTAATACACTTCCACAGACTGGTATTTTCCTTTAAATATGGAGCTCTTACACTGTATGTAATTCAAGCTTTAAAGCAAAACTAAAAAATTTTTTTTTTTTAATGCAATCTCTGCTACATATATGGAAACATCCATGCATGCAAAATTTTAAAGACATCTCTCCTCTGCTTTATTCAAAAGTTGAAAATATGTTGTGCAGGTAATCCCTATGACTGCTGATTTGAGTCCACAGGAGTCATAGACTTATCCCCCCCTCCCTTTTTCCTGATTATGGAAGAGCCTTCTGACATGTTATACAGGGTGAGTGTACTTTCCCTTTCATTCTGTTTTGGCTTCTTTAAGGCAGCACTTGAGTCCCTCCTGGTTTTACACATCTCATAGTTTGGGAACTAACAGTGTATGGTATTCCTATGCAGCCTGCAGCTAGCAAACAAATATGTATTTTCACCCCAAACATTTCCTTAATCTCCTCTGCCTCAGCTTTCTCTTTCTATCCACACAGCTTATCTATTCAATAGGCCGGTGTCACTGCAAACTGCCCCCCCAGTGGCAGTGCACACCCGCCCCCC
>NW_017306410.1:1030587-1074958 GCF_000935625.1 Nanorana parkeri | reverse complement strand
CCCCACCCGAGGCCATGCAACCCCCCCCCCCCCCCAGAAAACACTGCACAGATACACTGGTTTGATAGATATCCACAGGTTTTATATAAGGCTACATAGAGAGGAGGAGGAATAGTGTGGTAGTAGATCTGTCCTAATACAGACCTAGTTGCTGACAAAAAAATGAAAGTTGCTTGCAAGGGATAAATTATATTACACTTCCCTCTGACATAGCCACCTCCTTCATCACCTCAGAGGAGAAGTAACAGAGGAGGTTACAGCAAGGTGGCATGTTTTTTTAAATTGTCAATGAAAAAAAGATTTACAGGTAGGCATGCATCTAAGTTTTTCTTAACTATTTTACAGGGATTGCATTAAAAAGAACAAAAAGTTTAGTTCAGCTTTACAAATGTAATTAGACGACTAAACTACATTCACACATTTTTCTGTTATCACATATAAGCTGTGTATTTATAAGAACCTGGAGGTTGCTTTAAACCTTTTAAAATTCTTTAATGTGAAGTGATTAGCCATCACAACCCTTGCTTCTATACATTCTAGTGCTTGATGGTATCAAGCAGGGAGTGCATTCCACCAAGTCAGCTAAAATGTGCAGCATATCCATGAGTCTGAGATTGTTTTGGTCTCCCTGTAATAAGCATATATGCATTGCTGGGTTTATATAAGGAAAGGAAGATACCGCACCTCAGACTTCCAATTATGGGTGACCGTGCATTTTACAGGAAAAAAAGACTCTAGGAACATCAGAAAATTTAAAACTGGAAGAACCTGTTGGTCAGTTTTATCATTAAACTATATGTGTCAGTAAACTGAGTCACTGAAGAGCCAGTAGTAGTCAGTAACATTTTCACTAGATTGCATCTAGACAAGTGGCTCATTTGAAATAAATGTCGGTAACATACCCCAGAATTTGTAGCCCCATTGATAATACCTTAATAATGACACTCATTAGTACAGATGCATGATAAAAGGTCTTCAACACTGCAGTACAAACTACCTTACAGAACAAGTCCAACTGAACATAACTGACTACTACTACTAGCTATACCCTATAACATGAGATTTTTATGGTAATCACTGACAGGTTTTATAGATCTTTATTGAGAATCCCTACCAGGACTTCCAGAAGACCCGCCAGTACCTCTAATGGTAGTCACAGGAGACATGCCATTACTTTTAATGGTCCTCATAGAATCCAGGCCTATGACTAATTATAGTCATATAATCTGGACCAGAAAATCCAGAGTGACCTGAAGGGAGCTGGGCATGTCATTTCTAATTCAGCCACGTATTTAAGCACCAACTCTGCAAGGGGCTTTCTGTTTGTACAAAAGCTATAATACCGTTGTTTGTTTCCTGTTGCTGACCCAGACCTCTGCTTGCTGCCGACCCTGATCTTCTGCCTGAACCCAACTACGCTCCTACCTTACCGATTGATTACTCACTGCCAACTTGGACCGCCTGACCACTCTGTTAGCTGTCTGCCTCAACCCCTACCTGGATCCGACTATGCTCTTGTTGCCTTACTTTGTCTCCTACTTGCTGGCTGCTGACCCAGACAGTCCGACCATTCTCTGACTCTCTTGTTGGGATCTATACCCTTTCCTGACCATGCTCCAGCTACTGTCTCCTCATTGGAGCCCTCCTGTCATGCTCATCCCTTGGTGGGGCAATCCTGGGGACCACGAACTGGCACCAGTAAGCAGCAAAACCAATCTCCACCATCAGGAGCTCTGGTGAAAACTGGCTAGTCATAAACTCCGCACGTCAGGTGGGCCCTTATCACCTGCCAGGGGCGTGTCATGACAGAGGTAAAGTAGATTAGTCACAGATACCCTCACTTAAAACCTATGGCCATCCTGGTGATGAAATCTTTACAAATCCACTCACTGTGATGATCATTATGAGAGGATTGTATTTTCCAGGTTGCTTTTTTTTATTAACAGTACATTATAATGCAGAAGGTGGCGTGAGACTCTATAGTATTAAAGGAGGACCATGAACAGGAAGTTTTGCTTGAATAAAAATATGCACAAAATCTGGAGCAATTCAGCAGCCAAAAGAAGACAATCCATAGTTAATATATACACACATATATATATATATATATATACACACACACACACACACACATAACTCTCCTGGAGCTATTTTGAGGACTAGTTCCAAAAACATTATATCACTCGCACTTTGTTGTTCCAGTTTTGAATTTTCTGGTTACTTTGTGAATGGTTTTTGTTTAAAGATGTTGCTTCTAACAAAATCTCTTCACCTGAACCTGAATTTAGCAGCATGTATTTCTTATTCACCAATGCCATATACTCCATAATGATTGGAGAACACAAATGTTGGGTGTCCGTTTATACTTCTGCTCTGATGATGGATTTTTTAATACTAGGCATTACCTATAGCTGGACATCTATTACTGGACATATCACAAAATAAAGCATTGAATAAAAAAAAGACAGCAGTGTTACCCACCAACCAATCAGGTATTTACTCTCCTCTTTAAAATATAATCTATAATCAGACTGGTGTTGTGGAAAACACTACTTCCTTTTTCTTTGGGTTTTATAAATAAAATACAACATAAAACTTTGGTAACAGTCTAATATAGAAATGATCATTTTCTAGCCATTGTCATTTCCTGATTCCCTGATCCCTTTACTGATCCCTAATTTCTGTAAACAAGCTCTGTTTGCAATCATAAATGTTCTTTTTCTTTAAAAAAAAATATATTTCATAATAGAGTGAAAACAAACATGTTGCAGGATACATATACTGATAGATATCACTGTATTTTGTGTTCAGTCTTCTAAACCAGAGGTATATTACTAATACTGGGACTCCAAACAACGTATCTGATTGACCAATGTTGTCAATATGTAATTTGTCTGGGAGACCAGAAAGTAGTTTCCAAATACTACCCAACAGAAGATATGCTGTAAATGGCCTGGAGACCCATTAAATTTATTAGGGCCACCCTGTTTGGGGCCTCAGCAGTGATCACCATAAAAAGGGCAACAATTAGATAGAAGCTCTAGTTAAAATCATTTACCCATTGTACTGAGGCTAGGGATGCATGTACATACTTTTCCATTCCATTGTTTACAATACTACTTGATGGAAGGCCCCTTTACCTCCAGTCCAGCTGAGATAGCCTACTGCTCAATTATATCACAGTATAGGCTCGCAGGGGTGCTTACTATTGGCTATTTACCAGTTTTACAGAGGAAACCCTTAGTTGGTTGTCCCTTATGTCCTTGCGGGCCATGGGTGGAGCATCTCTTTGCAGCTTAGGTAAAATAAGCTGGACATATTCCTTTACATTCATTCTTAGCTTCGGTAAAATTGTTACAATGGTTCAACAGAAGAGAGCTAAAGTCTTAGTTATTTAAAGAGGGGGACTGTTCATTTTTGTACAGTCAACAGCTCATTAACTTCCATAGTTGAGCCACCACAAATATCAGCACAGTTTTACAAGTATCTTATGTGGCACCTATCCTAAAACATTTCTTTTCAGCACAACTTCTATTGAAGTTAATAAACTGAAAGCTGCAAATCAATCCTGGAAAACCTCTTTAAATACGTTTTTAATGAAGTTATTCTCTAAAATTACAGAGATATAGCAATAATAATTAGTACCGCTATGCCCTGATAGCACTACTACTGATCTGACTTACTCAGGACAAGGGGAATTCAGGTTTGGTAAGTAACATTTCAGATTAATCAATTGTTCAAACTACTAGAAAATGTGGATATTTTATACATATGCTTTGTGGTCTGTGACTATAGTACAGCCATGTTTGGTCAGTACTGTAGACATAGCATTGTGGTGTGGCAGAAATGTAGAAAGCTGTGCAAGCCTTATGAAGAATTCCAAGTATAATCCTGGTAGATGGAAAAGCAGCATTTGGTAATATCAGTGAATGAAACGAGAAGCACCACCTGTAGGTAGAATGCCCAGAATTGTGGTGAGAATTCCAGTGATCTTCCCTGATAATGACAACAAACTTGGCACTCGGTGATCAGGTGCACTTGATTACAAAGACTGTGCAAGAAGGATGTATCAAGTAAAAAATGCTCTTTGCTTTAGACAAGGTAAAAGAAAGAAATGAAAAAGAGTTAAGTCCACTATCTGACAAGACTCCGTTCACAAGACAAGTGCCACGGGACACAAGGAGTGCACTAATATGGCAGTTCTTTCATATATTTGTGGGGAACAGCGCAGTAATTGAACATTTCCATGAATGCATTGTGGCAGTAACTATTTGTGGAGTGAGCATACCCTTTCAGGTCAGTTCTCAAGATGGTAGTTAAAGTTTGACCAGTCTTGAACTCACTGAAAAACAAACAAAAAAAAGACCATCAGTAAAGAAATAGTACAATATATGAGATAGTTCTGAAAACTCATGCTAAAGGGTAGACTAGTATTTTCTCTTCATTTTGCAAAAAGAACATGCTGCACTGTGCACAAAGCAAAGGAAGATCATATCAAGCTGCAGCAAAAGCTGAGGGTAAACAGCAGGCTATCAGCAAAACGTGCTGAGTAACAATATTTTGTTTCTAAACTATTTGCTTGTTCATGTACATTTTTGTAAGAATTTACATTTACTTATCCCATTTATCTGAAGGGAATGCACAGTGGTTTTGTACTAAGCAATCTTTGGTCCAGACAGCAGATGGCGCTCTTGTTCTCTTTTCACATATTCAGCTATCTCACTTTTTAGATATGCTGAGAAAACTACAGAACTGGAATTAATCATCACAGCAGTGACTGACCCCTTATCAGATAGCTCAGTAGGAGGTTTCCAATCTTGCTAGCCTATAGTATTTTGGGAATCTTTTGTCATGTGTGTAATGTTAACTTACAAAACAAAGTGTATGTGTTTATTATTTATAAATAATTTCTGAAACCACTTTACCTTTGACAGTACAAAGCAATGATCAATCCCTGTGTTCTGTGTAAATGCAGTGAATAAAAGTCTTCCTTTTACCTACTAGCCCATATGCCAAGGTTTTGGCATAATTTGTAAGAATTAGAAGTAAAAGTAATTACATTTGCATATAAAAAAATTATGTTTAATTACATTTATTTATTCACCCACATGTTAGATTGTTAAAATGTAGTTATTTACACAAAGGTGTGCTTGTGGTCATTGCACAGAAAAATGTGGTTATACAAAAGATTATATAATAATAATAATGTATACCTTAAGGCAAGTTGTATATCAAAGGTGGCTTGGAAAACTGGGATAGTTACCACATTAGTGTTATGCAATATACCATATACATACTGTATATAAATAAATTAATGTGAGCACCTAAAGGTTATAAGCCATGATTGTTAAGCCTAATATATGTGTTGCAAAGCTCTCAGGTACTGGATTATTTGCCCTTCATATTTGCCATTTTCATGCATAGGCATTATGGAACCATATGGCAATGAGTGATGTCCAAAGTTAGTATTAGTTAGTCAATTATCAAAGCTTATAGCTAGATGGTGAATATGCTTTGAGAAAAGAAAATTCTGCAACATTCTTAAAATGATATAAATAAAATACATAGCTTATATAGAAGAAAATAGTATAGAGAGTTAAAACTAGGAGCTTTTAAAATCACTAATACGAGTTATTAACACTAATAAGTAATCATCTACTTTCTTTGGGACCAACTTGTTTACAGCTGGATACACCCTTGGAAATTCTTGCCTGTGCCCCCTTGCCTACTGCATGCTAACTGACAGCTATGTGTCACAAAATACTGAATGTTTGCATTTCATGATTATGGCTTACAACTCATGAAAACCCCAAGAACCCCAAATCCACAACCTCAAAAAGTAGATTATTACATGCAATATATGTATAATTTGGAATTCTAATTGAGGGTCTGTCTACAGACTTCATTGTAGACAAGGAACATGGCTTTATATCTACGGGCAACAAAGTAAAACTTTAGGTGACATTTCATTCAGTTTAGGAGTCCAGATCCAGTATGGCGGCTGCCATAAAGGAGCTAAGCAGTGCTGCTCATATGAATTAATTATTTTTTATCTAAAGCCCACATTTTTTTAGTTTTGGCTACAGCAGAGAAGGGTTTAATTCCCTGTCAGATTTGTATTGTTTTCTGTGTTCCCAATGGTGAGAAATTTTGAGTTATCACTGTAACAGAGGTAGAGAGGAAATCTTCCAGTGGGTAAACCTCTTCAGGTAAGAGAGGGGGTTTTGCCCTATTTTGGGGATATTTCTTCACATTTCCAGTTGTGTCTATGGGGCAGAAGGTGAAGGTTAGCTTCCCCATTCTGACACAGATGGCAAAAAAAACTTGAGAGGGGTTTCAGGATTTTAACCATTCCGATTACAATGCTAGTTTACTATTGGCTATTGCAAATTGAAATAGCCAATAGTAATGTCCCAATGCTTTTCAATGGCAAAATTCTTTTTTTTTTTTTTTATATTCTGATATCGCTCGTGTCAGAATAAAGAAAAAAAGACACAGCCCTGTTTCTCTCCTTGGTGGCCGGGAGCGGGAGGCTCCCAGAGCGCCCGGGAGAGTTTTATTTGGGCGCAGCTAACTGTCACTGCTAGCTCCGCACAATCGTTTTCTATTAACTTTTTTTGTACTTTTTAACAATTTTTCTGCTCTGCTCGGTACCTCCGAGGGGCCGAGCAGAACAGCCGAGCCGAATGCCGCTCGGCGGCATTCGGCTTTTCACTCACTGCTGTTCGGGATCTTTAAGAATAGCCCGAACAGCAGTGAGAAGCCTGCCGGGGGTTCGGCTCAGCCGATCCAGTTGTTGGATCGGCTGAGTCAAACTCCTTCTGCACTTCAGGTCAGCCAAACATGCTGAGCATGTTCGGCCCGACCCGAAGCCACACGAAGCAAGCCGATGTACGGCTGATTTCAGTCGATGTACGGCTGAAATTAGCTGTACCAGCCTGAAGTGAATAGCCGAACAGTGTTCGGCTCACTTCACTTCAGATCGGTCATTCACTCGGCTGCCCTCGGCAGCTTCGTGAATAGACCCCTAAGTGTGATAGGGAACCACACCTTAGTATTGGAAAAACGGGCTGAAACACTTGGCACTTGCATACATGGTCCTTAGGCTCCATTCACAATTTTTCAATCTGGTGCGCTTTGTTAATGCATGTGCAAAAATGCGCGTTGCATACAGGCAGCCCATTCATTTGATTGTGCTGCCAAAACACGACAAAAGACACACCTGCACTACAACACAGATATGTTCCTTTAGTATGTTGGGGTTTCATTCAAAATGCATGGCACCAAAACACAAATAATGTACGCAGTACCACAATGCATTTGTGTGAAGCCAACCTGAAAGTGGTTAAGTGGTCATAAAATGAGGTTTCTCCAATACACATCTCTATTAGCAAAGTACAAAGTGCAGTAGACATTAGCAAGCAACCGGAAATTACACAAGTACAAGGTGAACTTTGCTTAGGGCTTTGCTGCTTGAGAATTTGTCTTATAAATGCTTGAAAGAGAAAGTTCAATAACTATTTGGGGAATATACTTCCCATCTTCACCATGTTTGACATAGCAATTTCTAATAACCACTGGTGCTATTTCTGTTTATTTTCCTATAAAAACTAATACTCAGGTGTTGTAATATTTAGCATTTTTTGAAAAGCTGAGGGTAAAACCAATTAAAACAATAATAGATGGAACCAGTCACAGACAAGATTAAGCTTGCAAAATAAAGCTAATCATCCTATTTAGCTAGTGTACATTTTGAAGACATCACACTTCAAAAATGTATTGATGGCCAGCGCACATCACTGTTCTAAAAAAAAAACATCAATACATCTGTGACAAAATCCTTTTAGAATAAACACATAACTCTCTAGGCATCTTAAAGGTATGATGGACAATGATTGGTTGACATCAAGTTTATTTTCCAAGATGAAAAAATGCACAACGCAGTCCAAGCCACACACTAGTACAGCTAGCTCATGCTATTCAGAGTTGGATCGTGTGCCTGCAGACACATCTACTTACTGTACTGGAGCCGGAACTTGACTGGCTGAGTTTATCAAAACGAAATTTGAGGTTGGATCTTGGGGAATTTCTACTCTTTATATCTGTGAGAAGGAAAAACCATCAGATGTGCACTTCAATGGGTTCTATGCTAATTTAAAGTGGAAATGTATCAGTGTATTTCATTTATTAGTTCTGGGCTAAGTGAAGCAAGGTTGTATCCCCTTTGAAGCTCCCTTCTACTTACTACAAGACCATGGTAACCAGGTTTCTGACTTGAGCTGAACGTCATGGTTTAGGAGGGAGCTGGGCTGAAAACACCATCTCAATCTCACAGCATTGCCATGTCTTGGCAAGATAGGGGAGAAGAGGAACCTCCACACTGGGGTCACACACAGAGAAGGATATAAACCCTGCATCGCTTACTCAGAACTACTCTCTAGTTTTGGGTTGAGTTCCACTTTAAACATTTTCTACGAAAGGGGATGTTTAGCATAATGACTAGACCACTTAGACATACTATGATTTGGTTTTATTCTTCATGTAATAACTCTATTTCAAGATTTCTTTCATTGTATTTTGGATCTTGGTGACTTATTTGTGTTGTCAAATATCGGATGTGCAGAATCCAGACACCCACTATGCGCAACCTTGGTCTTAGGAGCTTTCAGATATATGTACTATGTGGAAAAATACAGACAGTATTTAAGGGGGGATTGAAATTAAAGGAGAACTATGGGGTCAGTGTTTTTCCCCATAGTTCTCCTTAGGGTAACGGGAGGACACAAACTATCGTCCTCCCGTTACCCTAAGCTCAGTATACCGCAAGCTACAGCTCGCGGTATACTGAGACGCCGCAGCCGGAGCAGATCCCGAATTAGATGACGGGATCCGCCCAGCTGCGTGAGTGACAGCTGGCTCTGCCTATCTATAGGCAGAGCCAGCTGTACCCGCCCTGTCCATTCCGCCAGTCAGCGCTGGCAGATCGGAGCGGGGAGAGGGGAATCCAGCCCCTCCCCCTGTCACGGCAGAGAGCCGTGACAGGATCGAGTGGCGAGCGAACCCGGTATGTGTTCGCTCACCTCCCGATCTACTAAGCCGACCTGTGACAGTCTCATTGTCACAGGGCGGCTAGAACCATGAGGTGAGTGAAAAGCACTCACCTCATAGTTCTCCTTTAAGGTGAAACAGTTACAGCAGAGCTTAAGTTGACTCTGTCACAACAGAGCCATTATGCCCAATAGGTCACCAGTGAAAGAAGTGTTAATATACTTACCTGTCCAGCAGCCCGTGTATTGAAAAATCCCCGCAATCGCTGCTTTACAGCTGTTGCAAGTTATTAAAACGTTGGATGAGTTGAATACTTGCTTCCACCGCAGGCTGCTGTTCAAATACTTGAAAGTCATTATTCAAATCATCCAGCATTTGAATACTTGCAGCAATTGGGGAGCAGAGATGCAGTTGCTTTTCAATACAATGGACGCCAAAAAGGTAAGTATCTTAACACTTGTTTTACATTTACATTTTACCATTGTGTTGTTTAAGCATATAGCTCTAATCACCTTAAATGCAATACACTGCATTTGTTGGTGAAATGCACATAAAGTGATGCCTTGAGATGCCAATTAACAGCTAAACCTGAAACACCCAACTCTTCCACAGTCTAAACTTCTAAAACTGCTAAGGTAACAGCCAAATAGTTTACATCCAGTACATTTTTGCATTACACACTTCCTGTTTGAGGTGTCCACAGTGACTCTGCTGCACTAACATCCCAAACATGATGTCAGCCCTGTCCACTTATCCTCTGCTGAACAAGAGAACACATCCCTACTTCCTAATCTCTTTAACATAATGGAAAGGTGTTTTGTAGTCTAGAAGAGAAGACCTCAGGCAGGGCTGACACTACATTTTAATGTGGACCTTTCATTTGCCTATGAAGGCTAAAGCAGCCAGGTTCCGTTTAATTGACACTTGCCCAACAGCATATACTGACCTTCCTATTGCTGCCCTTACGACCAGCAACAAAGTAAAGTTCTGCAAAAGCTGCAGGTTGTAACATATGCAAGGCTTTGGATTCTTGTGCCATAAATAAGCTGATTTGTGCAAAGCACATATAGGCATCTTCTGGTGTCTGTTCCTAAGCCTAGCTGCCAAATAAAGTTCTGTTTACTTTGATGGTTACCTAATAGATCTGATTTAACAGTGGATGTCTGAATTCTACAAATGTTACAAAGACAAAACCTTTTTTGCCATGGATATTTTCAGTCATGTACAATTAAGAATGAATAGACATATATGCCATAAAATGTATCTTTACATTTGCTGGATAGTGATGCCTAAAATCTATAGCTACTTCATTATTTCACTACTAGTTCACTTTTCACCACCCTCTCAGACCTGTGTGTAAAGTTTACTTAGAGAAGCACCTGTGGGGCTCCTGCTCATGATTACAGGGGCAGAGGAAGTATGGTTCTCTTGGCTAGGCGACGGGCTGTAGACAAACACTTCCTGTTTGTAGGGTGATGCGGTCAATGGCTGGCTGCCCTGTGAAAAATGTTTGTAAAAATATATTTAGATAAAGCTGCATTCAACTAATTCAGTAATAGACAATTTATGAATAGGACCAGACTGCACAAATGATTACAATGAAAGTAAGTCATATGGATTGTTAACAAACAAAACCCATACCAGATGATTTATCAGGAAAAAACACGGAGTATCAGACAAAATGTTGAGAGAGCATGAAAAGTTTATTTCCTTCTAAAACATTAAAAGGATAAACCAACACATTTCTGGGATTTGATGGAAACATTCATCAAGGCTTAAAATTGCTGTTAGGAATCTGGATGATTGAATAGATTAAAAATTATAAAACATTATTATCTGCAGGCTCCAGCAGCTGATTACAAAAACATTTTAAACCCTGATGAAGGTGGGCAGTTAAAGCCCCACTTGCTTGTCCTTTTTGACATTTTATTATAAAATACAATCTCAATATTTGGCTCCTGTTTTTTCCTTGCATCTCTTGGATTCAGCCAAAGTGGCCCCTAGGGGACTCTTGATGTCTGTCAGCTGTCAACCAGAGCCCTTGTACACTTCAGTATGGTTTATATCTTGACAGTAAGGTCTGTCAGCTGCCAACCACAACACTTGTACACTTCTGTACGGCTTATATCTTGACAGTGAGGTTGATCTACATTTGGATCCAGTGCCTCCTATCTCTATCTCTTGGATTAAAACTGAAGTGTATGCCACTTTTATATCCTAAGGACATGGATAAAGCACTCTGTCACATCACTCATTTGCTGTGTGTTCTATAATTCAACATGCAGTATTGACTGAATCCAACTCTACTTGCATAAATGTGCATCTATGAAATGATTAGCTCCTTATAAAAAGTCAATATATGAATTATGAAAGTCCTTACTTCTCCAGTGCCAAGGGAGTTTCCAACACATTGTGGATACATGAAAACAATAAAACACACTATTCCACATAGCAACACAGAAGATCATATTTCCCAACTGGGAATAATAGTTGTACAATATTGTTGCTTTAGAAACATAGAGCTGTGTTAACTTGATGTCTTGACTTGTGTTAACGTGTAGCTAAAGGCAAACTTTTTTTTTTTGAGTTTTGGATAGAGTAGGGAAGGGTAAGATTCTCTGTGAACTTGTATTGCTTTCTGGGTTCCCACTGGGGAGATTCAGCCCACTTTTTGTCCTGGTGGCCACGGTGGCATCTTGCAATAGGAAAACTGTTCTGGTGACAAGAGGGGAGATCCACTCATTTTGGGTTGATCTCCTCTCACTTCCTGTTGTGTCTCCAGGGCAGAAAGTGAAACAAAATTTCCTCAACAGACAGCAGAAAAAAGAAAAAAAACAGCTATACATACACTTTGAGAGTCGATGGAAAGAAAATAAAGATGAAGGTTACCATATTGGCTGTACACAACTTGTGCTGTTAATAAATAAACCAATAGAAGTATATTTCATATGAGTAAATTCCATTATTCAGGCTTACAGATGGCCAATGAACAGCTAAAATGTTAAACATTTTCTCACTGTATTAATTTGATGTCTATTTACCCAACACACAGTCAGGTTAGCCTTAAGCTTAACTACCAGGACTATTTAATACACACCACACTTTCGTACTCCTCCATGGCTTCACTCTCTCCAGCTGTACTGCTGAAACTGCTTGTACTGGATGAAGAGCGAGAAATATTGGATCGGCCATTCTCTTTCAGTTTAATGTAGGGCCTAGAAAAAAGCAATGGTTTAAAGAAATATTAGCCAAGTTTAGTTATATTTTGAGGAAGTTGGTAAAACCGGGAAGATTTATAATAGCAGAAAATCATGGTTATGTTAACAGGTAAACATTTTTCAGCTCTTGTATTTAAAGTGTTTACATGTATTGTCATGTAATACTACATTATGGCCACTGGATACAGCTAAAGAGCATAGGAAAAAAATCCTCATTTCCTACGCTCCTTAGCTCCTACTAGTGGCAAAATGTAGTGTTACATGACTATACATTTGAACAGGAAAAAAATAAATTAAGAACATTTTTTGGTTGTCATTATTCAACCAAAAGGAATGATTAAAGATATCCACAGGGCAAAGAGCCATACAATTGTTTATAAATAGACCTCTTTAAGTTTGCATTAGAAACATGACACCCAGGATCCAATTTCTTGATATACTGTGCCTATCTTCTTAAAAAGATATGCAGAAAAAAACATATTAGAATAACTTTGAGTCTTGCCATCATTGTACTGTATTCAGATGTTTTCACGCATACATGCATGTAGTAATTACTTACCCAGAATACAAAGAAATATATCACTCCATGCAATACAGAGCTCCATGAGGAATCTTACACATATCTGCCATCATAACAAAGCAAAACACTATGTTCCTTTATCAAAGTTAATTTGCAAGAACTACAGTATAGATTGGGCGGTTGCCATTCCCATGGCAGAGCTTGCTGACAAATATAGGAATCTAGGGGAGCTAGTGCCGTGCAAATTTTATCTGCCCAGCTATATACCAGGTGGAACTTTTATAAATGAACCCCTATACCTCATTAACAAGGTTTTCTACAAACCATGCACTGGATCAAAATATTTTTTTTTAAAGAATCTAAATAGCAACACAAATATGTTATATTAAAGGTGCAGCTTTAGCTTTTAAGCAGCTACGGTACTATATTATGCATTAGAGAGAGAGGTTAAGAAATATTAGCTTTTTGCTTTTCTGTTTATTTTGTTTAGTTAATCTATGAAGGTTTAAGATGCATTTTCGAAGGGTGATAATTCTTGCCTTCATCTTAAATAAAGTGTACATCAAGGCACCAGAAACAAACATTAGAGAAATACCCAGTACTTGCTTGAAAAACTTTCACTTTAAAAATAAATTGCTTAAAAGAGAACTATGGGGTAAGTGATACTGTTGTGATCCACCCAACTGCATGAGTGACAGCTGGCTCTGCCTATCTAGAGACAGTGCCAGCTGTGCCCGCTCCCTCCCCCGCTCATTCCTCCACTCACCGCTGGAGGGTCGGAGAGGGAAGGGGGAATGCCTGCGGGGAGCGGTGACTGATAATCACAACTCACTGCAGGAAGATGATCGGGAAGTAAACGGATCGGCTGTATGTTTCTGCTCACTTCCTGATCAATAGAGCCGACTTGTGGCAGCTTCTTTGTCACAGGTCGGCTCTAACTATGAGGATGAGTGGAAATCACTCACCTCATAGTTCTCCTGTTCTAAAATCAGGTCACATGATCCCACATTGGTCTTCTTCATATTTCAAAAGTTGCAGCAGAGGAGTTACGTTTGCAGTAGAGATTCATGTTGGCAATATGTGATATAATCAAAAAGCACAGGGAGATTTGTTCTAGAATACACTTAATAGGCATGTCACGGGACATGAAATATTTTTTATTGGTAGGGGAGGAGGCACGGAGGCACTGATGTCACAAGCTATGGTGGTACCGGACGTGGTACAATCACCTTCATCTTATTGTAGCACCACCTCCATAGCCAAAAGGAGCAGCATTTAATGTCTACTATATCAAAAATTCAAGCTGCTGAGCAATGATGAGAAAGGTCAGGCACACTGATTAGGGCTAATGATTGCTACAAATGAAAATGATTTGCCCTGATTCCCATTTTAATTTTGTGTTGATTTGTGTTCATTTTTGTGTTGCTTTGTGTTCATGTTTGTGTTGACTTTACAAAGTATTATTAGCTACGACTTTGCATCTCCATCACAACATTGCACATACTGTACATTAATAAATATATATCAGTGAAATATATTACAAAAATGCAGGGAAGAGTTTCAAAGGTTGATCAGTTTGTATCCTTGCTTTCAGAATAACATCAGAACAACTGTGAAAATACATACATTTAGCAAAGGAAAAGTTATTTTGCTACAATGTAGTGTTTTAAACACTTTCCCTTACCTCTCTTTGTTGGTACATATCTCTGGAGAACTGGGATTCGATGAGGTTTCAGATTTTACATCCTGCGATGAATGTGCACAGTCTGGGGTTTTCGGAGAGCTGGACATGCTATCACTTTAAGCACAAAAAGAAAATATTAGAGTAATGAAGGTTAACACAATGGGGGTGATTTACAAACTGTCGTGTATCTGTTTGGATGGAGCATAGCTCCATTAAGTGGCCATAATGTGTGCTGTAAAACTCATTTGCAAACCTATTCGCTATGCAAACAGTTTAATAATCGCCTCCAAAAAAACTGAAAAGGATATTATTGGCCCTGCGGGTTTGATGGTGGCGGGTCACCAACCATATATGCTCTTACGTTCTATGCTCCTCAGCACCATCAAGTGGCCATAATGCAGTAATACATGGGAAAAAATGTAAATACAACCTAAAGAATGTTTGTTTTGGCATATAACCTCACAAAATGAACGTTCACAGATATTTGCAGGGTAAATGGCCCTGTTAGTTGCGTATAAACAGACTCTTATGCATTGCGTTAACACAAGCGTCTTTTATCGCATATTACAACAATGCAATACTGTGAATGGGGCCTAAAGGATTATTATACTTTATGAGCAATGTGTCAGACAGATACCTTAACTCTGTAAGGAGTGATGTTCTTACTAGCCATGCAGCAATGACATGTATAGACAGGAGAACAAGAACCTTTTACACTTTGCAAAAGTTCCCTTTTTAAAAGATAGAATCTAACATTTGAAAATGTCAAAGAAAAGAGCAACATTGAGCCTACACGAATCACATCTCTGCACAATGATACAGCATGAATTGGGTTTTATTTAAATAAGAACTTCAGGAATTGTTTTATTAACCCTTGCAGTGAGGCTACTCATCCAAATCTCCGATGTCTCTCCCCATCCTCTGAAGCGGTCTAAGGTCCTGTAAATTGTCACATTCTGTACACAGTGTATAGACGTGAAAACACTGTGGATAGGAAGAGGAAAATTACAATGCTGCAGGGAGGGGGAGACGGGTTGGAGGGAGCGATGTGACAGCTGGCCAGCTCGGGTGAGTATATCTTTGTTATTTTAGCATCTGGACACAGACGGGCACTTAACCCTTGCAGTGCGGGAGAATTCCTGGAGTTATTTTTTAACTTTGCCATGTAAAATGAGAATAAATATCTAATGTAAAAGGAGAACTGCAGCAAACTGTGTTCACCTGCGCTGTATCAGTAATGTGACCTAAACAACTATGGGGAGATAATGAGGTGTGTGCTGTAATACCTAGTAGGACATAGGCAGGTGTGTGCTGTAATACTGTCAGGTGTGTGCTGTAATTCTGCAACTACTACTATCATCAGGTGTGCTGTGATACTTTAAGTACTACTAGATACTCTAGTGTGTGCTGTAATACTGTAATTACTACTAAATAGTCTGGTGTGTGCTGTAATACTGCAACTACTACTAGATCGTCAGGTGTGTGCTGTAATACTGTAAGTACGACTAGGTAGTCTGATGTGTGCTGTAATCGTGTAACTACTAGATAGTCAGGTGTGTGCTGTAATACTAAAACTACTACTAGGTAGTCTGATGTGTGCTGTAATACTGTAGCTACTACTAGGTAGTCTGATGTGTGCTGCAATAGTGTAACTACTATTAGATTGTCTGGTGTGTGCTGTAATACTGTAACTACTACTAGATAGTCTGCTGTGTGCTGTAATACCTTAACTACTACATAGCCAGGTGTGTGCTGTAATACTTTAACTACTACATAGCCAGGTGTGTGCTGTAATAATATAACTACTACTAGATAATCAGGTGTGCTGTAATACTGTGACTACTACTAATTAATCTGGTGTATGCTGTAATACTATAACTACTACTAGATAGCCAGGTGTGTGTTGTAATACTGTAACTTATACTAGTTATTCTGCTGTGTGCTGTAATACTGTAACTGCTACTTGATAGTCTGGCATGTGCTGTAATACTGTAACTACATCGAGATAGCCAGGTGTGTTCTGTAATACCGCTACTACCACTAGATAGTCTGGTGAATGTTTTAATACTGTAACTACTACTAGATAGGTGTGTGCTGTAATAGCTACTAGGAGATGACCAGGAGTGTGCTTTAATAACTACTAGGAGAATGTAAGATGTTTGCTGCAAAAACTGCTACGAGATAGCCAGGGTGTGCTGTGATAACTACCAGGAAAGAAATAGCTGTATGCTGTAATTCCTACTGGGAGTTAGACAGGTTTGTGCTGTAATAACTACTACTAAATAGTCAGGCTTATGCCGTATTAACCACTAGGAGATAGTCAGGTGCGTGCTATAATAACTACTAGGAGATAGCCAGTTGCCTGCAGTAATAACTAATGAAAGATAACTAGGTGTGTGCTAATATTATTGAGGAATAGTGAGGTGTGTGCTGTAATGAATACTAGGAAATAGCCACGTCTGTATTGTAATACCTACCCGGAGTAATTAGATGTGTGCTATGATAAATACTAGGAAATAGCCAGGTGTGTGCTGTAATAATTACTGAGAGTAAATTAGGTGCCACGTGGTAATTATTACTGCTACTTAGGTTTCTTTCAGCACAGGTTTCCTACAAAGAGTAATATGTAGGGTGCTTTTGCTAACCTCAATCTGAAAATGATAATTTCCTGTCTGTCTCTAGCTTTAATACTCTTGAGTTGTATGTTTATTCTGAGTCAATGATTCAGAAAATGCTAAAGCCATTGACCCACCATGGCAGCCAGACAATTGGCTTTTTCTCAGGAGAGATCAACAATGGTAGCCCACATATTTCTCTGTAAACTGTTAATTCTATATACTTACCTCTTGTCATCTATTTTCTATACAGATAAAACACCTCAATCCAATTTAAGCCTCTGTCCTTATTTGCCACTTGGTGAACTTAATGACGGAATGAACATGTAGTAAATTCAGAGTCATAACATTTTCTTACCAGCGAGTCCGGCTCTCGGATTGGGTTTCAGGCCCTGTGTGCAGTCGAGGGAAGAGACCTGATCTCCTTTTTATGGGGCTTTTGGACTGTGTCTTAGTCACAACGGCAGGAGGCTGTAAAACACATTTACAAGAAAACAAGGCATATTAACTGAAAGCAATACATATTCTGTAACATTCATCCATAAAAATGTGTTGTTCATGACAGCCAAAAAAAGAATTTGCTATTTATTGTTTAAAAAGTAACACTTCAGTTATTTATGACCACTGAAGATGGTTTATCCATAATACGTGCCATTTTATCTTTTGTAAATGGTCAAATATAAACAGGCATATTGTCACATTTATTATGAAAAATATGTACTTGTTATTTGCTAACCACATTAAAAAGTGGGATCTCATGTATTACTTTAGCCAATAACCCTACCCTCCTTAACTCCAGTTATCCCAAAAGGACATACAGTATGGGGTGTATTTATAAAAGATTTGCACACCCATTTATCCTGCCAAACTGCATCTGCATTCATTCTGTGTGAATGGGGCAAAAGCCAATGTTATTAGTATATTTATTTTCTAGGTTGAGTGTAATTCATTTAGAAAAATACCACATTATGGCCACTAGATAGAGCAGATGGACATAGGAAAAAATACTTATTGCCTGTGATCTTTAGCTCCATCTAGTGGCCATAATGTGGTATTTTCATGATTCACTTTAATCACATATATTACATTCAACATGGAAAGAAGATATACTAATAACATCAGTTTCTGGCCCATTAACATAGAACAGGATATATATGCAGTTTTGCAGGATAAATAGCTCTACAAATTGTTTATATACAGTATACTTCCTATGCGTTAACCAATATTCTTTTCTTTTCTAAGAAAGCCAATTCCTATCCTGTCACCTGTATGTGATGAAATCACTGGGCTTTGAGGGAAGGTGCAGGACTGTGTGGTGTGACTGTGTGGTGCTCTGAACTGTCTGCAGTGTCACACCTGCCTTATGTATTAAAAGTCAGGTCACACTTTCAGACATGAAGGTAACTGCGGTTAAAGCTAAACTCTAAACAGATATAAAAGACAAATTCTGCTTTGTATTCATAAATATATAATTGGATATTTTTTTTTTTTAATGCAAGCAGTATTAGAACAAATTTTTGACTTGATATTAGCGTCTTGCAGTCCCTGTACAAAATGATGGAATAGGAAGAAGCAGCACAGGGGATAATCAGTTAATGTGCTGCAGTGCTCATATATTACCAATTAGCTAATCAGTTCATGTGCTACAGTGCTAATATACTATCAAGGAACATGCTGATAGGATAAGACTGAAGAGTGACAGAGAGTTGAGCTCATCTCTGTGCTGGTTCTCTTTTACTGTGCAGTCACGGGCAGTGCGCAGGTCCATGACTGCCTGAGCTTAGAGGAAGTGCACTAAATGATTGTGGTCATCATTAAACATGGAACACTGAGGACATCTAGTGGCAGAAAAGATGTATTGCTTTGAATTAAATGTAAGTATTGCAGTGAAAGTGCTGCAATAATCATTTTGACTAGAGTTCTGCTTTAAAGCACAACTCCAGGGAAAACTATTACTAACCCTTGCAGTGGACCTGCAAGGGTTAATCATTTTTCCCAGGGATCATCTATAAGCAAATATCGTAACAAGTTGGCCAGTTCTAAGATAAGACACAAAACAGATGCATTAGGAGTGACTGTGAGCTGTTCTCATTACCATTAGTGATTGCTTTGTTTTGTTCTGGGCTAAAGAATAATTTCTAATTTGGCTTTCATTACAAACCTCCAATAGATGTCTCTGGGAGGTATCACTTTATCTTTCTGTTGTTTTCTAGAGCCAAATGACTAAAGAAAAACATTTCTATAGCTTCTAATTTCAATGCTGTTTAGATGTCTCAATATATTCAATTACAAGATTTCCCAAAACAGGCATTCACAGTCCTTTGATGGCTATGCCAGGTTTACACAAATAGGTGTAGTTTTTTTTTTAACACCTGGCATGGTTGGAATAGTTAGACAGTTTAATGCCAAATATAATTTTGTGCCCAATTTTAGAAGAACACATGATTAGAAGTACCTGGCTTAGGAGTACAGTGCAATGTGTATATTTCCCTGCATTAGGGATGAGCTTATTGTTGCACCAAGCATGAAAGCTACAGGGGTTTCCCAATCAGCATCCCCACTTTACAGCTGACCATAAATGAAGGGGTGGGATCCTTGTGGTGACATAATTTACCCTATATAGCCACATGACCATATTAGGCAATTGTTATTACGTAATATTTAGCCATATAGGGTCAATGATGTCACTGCACCCCGCCCTTTTGCTTACTTCAAGCTGACTGGATAGCACGGAAGGAGCCTTCTACCTTGGGTTTAAACCTGAGCTCTTACCCGGTGAAAGTGAAAGTATGGAGTACTCTGCATGCTCTCACCAGGATGAGGTTCCTTCTAAAAAGGAGTGGCAGGGTCTGTATTAGGATGGGTGTCATTTGGTATGAGCCACCCCACATACACCGCCTCCCTGTCTTACTTTTGTAGGCACCTTAAAGAAGTATTAAACTCTCAAACTTTTTTTCAATAATGATTCCAGATCAAACAAATATACATTGCCCATCAGTTACAATCATCATATTTCTGAACAGCTGCTTCCAAGTCACTCAGCTCAGCTTCCATGAACTTCCTGTGTTTGTGGAGACACCCACATCTTACTAGCACACACAAGGGTGACTGCATAGCACTCTGCTTCAGAAAGGAGTCACTCTAAAACAGGAAGTCAGGACCAGTGCCCAGGAGACCAGCTGATTCTGCAGGAAACTAAAACTTTGTAAGCATCAAGGAGCAGCATCCATTGTCAGTGATTTCATCAGCATTTGAAACAGCTTAAATCCTTTTGACTTTAATATCACTTTAAAGTGTATGTCCAGTTTTGGATAAAGTGGGGATCTGTTATAGAGATTTTCCCTCTCTTACTGTCCTAAGGAAGTGAGGAAAAAAATCTAAGTCAGCAAAAGAATCAAGAAGGCTAGAACCACAACCAGCTTTGTTTCCCTGTCTGTGAGCCTGTTACATATTTGTCCCTACTTCCGGTCACTCACTTCAGTAGTTTTACCAGACATCTGGCTTGTTAAAACTATTGTTACTCTAACAGTGAGTGAAGGGAAATAGAGCGCCAGATAAAAGAAAAACCCAAGAGTTTTATAATCCTTCCCCGCTATCCAAAACTAGAAAAAAGATGGGCTAGATTTTAAAAAACAACTCAAGAATGTTATTAACCCTTGCAGTGGGGAGAGAGGTTCCAGGGATCAGTCTAAGAGCAAGCCGTTTTGGAGGATCATCAGGTGAGTCATTTTTTTTATTTTCGAGCCTAAACAAAAATGAGCATTTTTTTTTTAACCCTAGCAGTGCAGGAGCAGCCCCACTTAAAGGGTTATTGATTTTTTTACCCTGAGTTCTTCTTTCATTAACACCTGGCTGGGCAATAAGCAGAAAACAGTGCCATATTGGTATGAAGAAAACCAAATCTATTTGGCCCTAGTACTACCAATACACATCACTACATTCGTTTCTCACAAGAATAACAAGAAGAAACAAAAACAACATCATAAAAAGCAATTGTAATGGGAAATCTTACAGAGAAGGTGGTTTTTGTCATCTCAGCACTTGTATGCACAATGCCTCCGCTCAGGCTTCCAGATATCCCCCCTGACTGATGCTTTTTCTGGCTTCCCACCATGGTTTCCATGGAATGACTGCGTACTCGGATAGCTCTCTTGGAAAAGAAAAGATAGAAAATAAAACCACTCTATTTTATTTGGTGTTTGTGTTAACTAATAATGCAACTTGATTAAAAAGACAACAGATTACTCTGAATAAATATGAATCTTAAAACATGGCTTACATATTTCAAGGGTCCAGTCATCCAAAATTAATATTTTGTTTTTGGTCAATGCAAGAAAGTTAGATCCATTAACCTTTTCCTATTTCTTATGCAAAGGACTACGGTAGGGAGATGTTTGTGCTTGAGCTGCCTGTTACAGGGTCCCTATTGGAATCTTAATTGCTATATATTATAGAGGAGGTATAAAAAAAGTGAAAAAACACACTGCAGTTTACATGAATTTTCACAACTCCAACATGGCAATGGCAGAACCAGAAACCATGGCAGGAAAGACACCAGAGTTCCCAAGAGATATAAAAAGCCAACAATTAATTCAGTCCACAGGACTCATCATATATTGAAATATTACTGTTGCATGAGCCCAGCCACAGGTTAGCAGAGGTAAACTCAACTGGCTTCTCATAAGTGGACAAATCTCTCACCAAGACAAAAGAGGGGCCCTGTCTCAAAACAACCCCACACCTGCATTAAAGTGATATTAAAGTCAAAAAGGTTTTAAGCTATTTCAAATGCTGATAAAATCACTTACAATGGATGCTGCTTCTTGATATGTAAAAGTTTTAGTTTCCTGCAGAATCAGCTGTTCCCCTGAGCACTGGCCCTGATATCCTATTTTAGGGTGGCTCCTTTCCCTTACAGGGTCCGATGGACCCACCCTTGTGTGTGCGCTAGTAAGCTGTGTGTCTCTCTATAAACATGCAAGCACATGAGGGCAAATTGCTTTCCTGCTCCCCGCTCTTCCCTTCTCCGAAGTAGTAAATGAACAACTGCTGGAGTTTGTGCTCTCCCTTGGGATCTTCTACTGCACAGAAAATTCAGGGAAGCCAAGCTGAGAAAGTTGGAGTCACAAACATGATTACTGTAAGTGCTTGGGCAAACAGAATAGTATAGTAGGCATTTGCAAGCTTCTCTCTCAATTTCCAAGTAACAGGGAACTCTGGCTGACCCCATAAAAAGACAAGGGACAGACTGAGCTTCCCCTCATTAACATAAAATGCTTCTAGAGCTATAACCCTTTGCTAAGATACAGTGTTCAAATCATGTTTGCAACTGATAATGAGATCTGCCAGCACAGTACAGATGGTAAATTATGGTCTGGTATCTCCTAACCCCCCTTGCATTGCAAAAAATTAAGTTTAGAAAAAACTTTTCTTCCAGACCAGAGCGAGTAATATGTTATCCTGATTTGGCTGCAAATTTGGAAATACACTTCAACTTGGAAAATGTTTGGCAGTGATGAAGTCCGATCTGGCCTGCCTGTCAGTTTTTCAGGGGGACCTGATTGGATGCCTAATGTAAGTCTATGGGCAGCTCGATCTAAACGGACGAGTGTCAGTTTACATCCGGTTGCTCTCGGCTCCGGCCAGCTCCAGAAAAAAATAAAAAATAAATAAATGGAACAGTGTTCCATTTCGCCAGACCTGATCGTGGTGGATCGGGGGTAATCTGATGTAAATGGATACATGTCCATTTACATCCGATTCCCCATAGACCATATTGGGATCCGGTAATGTCAGTTTTTTCCTCCATCGCAAAAAACTGGATAGACACGGATGTCACAGCGCTGACATCTGAGCCATACCGCTCCAATCAGCATGAGATCTGTGCACATTGTTTATTGTCCTGTAAACTTTACCCATTACACTGTTTGGTTACACTGGAAAGCAGGGCCGGCCTTAGGCCTTTAGGCGCCCTGTGCGAGAAAGCTTTACAGCGCCCCTCAGTGACCAACCCCTCAGTGGCCACACCCTTTAGTGGCCACACCCCCAGTAACCACACCCATTTATTACCCATATTTTTGGTAAAATATAAAAAGCGGGGTCACGTCGGGTAAACAGAAACCAAACATATCATGCTTTAAAATTGCGTGCACCCGCGAAATCGCAAAAAATTACCATGCACCAATTGACCATAGGTGACGCTTTAAAAGCTTTTACCCCTCATCAGTTTAGTGTTATCAGTGATTGATGGCCCTACAATTATTGCTCTCATTCCGACGTTCACGGCGATATGTAACATGTGCGGCGTAATGGGCGAAATCGCTTTAAACTTTAAAAAGGGGACTTTAAAAAATAATGTAATTCTTTTTTATTTGTAACTTTACATTTTTGGGGGGGAAACTTTATTGCTATCACATAGGGGGGTTAGAAAACCAGTGGAAAGCTCAAATTTGTTACACTGCTTGTGAATATTGGCCAGCTGCAGACAGGTTAATGAATGCCGTATTGGTTGCCACAGATTTCTTTAAACCACTGGTCTTATTCAAAAAAGTATTTTTTTTTATCACTTGTAGCCAGCTAAACATGTGCTGAAATACCTGCAGCTAAAAATCCCGGTTTTAACACAGAAAACTAGACATGTGTTTAGCTGCATAGGGGTGTGCAAAGAGTTGGCTGGCAATATGTTCTAATCAGTGGGTCTGTTCTCCAGTACCATCCATTTTTATTTATTTTGTTTTAAATATTTATCAGCTATTGGTCAAGAGTGCTTTTACATAAACAGTCTGCTAGCCTCAATTACTTCAAGCTTTGTTTTCACAATTAATTATTAAAGTTAATATATGCATGAACAGAAAGAGCATTTTTTTTCATTAATTCTGCTTATTATGCCAATACAGAGGCTGGAATAAATGACTGCCTGAGTACAATTTTACATAGCTGGCATTTCACAAACATAAATGCATGGCATTAAGGAAAATGTACTGGTATTTATGAAAGAGATGGATCATACCCAGATGCTTGATTCAGCATTTACTGACATGGGTCTGTGCAGCAGATGAGAGAACACATTTGTTCATTACTAAAGTTTTTCAGAATATGAAATTCTGCATTGCATTTGTTGTATGTGTGTAATGGGAAGCTTGTAAGCATAGTGTCTATAGTTTTCAAGGTATTCACAAACAATTTCTAAAAATGTAATGTGAATCCATTTCTTCATGAAACTTGCTAAATACTGCACATAGGTACAGGCAGGACCAGATTCCCCACAAGACCACCAAGGCCATGGCCTTGAGGTGACAGGGAGTAGAGGGGCGAGCTCTACTCCCTGAGCTCCAGCCTAAAGGAAGGATTAATAAGGTCTGCTCCAGACCTTAGTAATCAAACACTGGATTGCCAGGGATTGTGCAGGTGATGGGGCTCTTTTATATTATCTGAGAGGGATGAGGAGGGGGGGGTTAAGATTATCTGAGGGGGGTGAGGAGGGGGGGGGGGCAAGGGTAGGGAAGTAATACTCTGCATTTTTTTGTGTGTGTGTACGTGTCTGTGTGTGGGGGGATTTTTCTGTGTGTGTTTTAGGCCCCATTCACACCTGTAAGTTAAAGTGTGATTATGGTTTCCTGCATCAGGCATTTACAAGCGGCAACTGTCACCCGTTCAAGTTTATGATCAGGTGACAGCTGCTGCATGTATGCACGCATGTTAGAAAAACAACAAAGAACTCTTTGCGCTTATAGATAACCTTTAAATAAGCCATCGTGACAACCGCAGTGAAAAGAGAAGAACAGCTTTAATAAGCACCTCCAAAATGTGAATGTGAATAAGCACTGCAACTCCAACACTATCTAAATATCCATTAGTGTTGTAAGAATACCACCTCTATGATATCAAAAATGCAATATGAAATACAAATAAAAAGACCTCATAAATAGTGAAATAATACAAAGTATTAAAACTCTGTTGCAACTAAAATAAAGTTCATAATCTGTTGCAGCTTCTCCTCATAAACTCCGACTTCAGACCATACCCCGTGTTCCACCTCTGTGTATTCAATCTGAATCCATTATCACACCTAAACTTACAGGTGTGAATGGGGCCTTATTGTGTGTGTGTATTTAGGGCCTGTTCACACGACGTCCGTTTTCTGTGCTGACCTGATCCGTACGCTCCTGCACTAAAAATGCATCCCAATGTATCCCTATGTGTTTTATGGGCTACAGTTCTCACGTGGGCCATCGGTTCAGGTTACGACAGAAAAATACTGCATGTCACATTTTGTACGGTCAGGAAACGGTCAGGAAACGCAAAACGCGTCAAAAACGCACTGAAGTGCAGCTAACATACTGACAGCCCCACTCCAGCAAAAAAAAAGTTTAAAAAAAAAACTGGAACGCATCAAAAATGCGGCAAAAACACATAGCACCGCGTCTGCAGATCCGCACCTGTTCCGGACCTGAAACTCATGTGAACAGGCCCTTAGCGTGTGTATTTCTGATTGTGGGTGTATTATTGCGTGTGTGTCTGTGTGCATATTTCTCTGTGTGCGTATTTCTGTCTGTGTGCATATTTCTTTGTGTGGGTGTATATGTGTATTTTTTCCTTTAATCACTGTGGAGGTGATAGAGATCTGATGGGATCTATTTACTATACTGACAAGCTGTCAGTAAGCAAGTGGCTACCTTAAATAAATCCATGTGCATCACCTGCAGCTCCACAGTGATTAAAGGCTTTAACGCAGCAAAAGATGCTGATGTTTCCATGCAGCGTTTAAGCAAGGAGTAGAGGGGCTCACTCGATACTGTTACCCCTACCCTAAGCATTGGACACATTTTCTCTGCTTTCGACAGCAATGAGTTGAATACACATCTCTGGCAATATATTTTAACCCTAAGCAATCTCCCAAGAAAGCTTTCATATTTTGCCTGCACAAACCATTTAACCAAACCGTACTGCCACTGAACAGATCCAAATTAGCTTTCTGTGATTTAGAGAACAACATATTGCATTTTAACACCCTATTTGTCTAAAATCAAAATATAATTAAAAGTGGCCTTGCAAGGAAGTCAGCACTCCCAAGCAATTAAAGAGTGCCTAGTGTATTATTACAAGTCAAATGCCTTGCCAGATAGCCATGCCAGCCAAAGTGATCTGCCAAAGCGGCTCAGTTACTGAAGTGGGGGGGGGGGGGGTTAAAAACTGATCAAACTTGAAGGATGTTGTTTGAAATTTAAACACTGCTAAAAATCAGAGCTGTACACTTTAATTAACCATTCTGCAGATTTTAGTATGCACAATAAATGTCGGGACTGGCAGGGATCCCAGTATTTGAAAATGCCATCTGGTCATGAGATGTCAATTAGAGAAAGCACTCTATATATATGTTCGTGTTTAATGGGAAACATTTCTTATTTCAATTCATTGCTCTATTTAGAAGAAAAATGGATCAGAAATTGAAAGCATACATGCAATATATACATTTATGTATTAGTTTTTTATTTCTTTTAAATAAATGCAAATCCACTTTTTTCATGAACAAATAAATAATGCTTATGTCATTTATACTTGCCTTGACCCAGGAATGACTGAAAATGTGCGTAGGTGAAAAGCAAAACTTTTGACATTTGGGTGTAACATCTCTCATACTAAACCAAGCCTTGTTACACTTCTTATGGCTCTAGTTGCAGTTTAAACACCAACTTTAGCCAAGACTTTTCTTGTTATGGGTGGTGGGGAAGGGTTAAATGCTGCTTGTTCCCCACATAAAGGACATTCCTCTTCTCTTCGGGTTCTGTCTCTACTTCCATTGTGCAACTGAGTCATATAACTGTTGGAAACTATTTGCTATGGAATCCTCCCACTGCCTGCTATCAGTAGCAGAGTAGACCTGATGGGGAACTAGTCCATCAGCAACCCCATCAGGCTCCACTCACTGTTAACGTCACTGGTGGTTAAGGAGCATCCTTAACAGCCAATGATGTTGACAGCAGGCATAGCCTGATGGCGAACTCTGAGATCCTAGTTCCAAGTAAGGTCAAATCTGATACTGATTAACAGCAGGCAGAGAGTGGATTCCATAATCAATAGCAGGTTGGCTAATAACTAAGCATTCTACCCACTGCCTTCTATCAAATAGGCTCCCCAAGCCCACCATCAGGCTTATTCCACTGTCAGTGTCATTGATTTCCAACAGCGTCTTAGCAACCAGTAACTCATCCCACAGATTCTTTGTAATGAGCACAGAACAGGTCAAGAAGCAACAGATCAGCAGATTAAATATTTTTTTTCCAATGTTATTCTACCAAGAAATTAAGAAGAGCAAAGCCCAACAGAAACCCAACCCAAACGCAAGCTTTAGTCAGGACCGCAGATTTAAACTCTTTGGGTCCTTTACCGCTGATCCCATGGCAAATCTTTAGTAATGCTTTGTTTTAAAATTATCACTGGTCTAACTGAAAAAATATATATTTTCGGTTTTGTAAATATCTTTTTATCTTTAAAATATACAGAAATGTAAACCTTTGTAAAGACAATAACATCAAAGGAAGGCATTGTCTGTCCCATAAAAACAATGTATGCTTTACTTCTATAGCCGCATGTAATGTAATTACTAAATTAATAGGCCTATAGATGTTTTGCAGAAATGCTTTTGGAGTTTCACTGGTTAAATTTCCGAATCTTACTTTAAATGACTCCAGAAATCCTCCATGAGCTCCATTCTCCAGTTTGTCTTCTTCTGGCCCAAGACCAAGCATGGCCTGCGTGTGCACATGAAGGTCATCATGCAGATTGTCCAATAGGGCAGCTCTTGTCCGATCCTAAATAAAAAAAGATATGTGTGAAAACAAGATATCCCTTTCCCCTAAGTGGGGATATATATACTGTATGTAACATATTTCAGAACTGTTTTCTGTAATAAGTATCACACATCTCATCAATCTTGTAATCAGTCAGAGGAGAGCAGAAGGAAAGAAAGAGCAGCATGTCAAAGGAAACACTTATAAGACAATGTAAATGGCAAAGACCCAAGGAAAATTTTCAAAGATATAAAAGCTGAACTCCAAGGTCATGGTACACCAGTGTCTGATCACACCATCTACAGACGATCACGAGAAGAAGTCACCAGCACCCAGTACTTGAAGATGCAAAAGTATGCTCTGCTTATTAATAATACTTCACATCAGTCAAATGGGCCAATATACGCACGCACACACACGGACCTAAGGCCTCATTCACACTGCTTAGAGTTGGCCCATACACATCCTCCGCCCACCTCAGCTGCCATAGGCTGGGAGGAAGACTGCAGAGCTGCTACTGGCTGGAAGGACAGCACGGGAGAAGCAGGACACCTGGGACATGGAGGATACATTGCTTTGTTCTGCATTACACTGCTGTCCTCTGTACTCTGCATCACACCACTGGCCTCTGCACTCTGCATTGTTACTGATCTCTGTTCTCTGTGTCACACCACTGACCTGGCGGAGTTAAGGCCGAGGCAGGGTAGGGGTCAGGTGGGGCGACTGGTGGCGAGTAACTCTTAAGGCCTGGCTAGTAGCTCAGGACTTGAAATTTTGAGCCCTGATAAACCTTTTATATGATGCGTCAGTCCCAGGGCATCCAATTGTCATGGCAACCCTCTAAGAGGAAGGATTATGGCTAACCTTGTAAAAACCCACCCAGTGCATTGGGTGGGTAAGAGTGCGCCAATCTGTGCAGAGGAATGCACATGCACCAGAGCTGACAAAGCACCAGTCTGCATCCAAGTAATATGCATGTTCTGAAACCATTCTCACTGCACATGCCCATACATAGCAAAGCCTTTGCCAAGGGACAGGCGGTACATGAAGGGACTGTGCTACTGATAATGTTCCACTCCCTGGGCGGAACAAGGGGCTGAGTGGAGAGGGGGAAGAGAAGGGGGGAGGAAATGAAGATTTTAAAGAAAATAATACTGTACCTACTGTGAAACATGGAGGAGGCTTGCTTATGTACTGTATAGGGCTGGTTTGCTGTGACTGGAAATGGGCGCCTTGAATCTGTGCAGTAAGTACTATCCTTGTCGCACTCCTTACCGAAATATCCCATGTAGTGGGAGGTGATTGCAGTGACTGCGGATGGTGCTGCAAATGTCAGCAAAATTGAAGAAATGTCACCAGCACACCAGTCCTTTTAGGATAGCAAAAGCTTAATTTATTGAAGTTTTTTGTCATATGACCAACAGGTGCTTTTGGGACCCCACAGGGTCCCTTCATCAGGCTTTAGCATCGACCAATGCTAAAGCCTGATGAAGGGACCCTGTGTGGTCCCGAAAGTGCTTGTTGGTCATATGACAAAAAACTTCAATAAATTAAGCTTTTGCCATCATAAAAGGACTGGTGTGCTGGTGACATTTCTACAATTTTGAATCTGTCCAGGGCACAGTGAAATCTCAAAGCTATTAGGGAATTCTAGAGCAAAATGTATTGCCCATTGTCAGAAAATTCTGTGTTAATTGCAGGTCATGGGTCCTCCAACAGGATAATGACCCAAAACAAACATTTAAAAGTACCTTAAAGCACCAAAACATAGGACTATTCTGAAGTGGCCTTCTATAATCCCTGAACTAATCCTTTTAAACATCTATAGAAAGAGCAGAAACAACATGCAGTCTGGAGAATTGTTCAAACCTGAGGCAGGTGGAGCAGTTTGCTCAAGAAGGGTGGGTCAAACTACCTGTTGGTAGGTACAGAAGTCTCATTGAGAGGTACAGAAATGGCTCGATTGCCTCTAAAGGTACCAACAAGTTTGTGCACGTTTGTATGTGCATTATACAATGATAATTTGAGCAAGTATATTTTAAATACATATTTATCAAATGTAATCAACTATATGTTCTAATGAATTACTTACTCAAGAACAAAAATTTAATATACTACAGCTCACCTGTCTGTAGATGAGATGTCTGCATTAGTTTTCTTTTTTCTGGCTCATTTTAAGTTTTTTTCACCTGGTGATCCTGCCAGTAACACTTTCTGTCCTAGGGGCAACACTGACTCACTGTACTGAGTCTATGGAGGAGCAGCATTTTCACCCTAGTGCTTGACTATAGGACACTCCCTTTGACAAAACATGGGGGGAGGTATTCTCCAGTCCACAGAGAGCTGGTAATACCAATACCAACTGAAATCAGTCAGCAGAGGCAAAGAGCACAGGTTATCGTCAAGTTATCAGCTCCCAAAAGTTCTGGCAGGATCAACCGGTATTTTTTATTGAACAGATAAAACAATTTCAAAGGCATATTTAACAGTCTAAGTGAATATCAAAACACCTCACTTTCTATTAATTGCCTCTGTATACAACAGCTTCACAGTCCACTCCAAGATCAAACAGTAACAATAGTATGGCTGCCAAATGGGACTTAATAAAAGAAGTCCATTGTTAAAAGTTACATACACTTTAAGCTTTTGCTTACCTCAAGCTTGGCAAACTTGTCAGACTTGCAGCAAGCATGTTCAGCATTAATGAGTTTGGTCAGCAAAAACTCTCGGAACTCTGCGTTCTATACAAATAAATCAATCAATAAATATACACAATTAGTTATTAGACACGCAGTTAGATATTAACTTCAGTAGTAATATGCTTTCATATAAATGTTATGGCTGGTGAACCACCCATGTGTATGATGCAATAATCAGCATTTTAGGCACCTTTCTGCTGTGAAATACCAATTTGTATTCAAATAAATGCAAACCTGTAATGCTGCTTGTAAAAAACATTGTGATAATTTTACCTCTTTTAATTCCACGCTAGAACAGGTAATTATTTTATCTGTTTTATATAATTTCATACAAAGGTTCAGTATTGCTACTGTTACTGTAATGTTACATAGCAGTGCCATTTATTCATTTTTATCTTTTATCTACTTTCAGTGCCCTCATTAGGGAGATTTCTTCTCAGTTCCTATCCCACACAAAGAGCAGGAAGTGAGAGAACATCTCTACAGTTCTGGTAAATCCTGCCTTTGACCCTGATAAGAAGAACAGGTGACCCCATTAAATGATTTCTCCCCTACTCCTTTTCCAGTGGCAATCATACTGTTTCCTTTCACTTCCTAGCACATGATAACAGGGTCAGGAACAGCAAATGAGCGAATCTCCCAAACTGTGTCATGGGAACCTTCCCAAGATGCCCCTCAGGCGGCGCATAGTGTAGGGACACCCCTGACTAACTCTTTCATCCATTCTGTAAAATGTTGGGTTTATATTGAGAGGGTAGTATAAAATAAAAGGAAGTAGTGAAAAATGGTAAAAGTTGGTTTAACCAATCATTTTTGGTGTGTTTGTTCTTTATGGTCTGACTAACTGCAGATCTAAAGAGTGTGCCAGGGCTGTGTCCTTTGTCTACAAACTTTGTGTTACAAGGTGTCCCCGCTTTATCATCTCATGATGTCACAATTGTGTCCTGCAGTGACTTAGGAGTTTGTGGGTAAACCACAGAGTGCAGAGGGGGACCAGCAGTGCTGGATATAGGAGATGCGTTGAGATTCTGCAGGCAGCGGTATGCTTTTAACAGGATGGTGACCATCAGTGCAGGCAGCAGGACAAGTAACTATTAACACAGGGGAGCATGTTCTTTTAGAGGGAATTGTCAATAATGTTTACAGAGTGATATAGTCACTTCCTAGCTCTTCTAGCAGAATCAGGGTGCATAGGACTATCAATGGCTTTACAATGATTATGACAGCTGGACTCAGCTGAATGTTGCCTGTGATAGAACACTAAAGCTTTAAATCGTTGAAATACAGGATCTAGTTGCAAGTTTTTATAACACATGTATATATCTCAGGTATTATTTTTATCTATAAAAAAACATGATCCTAATAGGGAATTTTTCAGTACATACTGCATCAGTAGGTTTCATGGCTATCATAATAATAATAAAGTGGGCGTAGGAAAAAACACATTTGGTATTCAGATCTCTCAGCACCTTCTTCATCTCTCTCGGGCCAGCGGGGCATCTTAGCTGATGCGCTGACGCATTTACAGCAGCTCAGGGAAAATTATGACTAATATTTTGACTGTAAAAAGCTGGCACTGATTCTTTTTCCAAATGATGGTCTGCCCTCCTGCTGAGCAGCCAGCAAAGGACTGAGGGGACAGATTTGTTCATTTTATTGAGTCATTCCCTGCTTGATTGTCTGAGTCATCGCTAGGTAGCTGCAGGCTGGTTGACAGGTGTCTGTGCTAAAAGGGATTACATGAGAAAATGTGTTTCTGGGTAGGAAAGGAACACTGTGAATATAACCCACCTTGTTTGCAGTGCAAACCACAAATGTACAGTAATAGCGGATCAGTTTCGCTGCATGTCTCACACAGATTTGTTCTATTGATTCCTGTCACTCTAAATAGGTTTATCATTATAAGTCATGATGCCTTAACCTTTAATTAAGTGCTAAAAAAATCATATATTTAGTGCAATCAAATTCCAGACTGGAATGATATACTGGAAAAATGTACAGCCCAGTTATCCAAGTCATCGGGGGTGATTTACTAACCTAAACGCACGCACTAGGTGCGTGTGATTTTTACACAGCAAAGCGTATTTAACGTTTGAGAAAGTGATAGTTCAGTGGATAGTTTGAGGTGGGATAAGCTTCCCTGAAGAGATGAGTCTTAAGGGATCGCCTAAAGGCAGTCAGAGTGGGAGATAATCGGACAGGGTGGGGGTAAATTGGGTGTGTACACACTACAAAGGTGTTTAGATTCCACCCATAGATCATGCTGGGAGGGAACACACTACAGAGGTGTATACATGTCCGTGGTGTGTTTATAAGGTTAGTAAATCAACCCCATCGAGTCATGGCACCACAGCATTGCCATGCAGAATAGGTATTATGCTGTGACCACTCTAGACTGATTTCTCCAGGTTTTACTGATTTATGGCAGAATGTTTACACTGGGTCAATTAAACGGCTAAAGAACAAAAGACAATTGTAAATTGAACACGCTCAAATTGGACTAGTTAGCAGTGGTAAACCATTTTGTAGGGGGTGAGACCTGATCTTTCTCTGCTGCAGTCACTCAAACGTCCCACCCCCACCTTCTAACTGGATATTAAAAGGAGAAGCAGCAGACTATTGCGCTAGTTTCTCTGTCACTCTCTCCTTCTTTCAGCATGGCTACTTGCATTGCAGCACACCTGCCTGGCCCCTTTTTTTTTTCTCCCTCCTCTTATCTGAGCTCTGTTGTATAGACTGTACAGTGGATTGACATGGGCTAATTCACGTCAAATTCACATACTTACACTTAAAAATATATTTAATAATGTATAATAATAATTATAGTATGAATTATTTGCACCTTTTATATTTGGGCCTGGTGGATGAACTAGAAAATAATTATGGAATTTCTGGAGAAAGCTTTAAATTAGGTTGAATATTTAAACTTGTAAGAGCATAGACATAATACAGAAGAATCTTAATAAAATGGCGACATGGGCAGTTAAACATTTAATTAAATGTAATATGGAGTAAAAATTTAAGAATATACACCAAGGTCATTGTAATATCACAACCACTCCCAGTACATTAAATGGAATATAGCTGGACAAAAACATAGCCTTGGGTAGCAATGACCTAAGGAACTCCACTCAATGTATATCAAGTGGTAGCTGCAAAAGCAAGCAAATATTTAGGTTTATAATGTAAAAAAGGAAAGTAGAAACTAGTATACCGTAGTAATGCCCATGCATTTATCATTTGTAAAACCTCATCTAGAATATGTTTGTTTTCATCTAGAAAATGGGAGTATGGTTTTTGGCACCACATTGTAAAAAAGGGATAGGTGTTAGAGAGTGTTCAAAGGTGGGCAGCTAAATTATTAAATTATATAAAAGTGCTAGAGAGATAACACTGGAAACTTTAGAAAAACTAGGTATGTTCAGACTCAAAAAAACCTCTTACCTAATATATCCAAGGTTAAGATAAACATTTACCAAATTAATTTTTTATCCCAAGTATTGTATATGGGGCAAGGGAATTTGGAGATCAGTTACACATGAAACAAAAATAGTTTTACCATAAATTTAGAAATGGGATCTTCAGAGCAACTGTGGTTAGGCTGTGGCAAAATTAATAAAAACTCATGATAGCCACAGATATTTTTGCACTATTATAGAATATTTTAAACCTGGGAGAACAGGAAGGAAGTTTTTTTCCCCCCTCCTGTGTGTAAAACCTACCTGGGGAGTTTTGCTTTGCCTTGCTCTGAACCAAAACCACAGGATATATGACAGGTTTAACTAGATGGACATGAATGTTTTTTTCAACCTACCATTTTGTTTTAAGTAGGACAGGGCTCAATCCCCAGATCTTCTTGGAAGTCTCTCCTGCTGTAGAGGACCCTGATGGTTAGATCCCTCACCACCCACCATAGAAGCCTGCTTCCTTTCAACAGTCTATGCTTTCAAAATAATTTTATATGTAAAGACAGCACAGAACTATGTGTCCCTCTACCCAGGAAACCCAAGAACCCAGCCTTTTAGCCACACTCCCTGCATGTCATGACTGTGCCCGATCTCCCTGCTGGTTTCCCAGTAGAAGGTAAGACCCGGTGGGAGATCTCCTCTTTACCTTACTCAGCAACCATATCATCTAGTGGGGTCATTATAGGGACAGGATGTTGGAGAAAGGGAACTTTGGTTGGCATATTCAGCCCAAGAATCAACTGAAACATGTAAGAGTCTCTGGATGAAGATTCAACCTGCCAGCCCATAATGGTGGAACCACCTTCTTAAAAACTATGGTTCAAAAAATGTATCAACCCTAATAACTACCTTTGTGGGGGTGTACAGCCCCTGTAACTGACTCCACGGGTGACATTAGTATATCCAATAAACCTCCGGTTCTAGCACAACCAGTGAACAGTGATAAATCCAATTTAATTAGTTCCTGGTAATGCACATTGAAATACACCATGTTATCCATAAAAACAAGGTTGGTGCCTAGATAAGCTGAAACAACAAATTAGATCCAGAAATACGATACTTAATTATTGTTTATTTATTATGGGTATTTTAGTGCATGTTGTTTGAACATCTGGTGTTGTTGCATAAAGTCAACATTTTTGATCAGGAGGACGTTTATCGAGATACAAATAACACGGACCTGGAATGCCCGGAGCCTTATGTCTACTTTCATAGTATTCAAACATTTACATTTCTAAAAGTATAAGCCACTTACTTGTTGAAATACTGGTGGATTTGGTAGTGGGGGACCAAAAGATGGCACATCTTCTCGTGCAGTAACCGATACCTGGGTAATAATAACATTAATAGCCGTCAATCAAGAAATATATCAGCTACAGTAAGCATTATCAGCAATTTACTTTTCTTAAATTTTTTGCAGGTCTTGGCCGTTAAAGTCTCTGTAAACTCAAGCTATATATAACATATAATGGCAAAGTTTACCTACTGGCAAAGCATGCCCTTTGGGTGTAAAAAAATAAATAAATGCTCAAAATGCCTATTTTTCTGTTTCATCAGTGGTCATGTGGCTGCTCAGTCCCAGAAGCTCTTTTGCTTTTGACAGGCTTAAGTGTTCTTAGGCTGTAGGTGGGGATACAGGAATGATTGACATTCTCGACTCTCCCTGGTATGACTACTTGTATAAGGTCAGTCAGACTACTAGAGTGTGCAGGACACTGTATGCTGGTACAGTGTCCCATACAATTATACAGGGGAAGCGCTGGATAGCATGACAACAATAGTCCTGGAAGTACCCTGGGCTTCTTTTTGTGATGGTCCAGGAAGCATTGACTGCTAGCCGGGTCCCCAGGTAATTTAGCAATATCGAAACAGAATATTAGGGTATACATGGAAGATTTAAGATGACTGTGTGGATACAGTAAATGGATCATTTTGATCTGGGTTTACTGAAACTTTAAGAAGGAAGTAGCAAGGAACTATTTATCTCCAGCACCGAATGAATGTAGTCTTCATTGGTTCTCAGGTCTGTTATTTGGTAAACTTAAAAGAGAACTGTGGGGTAAGTGGTTTTCCCCATAGTTCTCTTAAGGGTCACGGGAGGACATATACTAGCATCCTCCCATTACCCAAAGCTCAGTATATCGCGAACTACAGCTCACGGTATAATAAGACCGCCACAGCCGGGACGATTCCCGACAATGCTGTCGAGATCCACCCAGCTGCGTGAATGACAACTGGCTCTGCCTATGTACAGGCAGAGCCAGTTGTACCCGCCCTCTTCCCCATCCATTCGTCCAGTCAGCGCTGGAGGATCGGAGCGGGGAGGGGGGGAATCCCTGTGGGGAGCCGTGACTGCCAGTCACTGCTTTCTGCAGGGAGATGATCGGAAAGTGAGCGAGCGATGGTATGCGTTCGCTCACTTCCCAATCTATTGAGCCGACTTGTGACAGTTTCATTGTCACACGTTGGCTCGAACTATGAGGATGAATGATTTTCACTCGCCTCCTAGTTCTTCTTTAAAGTAAGTCTATCAGGATTTTAAAGTAAGTACTATAGGTTGCCATACACTTAGAATTTCAACCGATTTACAGGAATTAGATCAAATTCAAACAGTGAATGGGCCAGCGGGCTTGACAAAAGTAAGATACTCAACTTACTTTTGTCAAAGGAGTTGGGTGAAAATTGTCAGCCAAACAGTGACTGCAGCCAATTACCTGCAGTTACTATTTGGGTATTCTAACAGATGTTGAATGGGAATTCCTCCATCCACACTGTTTAGCATGGATGGATGAATTTGTTAGGCTCTTTGCTCTGTTCCCTGGCTGATGGAAAGAAATCTATTATTAGTGCATGGTCAACTTTAGAGAAACTACTACAGGGTGTCTGCTATTGCCTTTATTAGTCAGAAAATTCCTCTGTGTACCACTCTAGTTTCACTTTGTTATTAAGGAATTTGCTTACTTGACTCCAGGACTAGGTCCTGCACACCCAAATTCAAAGAGAGCAAACTTAGCCTAAAATACTGTATATTAAAAAAATACTGCAAGAGATGAGGGCTATTCTGGCAAATATGTGGAGAATGTGTGCAGTCATTTAAATATCCTGAAACTATGGTAGAGAGATCTCACTTTTTAACTATCCAAAACATAAAAAAAGCCAAGGATTGACTTAGTCCATCATACTTCACTAAAATATAACGTAAACATCCCTTAAAATTGGCATTAGATCCCTACATGACCTCTGATCCTGGGTGAGTGGCTGCATAATACAATTATAATAAGAAGAAAGTGTGTAAAATTAAATATAAACGGAGAAAGAAATATACAGAAATGCAAATTCTAAGGGACTGACCAATCATGGAATTGTTTATTAAGGGCGTATTGATTTTTTGATAATATAAATGGCTGCACAATATAAGTATAATACGAAAGAAATACGTATAGCTAATTGTAAATGAAAATAAAAGTATGAGGAATTAATTAAGTTTGAAATTATTTTACAGATGATGTATGTATACTTTGATAAATAATATTTTATGTCTATGAATAGATTTTTTGCAGAGAATAGAACCCCCTGAAGAAGCTCATATGTGAAACGCGTAGGGGATCAATGGAGCGGCACAACTATGTATATGTAATATAATGATGGATAAATGATTGATATTAGGAAATGGACAATTCATTATATATGATCTATATGCAAGAAATGTAGGGATTCGATAATCATGTGTATATATATTAACTTCGATTTTAATTTTCATCATGGAATTTTTTTTTTAATGAATTGAATAAATGTATACGATTTTCTAACCTTCTGAGTCCTCTCTTAAGAAAACCCCACCACAACTTTTGTTGTTTATGTATATGTATCACTTAAAATAAAAAAAAAGATTGTTTTGCAATTACACATATAATTGTTTAGAAAAAGTAGAAGTATTTCTCGTCAAAGAAAACAATTCATATAGTTGAAATTATGTACAATAGAAACATCACAAATACCCTTTTTATACAGGAATCCTTTTTCATATTTACTTGCATTTATTCCACTCTCTGTGATCCTTTTCAATCATCAGGCCAATAAAATTACAATGGGCATATGGTTTTCTGATTCAAGGGCCATTACAGTTTGGCTAGGCACATCTCCTCCCAATTATACTCATAAAGCAGCAAATCCTCCCTAATAACCCCATTTCTGTAACAGTAGTGTATGAGTCTCTGCCTGGTAACCATCCTGAAGGGGGAAGTGCCTGCCCTCCAATATTATTTGCACGAGAATATTGTCTGGATAAAGCCAGCTGCTTCTTGGAAACAATTAACAGCTCTGTGCTGGCCAATCTGTTCTTTTCAGGACGCCTCACCAAACAGCACATTCTGTAATGCTTTGTATAAAAAGGCAATTTATTAAAATAATGCTGCTGTAGATATAACTTTGTGTTGCTCTGAGCAGAGCTTCCTGTTGTAAGCTAAGCTACAAAGAACCAACTACAAAGAACCTGCCTGACATTCTACCATTTACTTATTCTGCAAATAAAGTCAGGGTTATTTTACAGGAACACATGAAAAAGAAGTATGTGTATATATTTGTTCCCTGTTGATTGCTGATCCAATTGCTTCTGTATTTTCTAAATTGCTGACTGGGGGTTATGACTTTTGTCTGACATTTTGGATCTGCGTGGTTGTTTCAAGTCTGTGTCTCAAAGAAAAAGCTAGGCAACTAGAATTTTCACGAGGAGTTCTGCAATGATGACCTTTAGGTGTCGCTCAGTACAGGTTTCTTTTAATAAGTCAGTGAAAAGGGCAGTGACATCGTGCTCAATAACTTACAGCAACCAATCAGAAATCATCTTTGAACTGATCAGTGTACACTAAAGTGGGATAGTTTGGATAACTATATTATTTTCCATTGCTCTTTGCATGTCTAATATGCACATTTATGCTAGACAAAGCTACAATCTTAAAGTACAACTAAAGGCCCTTGTATGACAGTCTAAGCCAGTACAAAATCCAGTTATTAAGTGATACACAAGTCTCATAAGGTTAAGAAAAAAAAAGCTTTTTTTTTACCTCCCTGACGGAGCCAAATCAACCTTTATTTGTCTCACATGCTCCCTCTTTCAGACACTGCAGCTCACAGTGGGAGGGTTTCAGCAACAGATGCAGTCCTGTCAATCCAGAAAGTAGGAGGCAGGACTAGGTGTGGTCAGGTTCTTATTGACAAACTAGAGGCTTGTGAATCACCTGTAACAATGCTGATAGCTACACCCCCTGAAACTGTGTCTTAGCCCACTGACACAGCCTACATGAGAGTGGAAACTCTGCTCTGTATTCAGGACAGTGCAGCAGGATTGTCAGACCATCACATGAACCTGCATTAGGTGGATTTCACTGGCAGAATCAACAGGTATTTATGGGACTTTGCAGGGGGACTAGGAAAATGTAGATGCACTTATAATAAAGTGCTGCAGCACAAAGTCCTGCTATTCCACAATATGCAGTATGTAAAGTATGTACATAAAACTAAAGTTAAATGTAGGTGATCTGTTGAGCTTGGATAAAGTAATAGCTAAATATTTTAAGCACCTCTTTGCCTGAGGATCTTTGCCCACTGTTAATAGCTTTAGTATATAGTAACATAGCCTTGGGATTCCATGGGGGGAATTTATCAGAGCAATTGCGAGTGTTTGAACTCGCATATGGTTGCATGGGATATATTTGCGCCAGATTTATGTTGCTAGTGTAATGTTGTTCATAAATTAGGTTAAATTGACTCCAGGAAAGAAGGCTCATAACTCCAGGCAAAAAGCTTCACTGTCGCTTCTTGAAGAAGTGGTCATGGGGACTTCTTAAGTTGCGATTGTTTTGTTAGGTGTTTCTCCAGTTTCAGACAGCTGACTGGGGGACAGCAGAGGACAAGTGCAGATGTAAACAGTTGCGAACTTTCGCAAAAACACGTGCAATCGGAAAAATAGTGCAAGCTCTGGTCAAAACAGGCGCACATGTTAAAAGGAGTGGCTAAACAGATTTGCACATACAAAAAAAATGTTCTAAGAGGCTAAAACTGCTGCAATTGTTTTGATAAATTCCCCCATATTCTCCTATAGTTTAGTTGGAAATGGGTAACACTAATATATACACAGTGGTACCTCGGCTCACGAACGCTTCTGTTCGCGAACAATTTGGTACCCGAACAGGAAGTTCAGCAAAATGTTGCTTCCATCCGCGAACTCCGCATCATATGTTTACATTGCTTTATCTTAATATTGTTGTTGTTAATATTTATTTTTGTAACTTTATTCTGCCTTCAACATTTAAAAGTGTAATTTCATAAGATAATTTAAGAGGGTGGGTTTAGGGGCGGAGTTAAGGCCGAGGCAGGGTTGGGGTTAGGTGGGGTAACTGGTGGCGAGTAACTCTTAAGGCCTGGCTAGTAGCTCAGGACTTGAAATTTTGAGCCCTGATATAGATATATATTCTAAACTGTTTATCTGATATGTAACCAATAGAGGCTTGGAGTCTGTGGGAGTGAATATCAGGTAAGAAAAATTGCTTTACACAGGTACCCCAGATATTAATGAGCAGTTAACCCTTGGGTTAGTCCCACTGCAAGAGGATTTTTTTTTCTGGGGATAGGCTTTAAGCCTGCCTGCTTATAAATTAGGATTCAATAAAAAAGAAGTACTACTAATAATCTTCCTCTTCACTTCTTCCTAGGATATAAGATTTTGACCAGCTCCCATCAGATTAGCAAATATATTATGACAATACGCTGTACGTTGCTGCTATTTAACCAAGGGAGGAGGATTTAGGGGTTCTTGTTTAGTCCAGCAGTTTGGCCAAGAGAGAATAATGCTGTTTTACTAAAGAATTCTGTGTAATTTGGTGTATACTATTTGTGGGACTATTTGCTTCAATTATCCAATTATGTGTAAAGCAAATTTCTTTTCACAAATTGATAATTGAAAAGGTGAGATTCACATATGATTTCATCTTCTTATATTTCTAAATCTACCAGTTTGAATTGCTCAGGTGTGTGACAGGTTTATCTTAGAGGTGCACTCCAGTCAAAATGAAAAATGTTACTCTGATATGCAGACAAGGAACATAGCCCACCTGCTCAGTAATTAAATTTGTCATGCAGTAATTAATGCACAGTATCATTAACTTTAGTCCCCTTGATGGCTAAACTTGAGAACCCCTGCTCGTGACATAGGAGAGGTATTCCTACACACACCAACTTGGTTGTCGCTTACATACCAAATGCCTTTTGCAATAAATCCCAACTATCAAGGTTCCACCAGTTGCCAATTAGATTTATGCCTGCCTTGAAAGTGTGAGTGGTAATGCAGAAAGAAGAAAGAGCGACCCTGTTAGATACTATCTTGATTCTCCTTATGATCCATTACACAGAACACAGATTAAAGTACATTTAGTGAACATGCTGACTTTACTGTCTGGATTTGCTTTGTAGTTATATTTAAACTGAGTCTGTCATATGCTGTTTTCTGGGTTTTTTTTTAAATCCCTGCATAATATGAGCCACTGCGAGTTCCATCTGCTAACCTGATAGATTCACTGCCTTCATAAGGCCTTTCACATTGTTTCTAATTCTTTGTTCCCTTCTTGCTCTCATTCTGTTTATTTTGCTGTAATAAACAGTGATGCAGTGTACAAAAAGATGTGACCCATCATGTTTTTTTAAGCAATTTTGGTCTGTATTTGTCCCAAACTAGATCAGGTTTTGGGGGCATGGCACACCTTTTAACAATGGTATGGCACGATGCAACAGAAAACAATTGCCTAGATAATATATGAACCACATTACTTACCTTATAAGTCGTATAGTCCGTCTCTGGATTCTCAACTTGCACCACAATGTACGCATGAAGAAAGTTTGATGCAATCATATCTGGGACGAAGGGAGTATTCTCTTCTTGAAACACAATAGCCACAATATCATTACCAATATGTCTTTTCCTCTGCAGCTGAAATTAAACAAGTATGGAGACTAAAGATATATGTAGACATGAGATATATTTTATTAATAATATCAATGGTTTAACTATAGCCATAGCAGCCATGTGGCTGCTATGGTGCCTAGGAATTAGAGGCAGCCCTACTAGGACAGAAAATTAGTGTGCTTGTAAAGATAACACATTTCCAGTATTGTATCATTATTACCGATAGCCTCAAGCCTCCATTTTAAAAGAGATGCCAGTCAGATGCACAACCAAGTATTTGAGAGCATGCTGTCACTAGATATCCTTTTCTTCCTCCAATATCCGAGTAGATTTATTGCCTTCAGAGCTTCTTGTCAACCTGACCAGCTCTCTGATATTAACCTTATATGCTTGACAAAGTCTTCCCAAGGCTAAAAAAGCTAAAAAGTCATTTGAGATTTGTAATTCTATAAACAATTCTGCCACAACCTAAACAACAAAAGCCACAACTTCATTTGAATTAAGATTATAGAGTAACAAGTAGTGCAAGGCAGTCCACTACAGCATTAACAATTATTTACCGATTTCTAAACCACAAAGCACAGTATTCAGCACTTGCTGGCTGTGGAGATGGAGGGACGTACATTTTACTCTGAAGCCCTATGATCCTATACTCCAAAATAGAACAGCTGATGCTAACAAATGCTGGAGAGCCTCTGAGCAAATGTAGAGTAATTTCTTGCACTGCTGCTCTAGTAATTCCTATTGTCTAAGCTCTGGTGTTGGCTTTTGACAGAGCTTAGACACAGGGATGATGTAATTTAACCTGGAAGACTGGCAGCATCTTGTGGCGGAGAAGAAGTACTATGTGGGACATCTTTAGATTGATGGTAGGTATTGCAGCAAAAGCTTTACTTTTAAACATGCAGGGTAATAGATTAAAAAATGGATTTCTGCTTTAAATAAAGCTAGCTAGCGGTCATTGTTTTGTTAAAACTTCTTGATTTCCTACATGTCATTGGAAATGTAGGAAAGAGGCAGCAGTGACATACAAGTTATATCAAAGGAATAAGCCCACCCTGTGAAGGTAGTAATACTAAAGCTTCCAGCGCTGACTTGTTTTTACAGATATCAGCTGTGGGGCTGTTATCTTGATACTGGCTTCACTAGCTAGTGAGTCGCTGGCCTGGTGTAAGCATACATGCAGACTAAAAAAAAATCTGCAGAACCTGATATGGTGTTTGCATATGTTTGAAAACATTTAAAGGGGTTAATGGATAAAGAAACAGTCTGATATTCTTAAACTACAGAATACGGTTAAAGGTTAATTCCCGCTCTTGGGTACAAAACATCCTCAAAATCACAGTTAGTATAAGGATAATATACTGAAAGCACTTAAAGACTTTACATATTTAATTTCTTCCAAGTTAAATATACACTGCCTGTCCAAAAATAAAGTCACACACTCTAATATTTAGTTGAACTGCATTTAGCTTTGATTAAAACATTCATTCGCCATAGCATCATTTTAATAAGCTTATGCAATGTTACAACATATATTTCCATCCAGAGTTGCACACATTTTTCACCAAGATCTTATAGTGATGATGGGAGAGTTGACCACTGTGTAAAGTCTTCTCCAGCACATCCCAAAGATTCTCAGTGGGGTTAAGCTCTGGACTCTGTGGTGGCAAATCCAAGTGTGAAAATGATGTCTCATGTTCCGTGAACCATTCTTTCACAATTTGAGCCTGATGAATCCTGGCATTGTCATCTTGGAATATGCCCGTGCCTCTAGGGAAAAAAAAAATCCATTCATGGAAAAACCTGGCCATTCAGTATATTCAGGTGGGCAGATGACCTTATTTTTCGTGCACATAAAGTTTCTGAACCTAGACCTATTTATTATCCAATGGAAGGCTCTGACCTATTTGCTTAGCTAAATCCAGGTGGTGACTTTTTTTGGTCAGGCAGTGTACTTTCTAATTGAATAGCGGTTTAAAAAAGAAGTGCATTTCACAGTGATAGAATCTGTTTGTTGAAAGAAAAAAAGTTATCTGGAGCCTCCACAAAGAGGTTTCTCATTGCCTCTGTTAGGCAGATAATCATCAGTTCGAGAAACAGACATGCAGCTTCTTATTATAAAATACATTTATACATAGTACATCCAATTTTATTTACTTCAGATTATCTTTTATATAGCAATAATTATTTAAAACACTCTATTAAAGACATCTACTCCATTTCCAACAGCCGTCACTTGCCTTCACTACTCCCCAACTTCAACCCCCCCTATCTCACTCTCTTCTCTCATTCATTCTCCAACACTTATCAGCTTCTGGTGGAAGGGGGAAGTCTATAGCTCCATTTAAGATACACCTAGAGGGTATATAT
>NW_017306410.1:990751-1029714 GCF_000935625.1 Nanorana parkeri | reverse complement strand
CAAAAAAATAAACACCTCTAGTGATTATAAACAACCAAAACCTTTAATCCATTTCTCCCCATCTATTTCCTTTAATATATACCCTCTATTCTTATTATTGTGTACTCCTCAGGTGTAAAATGTTGTGATGTCTAAAAAAACTAATATACCCCCTTTGCTTTATGTTATCTTATATACCTTACCCCTCCCTCTAGTTCTTGTGTTCATCACTCTTACTGTGCAAAAAACAGGAAATATACAAACCTTCGTGACTAAAATATAACCCTGTGTCCTCATTCCCTCTCCCCTTCCTCACCTTCTCCCCTCCCTCCAGAATACATCCTTCATTCCTTTCTATCTCTCCAATCACACAGGTCATATGCTATATTATCCAATAATAAATATCCACATAGTAATTTATCTATCTTTCTAGGGATTGTTTTTTTTCTATTTGGCCATACATTGCATTACCCGTTCCACTTTTCTTAAAGGAGAACTATGAGGTGAGTGCTTTTCACATGCCGGTGTTCGCTCACTTCTCGATCCTGTCACGGCTCTCTGCCATGACAGGGGAGGGGATGGATTGTCCCCTCCGATCCACCAGTGCTGACTAGCGGAACGGACGGGGGAGGGGCAGGTACAGCTGGCTCTGCCTCTAGATAGGCAGAGCCAGCTGTCACTCACGCAGCTGGGCGGATCTCGACATCGATGTCGGGATCCGCTCCGGCTGCGGCGTCTCAGTATACCACGAGCTGTAGCTCGCGGTATACTGAGCTTAGGGTGACGGGAGGATGCTAGTTTGTACAGGTACTTCTTTTAACGCTTTCCCAAATTCCTCTGATTGTCTATATATATCCCATTTCTCCCAAATCTTTTTATATCTAGCGTTCCTATCTATATCCCTTGCACTTAATTCCTCCATATATCTTATTTCCTCCATTATATTCAGCCAGCTCTCTAGTGTAGGTGGACCGTTGATTTCCAAGCCCGTGATATGCCAATTCTAGCTGCAACCAGCATAAGTCTTAAGATGTAATTTTTTATCTTTTTTATGGGGCCTGGTATCAATGTTAATAATGCAACGAAAGGATCCTTTTCAATATTTGTTACCTCCATAGAGCGATATATTTCAAATACTGACTCCCAGTATGGTTGTAGTCTAGGGCAACTCCACCAAATATGCAAGTATGTTCCCTCCTCTATACTACACCTCCAGCATTTATCAGATATTTCTGAGTTTATGTGTTTGATACCCACGATTACATATGTTTTGTTGGTGCCTTCTATATGTGGTGGGTATGAAGCTCTGGCCGCTCTGCTGCACAACCTGCCTGTCGCCCAGAGCATCCCAGGGCCATACACATCTCCCTGCCTAGTTCCTAGCAACTTGGGATGCTCTGGCCGGCATCCCACTCAGCTTCTGGCAACCAGTGATGCAGAGACCACCCCCTCCCCTATAGTGCCCCCTAGGGACCCCTGATGGTGCAAAAAGTAATATTACTGGTAGTTAACCCGGAACATTCTATGATATGTTTGTTATGTATTCAATATTTTGTTGTAGAGCAAAGATTGTATACATATAGCAAAAACAGTGGGATCAAAACCATTACAGTTTCCATTTAGCCTGGCAGTTCATTATTTAATGCTGACAACAACATGTCGCATAAAAAAGGGAGGTGAGTACCCACTGGTAAGCTGGTAAGTGATGAAAAGGTATACGGGGAACACACTGACTGGGAAGCCCAAACTGATAAGGGGGCAGCATGTGGGGGAGAAAACAGGATAAGGATTAATTGACAGCGCTTTCCATTCTTTCCAAATTCCAGTGTCTTAGTTCAAATCCCAGAATTAACTTGGTTGTATAGCAGTCTGGCCCAACCAAATTCTATAGTCCTGGTTATGTTCTAAAATTCTCCCTATTTCAGATAAAGCCCCAATTAATTGACTGCTACACCTAGGACTGCTTATCATGAAAATAGATACATTAATGTACCTGATGAAATGGGAAAAGACACCATAGTTTGATATTGGAGAGGCTTCACAAATTTGTTATCATTGAGAATTTTTCAGTTTTTAAATAATCTTATTTCTGATGTTCTAGAACAGTTTATTGTTCTTCCCATACATGGAAAAAGCATTAATGTTGTTTGTTACTAAAAGCAAATTGTTTACTGCCTCATCTGCAATAAGGATCTATAAGCTTTTTGATTATCATAATGGAGAGTTGATTTATTCTCCATAACCTTTTGATGCATAGAAAAGAGATGGCCAACTATTTGTATAGTCCATCTGCTTTTTTTTTTAGTGGGCCAAATAACTTACCATGTAGTACACAGGTATATTATAGCTGCAGGAGGTTTCTGCCATCTGGCTTGGTGTAATGGAGCAATTTTCTCCATAGCTTAATAAGTTTACATCAAACCATGATAGATTAAGCTCGCTTTGATGTATCTAAAGGATGAGTAGTTTTGTAGCTGGAGATGTATTCATTTTTTAAAGAAAAAGTTCACTTGACATCTTTTAGTGGAGAACATTGATGTTTCATATACTTCCTTAATATCACCCATTTCTGGGAAACATCCACAAGTTTAAAACTGCACTGATAAATGTTTTTAGGGTTGTTTTCCTCACTTTCCTCACTTTGCCTCCTATAAACATCTAGTTTGAACCCCTACAGGAAGGTACAAGGCAACTGGAAAATGAAATTGAAATTCACTGCAATAAAGACACATAAATAACCTCTCGAATGTTATTTGCTAGACTTCTATCCTGGTTCACAGAATTCAATAATTTCAGTAACTGACCCAGAACAAGTATGAAATTCATAGTTTCCATTTTTGTCCTGGGTCAGTGACTCGGAAATGATTAAAGCCAAGAAAAGCCAGGTAATTAGTATTTTCAGAAGGAGGTCATCAGGTGCAGCCTACAGAAAGCTATCAGTACAGGTTTAATTTAAACACCACTTTTACCTCAACCCTTTTCACCGAAAGACATTTAGAGGACTTCTCTTGGAATGTAGCTGCAATGCTGTTATTTCAGTACTTAATAAATGTGGATAGTGATGGATTTGAAGCCCAACTGAAGTCACAGGAATTGAGATGCAGTCAGACTAACGTGCAGTCCAATAAGCATCAAAGTTAAACCCAGTGCTCTCATTAATCAGCACTAACTCACAAAACAATGGCATACAAGTCCGTGTAAAGGTGGTCATACACGTTACAACAGCCCGTCATGCACAGATCAATGTAGTTCGCAATTAACGTCCGTCAGCACCAATAACTGCCTGATTTTTGTTGATTGAAAGAACAGATTTTCGTTTGAGCATGTGCAGTTTTCATCTTGAGATTTTTGTTGTATACAAACGCCACTAACCCGTCGATTTTTGTCCAACTAGCAGAAAATTTTCTAGCCCGCTTGAAAGACGAAAATCTGCCAGTTGTACAGTAATTGCGGTTGTACACTTCCCATCAACTGACAGATTTGTGGACGAAAATGAGATTGCAGACAAAAATCGGCAGATACTTGTGTGTGGGCACCTTCAGGCTGTTTGTGACTAGGGGCATTGCAGTTGCTCACCTCTACCAACACAGAGCAGTGGCGTGGGAGAGCAGCAAGAAGCATTTTTTACAAACAGAAACAGGTCTTTCAAGGCATTTTCATGCAAAAATCGCAGTCCCAAATTATGACATAATAATGTGGGGGTACAGGGCTATTAAGATATAAAATAGTGTGAGACTTCAATTTGGTTTAAGTATGCATTCACTTAACTAAATTACCCATTGGATTCTTATACCACTGCCAAACTCCAGTGGTAAGACTACCCTGTGACGATAAAGAGGTCTGATGAACCCCAAACTGAATAACAAAAAGGTGGGCTCTTATCTCCAGAATGCACAAGACAGCAAAAGACTATTAGATTTAAAAAATCTTGTGTGTGAGAAACAAATATAACACCACCCACCCTCCCCACTACATCAACTAGCTTCAGCAAGTTGAATAAACAAAATTCTAGCAAGATCATAAATCTTGCTTAGCTGACAAACCTCTTAATGGCTATCATAACATCACTTAGTGGGGGCTGGAATAACAGAAACTATCATATAGTCTGTTGTAAATAGATCAGCAGGCACTTAAGTGAATCTGCATTTCTGGCTGATGTTTGCTAACTGCAGATCTCAAAAACCTGCATCATGCTTATATCAAACCTGGCATTTCATGCTATGCAATACTATGTTGCTTCTTGGACTATAAAGCCTGATCCTGGGAAAATATTAATAAAGTTCAGAGAACTGTATTTAAGCAAGGGTCTGCTGAACTATCATAAAACATTTTGACATCCCCCTCAGACCTTTGTATTAGTCATGTCATTTCTGTAAAACCTCCCTTCAGGGATCACAGCTTGAAGATCTCCATTTTGCATCAAAACTATGCATGAATGCTGAGTCATCTCTGAAAGCCAATGACTCTGTTAGCATTTGACTTATGCTGAATTAGACTCTGCAAGTACAAAGATCAGGACAACTTTGTTAAGTACTTTATTCACATTTAATCCCTGATGATATTGTCTGTATTTTGTAATATTTTTTTCTGTAAATATTTTCCTTGTACTGTTTTTTCTTTCTATTAAAAACAATATTTAAAAATAATGAACCTTTATCTATTTATTGTTCTAAATCAGAAAAAAATATCTTGCCCTTGAAGAAAGCTAATTCTGTGAAAAAAAAGGTTAACTGTGGAGTCACTGACCCGATCACTCTCACTGTTGATGCTTAGGATGGTGTCCCACAAGCTAGAACATCTTTGCACAGGGTGATGCTGAGAGTACAATTGTCACATAGCCTACCAAACTACAGACACTACCCCATGCCACAGCTGTTCAGAAGACAATTAAGGTTTTCTTGCTACTGCATTTTCTTTAACCACCTCCCGGCCAGCCGTTAAAGAACAGCCGGCCGGGAGCTCTCTAGATCGGAGCGATGCCTGTTAACATACAAGCGATCCGCCAGCTATAGAGCCGGTGTATCGATTGTATGGGGTGCCGTTCTGTGTTGTCCCCCCCTCTGCTCTCCCCCCCTCCGCTCTCCCCCCCTCCTGCTGTCACGCTGGTCCCGGGCTCCGCTGTGCCCGGTGCGAGCCCGGGACCAGCATAGTGCCTCTGTGACAGGGGATTAGAGAGAGATCGTTACACAAACTCCCTCCGGTCCCCTCTCCGCTGTCAGAATGCGGAAGTGTTGTATATTACATCACTTCCACATTCTTGTGTCACTATCCAGCTTCAGACGCTGGAGATAAGCTGACAAAGCAGATCTCTGCATCATCAGCTTCTTCGGGGGGTCCTAGGTGACATTAGGGGTCTTGGAGACCCCTGATGTCTCCATAAAGAGGACCTGTCACATCTCTTTGCTATCACATAGGGGGGTTTTAATTAGCCCCCTATGTGATAGCAATAAAGTTAAGTGAAACCAAAAATAGGGGAAAAAAATTAAAGTTTCCAAAAAACAAAATTTAAAGTCACACATAAAAAAGAATAAAACTTCTTTTTAAAGTCCCCACCCATACATACACGCGCAAACATGCATCGGGTGCGCATACGTGCGAAAACAACGATTACGCCGCACATGTTACATATCGCCATGAATGTTGCAGGGAGAGCAATAATTCTAGGCCCATCAATCACTTATAACACAAAACTGATGAGAGGTAAAAGCTTTTAAAGCGTTGAATATGGCCAATTTTGGGTATAGTAGTTTTCTGCAATTTTAAAGCTTGACATGTTTGGTATCTATTTACCAGACGTGACCCCGACTTTTATATTTTAGAAAAAAATTGGGTAATAATAAATGTTTCCTAACATAATGTAAAAAAAACCTTGTTTTTTTCAAACTTGTTAGTAATTTTTCCTTAATATAGTAAAAAATAAAAACCCCAGTGGTGATTAAATACCACTAAAAGAAAGCTCTATCTGTCCCCAAAAAATGATATTAAAGGCATTTCAGTACAGCATTGCATGACGGAATAAATGCCAGTCAACGTACTGCAGCGCTAAATACTGACAAATGGCCTGACCAGGAAGGGGGTGTAAACACCGCGGTCTTCAAGTGGTTAATATAAAGAAAATAAACAGGTAATCCAGCTTCTGCTTCCTTTATTGCTGGATCACCCAGGCTGTGACAGGTGGGCAAGGCTGTGAACAATGAAAGCTATTAGGATCTCCTCCTCAAATAATCTCAATCAATAAGTACACATTTTATTTATTGTCCATGTAATAAATAAGCAGACTATTTCCCTAAACTCTCCAACAGCATGGCTATTATCATTTCTTCAATTTATGTTGGTGAGTCTGACATATGGGGTTTTATTGCTAACCAGACATTTAAAAAAATATAACACTAGAAACCAAACTGCCTTTTGCAAACAAACCAGTAACTCCCATTAAACTAAAACACATTAACAAAACAAATTATTGTGAAAGAATTTGTGCCACATGCTCATCAACTTGAAGCAGCCATTGTGTGGGCTGAGATAAACCATTCAAGACTAGAGCCTTGCTACAAAATAACAACAAACTGTTACATGAAGACATGATGAGTAGTAAACCATTACAACTAATCCATTTACTAAAATAAAAGGTGGGGAAAATAATTTACAATCATGTTTATGTAGCACTGCATTTTGTACATTGCATGTTGCTTATAAATGACAGCATGACAGGTGCTCTTTAGCTGAAATTTGGAAAAATTGGTTTCATTCTAGTAATGACTAGCCGATCATCTGCAAAGTGCAAACATCCACAACGATGGATCTTGTTTTAACACATAAAGAGGTGTGATGTTTTCCTCTGTGGACTTCATATTAAGGAACAAGTACCCTCCTCACTTCCCTCCAAACTGTGGTATCTACAGGTACAATATTTTCAGGAAGTGAGAAGTCCATGCACCTTGGCTCTGCCCTGTTCTATAACATGTACGCACAATCTGATAGGGTAAGATATATTATAATATATTAATATAGTAACATTTATTATAATAATTAGTTATTGGTGAACTTTGCTGCTTATCCTAATGGCTTCTCTTATCCCTGGTGGACTGCAGAGGCCAGATCTCTTTCTCTGACTTCTCTGCTGAGCTTTGCCCCACCAAGGATTCCCACTCTTCTTGATGCATTCTTAATTTACATTGATTTAAAAATTCATTAGAAAGAAAAAGACATCCCAACAATGGATGCAGCAGGAGCCTCCAAGAACTATAGGATGCCTTTAGATGTATATAGCGTATTCAGCTATGTATATGAACCACAAGATGAAACAGGAACAAATGCCCCAGTTTAATGTAAAGAAAGTTTTGCCGGAGAGAAGCCTGCATTCCTCAGGTTCACTGAAGTACTTGTTTATGATGTTCCTGCCAAGTCTTGTGAGTGACTCCTGCCATATTGGTTTGTATTGCCCCACAGACTGCACCCAAGCCCTGTGTGTCTTTATTAACACACGCACACACCGTACATGCATGCCCCTTGAGAATGCAAAATCTTACCTGTTGAGTATCTCCTTCTGTAAATGGTAACTTTGTGGATACATGGAACATGATCTCCTTTTCTCTGAACACAGTGTATATGGACTCTGTCCCTGTCTGCCCATGTGCCACATCCAACCCTCCTCGAAACCTATAAAGGAAGGTTATGTGTCATTAAACATATTGATTTAATCATGAGAAACTTAAATATTGGTTTATCTAACCACTTTAGTGGGTTTTCAGTTTACACCTTAAAGCATATGTGGACTCCGTCACTAAAAGTTATATAAGTTTAATTGATTTTCTTAAAAATGGCGACTAGAGTTTGAATTTTATTTGTAGCATAGTGCAATGAGCAAAGGTAACAAACAAAGTGCAGTAACCCACTGCAGGGAATCCTATTGTTTATTAAAAAAAGAAGCCCAGCCAGTGAACTATGCATCCTGGTTGATGTGAGTTACTACACCTATAAATATTTATAGATCTATATATGTGTATATATATATACACACACATATATATATACACACACACGCACACACACACACACACACACACACACACGCGCGCACACACCTAGATTCTTATAATACAGTATCTTAAGAGTTTTGCACTTCCTTAAATATTGGTTTCTATCTTTCTACTGTCCAGTAAGAGTTTCAATTCATATGACATCTGGTAATGCTACTAAGACTGTTTCAAAGGCCACATTTTTGCTGTTTGTGATGGGTGTAAATATAATACACAATAGATCATATCACACGAATTGAAGCAAACAAGGGAAAAGCTTAGAACATGACAATAGCTGGTAATGTAAAAGTTTGTGATTGCTGCATACACTGCAACTTTTCCTTCTACAGAAGGACAAAAGGAGCACAGAGAATGGGCAATCAAATCTATCTACAGAAATCCTTGAGAAAAAAAACATAATCAGCAAAACTTTTCAATGTACAAAATATTGATTTCCAACCCATTTAATCTCACTTTACAAAAAGAAAACAAAGCAATCATCGTGATGGCAAAAAGGCATTAACAAAATCTGTACTATTGATTTAAATATCCAGAGAGATTCTTCCCACACTGCCACTTATCTTAGTCACTGCATCCTCATAACTCACCCTTTGAAGTCCTGCAGTAATACAGTATCTCCCAATAACGTCAAGAACTCTTGAAAAGCTGCACTTTCCTCACTGTTGCCGAATAATTCTTCTTCTAATGTCTGCAAATTAGGAAAATTGTGATGGCGTCAGTTAACAAATCTGATAAACAAACATGTTTAGAAATGCCACAGGTTAGATCTAAAATAGTCTTATCAGGTGTAAAACCAGCTCTCCCACTACAAATCAGCCACATGTGTAACCACATCATGACATATGATCATTGCATGCCTTCTTCTGTTTTTCCTCACATGATTCAAATGTTGGGGATAGGTGCTGAACATTTCTATATGACTATGCATTTGATCAACTGGGGCAAAGAAGGCAGCCATGAGTGTGAAATGGACATACTTACAATGGACATTGGGTAAGTAGTTAATGTGGATATATCTTGTTTTATGTCTTGCTGGTTTCCTATTATTCCACTGTATGCTTTCATTATCCTTGTGGCCAATTAACAAAAGTGATGATTTCCCAAAAATTTACTGCTTTGCAGTACGCAAAGCAGTAAAAAGCAGAAAATCAAATATCTGTAGTAACAGAATCATTACTCTCCTGTGTAAGATATGAAGTTACAAGCATAGATGAACAAAGCCAGGAGTCGTATTTTTTACTACTGCACATGGATGTACATGTTCCCTTTCTCTCTAAAATTGCATGTTGGCTAGATTTACCTGACTGACTCCTGGAATCTACTTTGATCCTTCTTCCTTTGATTTTAAGTTCACAGCACATTTAGTGACAGTCCACTCAAATCTGACCATGAAACCAATGTTTAATTTTTTGATAGATATTAGATATTTAGAACATATAACAGATTCATCAATTTCTCAGGTAACTCATAGACAAGATTTCTACATTTTAATTCCCACACAGGAAGAGCAGGACTACACTGATGTAGCTTGAGTGAGAATCTAAGGTGGGTAGAGACAGCACCAAGACTGATGCTAGGGAAATGTTACCCTTTGGGTGACATGGGAGGGCAGCATGCAGAGCCTTCAGCCCCCTTTTGGGCCAGAGCGTCACAGGTTGCCAAGAGCTGGGTAGGGAGATGTGTAATGACCAACCTGGAATGTTCTGGCCGGTGTCCCACCCAGCTCCTGGCAACCAGTGACATCAGTGATCTGGGCAGGATGCCAGCCAAAACTGGTCAGTGTACCACCAGGATGCTGGCCATAGAGCCATTAGTGTCTATTCTTATAGATGCCGAACAGCAGTGAGTAAATAGCCGAATGCCACTGAGCGGCATTCGGCTCGGCTGTTCTGCTCGGTCCCTCAGAGGGACCGAGCAGAACAGAAAAATATTTTAAAAAGTAAAAAATAAATAAATAGAAAATGATTGTGCGGAGCTAGCAATGACAGCTAGCTCTGCCCAATAGTTTTCTATTGACCAACACTGCTCCGTGTCAGAATAAAGAAAAAAAAAAGGAAAAGCAGTGTATCTCTCATCTCTCCTTGGCAGCCAGGAGCGGGAGACTCCCGGAGCGCCTGGGAGAGTTTGCTGTCTGGAGATCAGTGTCCCTGGTTAGCTGGTAACCAGGGACGCTGATCTCTCTGCAAGTGACCGGAGCCAGCCCTAAGATCACGGCTGGCTCCGCCCAGCTGTCAGAAGCAGGCTTCGGCTTTAAGCGCGGCTCAGCCGAGCCGAGGCATATGCCTTCGGCTCGACTGAGCCGCTCGGCTAAGTTTGGGAGCTGTACGGGCTATTGTAAATAGCCCGTACAGTAGCCCTTCGGTTCTACTGAAACGAAGGGGTCCTGGGGCCGAAGCTAGCCGAAGGATCGGCCGAAGCTACGGCTAGATCCTTTGGCTACTTCGTGAATAGACCCAATAGACAAATGGCCATGGATGCCACACAGGCTAGTTATGGATGAGGTGCAATCTGCACCCACACTGCACCAAGCTAAGTAGCCACAGGTATATATATGTATACATCCATACATAGTGAAAATAGGATTCAGTTAAAATGATACACAGTACAATATAATTGCATAGTGATTTCAAGTTGGATGCAGATCCCTTCTGTTACTGCTGGTCCTGTATATCACATTATTCCAACACCATAACATTTTGCAGCTATGCAGCCCTGGCACGGCAGTGAGGTACAAAATATGGGATGATAATTAAGATGCCTGCCAGAATTTTCTGTGACAAATTAGTAGATTCATTCCTCTCTGCCTTTCATGTTCTGATTCCTTTCTCTAATTACAGCATTGCCATTATACACATGGCTTGGGCTAATGTTTTGACAAAAGAAATAATTTCATTGTAACTTGGTGAATACTGGAAACCACTAAATTCAAAATATTAGTGGAACAATGGAAACTGCACTAATCCATTTGTTTCTTTTCCAATCTAGTTTTTTTTACATGTTGTTTTCCAGCTTGGTATATGTGTAAACAATCTTTCAAAACTGATAATTATGATATCATTATCAATAACCTGTAGATACATGCAAAATTGGGAGAATTGTCCTGTGGCACAGCGCTCTTCGGGGGGAGGGGGGGTATGTTATGGAGGTGTGGGCAGGGAGATGGAATGCTCAGTGTGCTGCTTCACGTATGTACGGACCGGGGTGTCCGTTGTTTGTCAAAGCAGATTGATTTTTCCCCGCTCCATTTTGTTTATCTCCCACGTTTCGTCCTCTCCGCTACCAACTGGAAGTTTCCACACCACCATTCCCTGGATCCACCCTTGCCTATGCATCTCCCTTCTACACCACACCGTTCATCATCCACTCATCAGGGCCCCACTCCACTTAGACCCCCACCTCTCAGACAGGCTAAACTCAGTTGTGACGCTTCCTTCCCTACCTTTTGTTCTGCAGACTGGAGATGTCCCAACCTTATAACAGCCTTCTTATGGGAATCAGAATGCTGTTTCAAGATCTGAGAGTTACTAAAGGATATTCAACTGTGCAATTTGAATGTTCACTTAACTTAGTTACCATGGGGAAGTTGTTTTCATTTCATCCAGTCATGTGGAAACAAAAAAAATCTGTTTTTGAAATGTTTCATGCACATGGTTGGGCATTTAAAGTGAAAACAGATAAACCTTATGCATTTTGCTAACTATATTATTTGTTTACAGTCATGTCATAATTGAACTTGTGGCCTGCATTCTGAAATTCACCAGAAGGTGGTGCTAGAGAAAGAGTTCTAAGATTCCCACTTTGCATTAATAGAGAGCTGCAAGTACACAGACCAGCCCAGATCATGTAAGATTGGGTGTTATTATTTTAAGGAAAACTGAACCGGAACTCAAATATTGAAGATTTGCTATTATATAGTACTATAGGGGACATCTAGAAATGTTAAAGCAGAACTCTAGGCAAATAAAACCCTAACTCTTGCAGTGGGCCAGTCGTTTTATCTAGGAAGCTATGGTCTAAGGTCCTGTCAGTCATCATGTCCAATACAATGTAAAGAACTCGAGGACGCTGAGGAACATACCATTTTGCTGGAGAGGAGGAGGAGACAGGTTGGAGGGAGCAGTGTAGGAGCTGGCCAGGATCGCAGTTTGGGTGAGTATAACCCAAAACCTTTATAAAACCTTATAACCTTTGTTATTTTAGCTCCCTAGACAAAACAAGCCCCACTGCAAGGGTTATGATTTGATTTGCCCTTTCTGCTTTGATTGTGCCCAAGCAGTATCCTAATAAATCTGATTCCTGCATCACTCATTCAGTGGCTCTGTCCTTCCTTTACCTCTCCTGAGGCTTCTTAAATATTTCCCCCCTGTATTTAGATCACCAGTCAATAGGAAAGGGGGAGGAGGGCTAATGATACTTTAGGTCTTTAGAAAGTAAGGCAACACCACACTACTGCCATTACTGAAGAGTGAAAAAGTTCTTCCCTATGGCAAATAATTAAAGAATTCAAATTTCACAACATTTAAAATGATAGTATTATCCTATTAGCCAATGTCAAACACCTTGGACAGTATAACAGCATGTTAAAGGAAATGTCTACTTTATGTTGTTTGTTTTTTTAAACATATGTTATCTTTCTTTATTTACTATGGTCAGGACCAAAACAAAAAGACTCACTCTGACTCCTTATCAGACAGCCCTAAGCAAGGTTCCAATGAGAGCTAGTCTAAAAGAAAAGGAGTACTCCTGCGCTGTCTCTGCTTAAGCCATAGTGCTTTGGGAACCATTTGCCATGGATTAATGTTTATTTGTAAACCAATATGTTTTTACATATAGTAAGAACAGTAAAAAATATAGTAAAAAAACAACAGTTTAAAAATGGATAAACTGTAAAAGAAACAGCTACAATAAAACTGAACCAACACCATTATATGTCAAAAGAGCAAAGATGATGTGCACCCTACCACAACTCATAGCAACAAGCCACCCTTAAATGGAAGTCAGAACAATAGAAGCTGATTGCTGATCTGTTGGGTTTTTTTTACTGCCTTTTAGAAACTGTACTCATCAAAACATTCTGACCGCTTTCATTATATATTAGTCCAGTGTACGATGCAGCAATGTTTTTAAATTTGATCAATGTTTCACGTTGTACCATTTCAAATTAAGTTACTTAAAGGTTATCTAATCCCAAGAACAAACATATAATATATTGCAGCTTACCATTCTTTATTTGTGTTGTCTGCATTGTCTTTTCTTCCTTTATTTTCACCTGGTAATTCTGCCAGTAACACACTTTCACTTGTGGACTTTTTTAATGCTCAGGCTGTTTTGTTTTGTTTTTTTGTTTTGCTCCATCATCTTATCATGCAGGACAACCAAGAGCTTTCCAGACCATTTTTGCACAATTTTGTAATATGTTTACTAACAAAATCAAATGCAAAGTGGATTGCAAACTTGGTAACATTGTACTTACTTGCCTAAGTTTTTGATATATAACACCAAACTTGAAGGTATTGTTGATTTCATGTTCATCATATGCAACAATCAAATGCGATGCCTGAAAATATAAATAAAGCATAAAGTAGAGAAAATACATTGCATTGTTTTTTTTCTGCTCACTTCAGTCAAGATTGATACGGAATTAATATTTTATTTATTTTATTTTAAACTAAATCATCATAAGCTGTAAAATAGATGCAATCTAGTATAAAAAAAGCAAAACAAAAGTGTTTTTATTTGAATTGTTTTTTTACCTTTGGATAAAGAACTGGGTTGAATTTAAGCCCAGTGGCATCATCACATAAGGCCTGAAATAATAAAAAAAAAAAATAACAATACAATAATTATTTGTTTACCTTTGACAAACGATTGAAACAAATTAAAGAATACTGTTATACTTTTCATTTAAACCTTGGAGCATACCCAGGAAGTCTTGGGGATACCCACTCGGCCCCCCTTCCCTCTAACTCTCCTCTTCCTTTCCAGTACTTTCTGGGGTTTTTTTTGTTTTATCTTGTGGCTTTTTTCTCCTACTCCCACATTTTGATGTATAACGACTCTACTCCTTATCTCCAGCCATATTCTATTATTTTTCCCTATTACTTTATATTGCCCAATGATCATTTAGGCAGTTTCCCTTCCCCTACGTCTGATTAGGTTGCACCCATGTCACCTATCTAACCTTGTTGAGTCGCCTAGCCTGGCTTCATTTAGAAACTTTGTTTCACTGATCGTTACATGCTGCTTGGAATGCACTTTCTATTGTCAATTTCCACTACTTCCGCATTGTAATTTGCGCTTATTTTTGTGGAATTTATTGAAGTAGCCTGTTAATAACTTTTTGCTATTCCCTGCTCCATGGTTTGCGGCCCTAACTTGCTTACCCTTTCCATTATTGATGTCTATTTCATTATGTTTATTTCAGGTTTCTTGATGTTATACATTGCGTTATGCTCTTTCTAAATCAAAACAAAATACTTTGAAACAAACCAAAAAAAAAAAAAAAAAGAAAACTGCTATGATAAAGGGGGGGGGGTATTGATGTCTATTTCATTATGTTTATTTCAGGTTTCTTGATGTTATACATTGCGTTATGCTCTTTCTAAATCAAAACAAAATACTTTGAAACAAACCAAAAAAAAAAAAAAAAGAATACTGCTATGATGAATGGGGGAGGAGAGATTGTTGCTACTGCTTGTGTCACCATATACTGCTCTGGAAATATTACTCCAGTTATCGCCGTGACATGGATACAGCTTGTTCAGATATTCCATTAATTTACCTGTGTTCACTGTCTGGTTAGTATTGTAAATTCTTTGTATTGTGTTTGTACATTCGCCTGGCATCCTGTCATTTGGTTTAGTTGCACATTTAATTTTCATTTTATTGCTCTTGTCTTTTTTTTTTTCTATAATTTTGGTGATTTGTGAAGATAGAATTGAGATTTTTGTGTATTCTGCATGCTGGTCTCTTTTGTTTCGTTTTTATATATTAGGCCCCATTCACACCTAGGAGTTTTGTCATGCGTATTTGTCCGCACTGAAACGCACCAGACAAGAAATACCATTTATTTCTATAGCCCCTGTTCGCACCTGAGCGTAGCGTCGCGCGTAGAAAAATGCCTGTCGCTGAAAAAAGTACATGGGCTTTTTTGGGGCAGGTCAGCGTGATTTGAAGACTCAATAGAATATGTTTGGAAACATACGGCACAACTATTTTTGTCCTGGGACTGTGCGATCTTGTGCTAGTGCACACCGCGGTTGCCACGCGGTCCCATTGATTTCAAAGGAGTTACATCCATGCGGCAATCGCTAAAAAAGGTATAAGTACCTATCTTTTGCGACACACTGCTTTTCCAGGGGCAATTGTGTTCAATTGCACGGGCGGAATCGCGCCAGGAACCCGCTGGATCCACCTGGTGCCCTGGGGTGCCATTAGAACATCGGCTGTGGTGAGCAACTCCGTGACTGCCCAGCAATCTGCACGGTTTTCTGCATAACTGCGGTCAGGAGGCGCCTAGGTGTGAACCTAGCCTAAAACGTGTGCAAAAACACGCAAAAAAAAGACATGCATTATCTACAGTGAAACCAGGCCCGGATTCCCCACAAGGCCACCGAGGCCCGGCCTCGGGGCAGCGGGGCGCAGAGGGGCGGCAGGGGTGTCCTTGTGGGGAAGTTGCCCTCTCTAAATTCAGTCCTGCTTTGTACAAGCAGGACTAAATGTAGTGTAGTGTAGTGAGGCAGACGATTTTTCGTTTACATGTGAAATCGGCGATGTCGCCGATTTCACATATAAACAGTGTGCAGCCTTCTCACTCTCCCCCCTGAACTTACCTCTCTCTTTTGGTTCCGTCCTCCGCCGCCAAATACAATAAGAAGATAAAAAATTATAAAAAAGTAAATAAGATAAATAGAAATGTAAAAAAAAAATTGATTAAAAAAATAATGAAATGAATAAAAAATAAGAAGAAATAATAATAAGAAGAAATAATTAAAAAAAAGTGATAAAAAAGAGGTTAAGTTCTTGTTTTGTCTAGATAGCTAAAATAACAGATATACTCACCCGAACCACGATCCCGGCTGGGTCTTAGACCGGTCCCTTCAGCCTCGCTCTCCCTCTACTCCAGCGGTCTAAGGTCTTGTGAGGCATTACGCTCTATACAGTGTATAGGACGTGAGGATGCCGAAGGACACGCCATGACTGGAATGAAGGGGGAGCAAGCCTAAAGGGACCAGTCTAGGAGCCAGCTGGTTCCAACAGTGCTCCCTGCAGCCTGTCTGGGGCTCTCTCTAATAAAGCCCCAGATATCTATCCAAAATGGAAAGCAAAGTTTTTGGCTTGACATAGATTTTAAACTAAAACACACTTGTTATTATTTATTACAGGTATTTATATAGTGCCAACTAGGGTTGCACAGATACCAAGTACAGTACTCGGTACAAGTACGAGTACATGTACCGATACTTTTGAGCTCCAAGTCTAGACTAGAGAAAAATTCAAAAGTTATTAGGCAGCTGTCATTTGTAAGAAGCACACGGAGCTCTCGGGATTTGTACATCTCTGTTTTAATGTAAGATTTTGTTTTTATAAATATAAATAGAGGGATGCACAGATACCAGTTTTGCGAGTACGAGTACTGGTACTTGTAGAGTACTTACAAGTACGAGTACTGATACATTTTTGTTTATTGTCATGTGACAGTTTTTCTAAAACAATACAGACTAATGATTTCAGGACGGTGGTGGAGCGCCAGAGCCAGGTCCCAGCTGCAACTGCTGCAACCCTGGTAGTTCTCATGAAAATGCCAAGTATCTGCACTGGTACTCGAAAAGTATCTGTGCATCCCTAGTGCCAACAATTTTATGCAGCATTTACATAGTTGCACATTCACATCAGTCCCTGCCCTCGAGGAGCTTACAATCTAAGGTCCCTTTCTCACATACATACAGGGCCAATTTAGACGGGAGCCAATTAGCCTACCAGCATGACTTTGGTGTGTGGGAGGAAACCTACACAAGCACAGTGAGAACATGCAAAGTCCTTGTAGATAGTGTCCTGACGGAGATTCGAAACAGGGACCCCCAGTGCAGCAAGGCAATAATACTAAGCACTAAGCCACTGTCCTTTAACATAGCAATAAGGAGCTAAACAACAATCATGGCACTCTATAAGGACTGGAAGAAAATTTAAACCTACCTTTGCTATCTGAGGGATGCTGGGAAGTTTACTAAATCCAGACAGTGGAATTCGTTCATGTAGAGTTTTCGCTTTTGACCTTGAAAGAAGTCAAAGAATTAAAATAAATGTAAGTCTCAAAGATGATCAAATATATTCCATTGTTATAAAGACTAAAAACTGGGACAACACCACCCACGTGACGCAAGCATTCTCATACTTTGCCTAAACCTCGCTATTTTATGATCTCTCAGAACATTTGGACAATTGATCTTGATAAAGTGTCTGATGATTAAGAAGAGATTCTGCTAACTTACTTCAGAGATTAGATTAAGACACAGACAAAGCAGTGTTTGCCAGGCAAGATGGCTGGAAAAAGTTCAGAAGTAGAGCGAGGTTTGTTTTCATCATACTGGGATTATTGGAAATGACAGCAGTAGAGCATGCACGGGCTTAGCTACTGCTTCAGACACACACTACTGCAGAACTGCAGAGCCCAGCTGTGCGGAAATATGACTAAACACTTCACTGACTGACAGGTTTATTTTAAAATTGTATTTGATTAGAATGCAGGATTTGTGCTTCTAACATATGCAGAGAGATTTTACTGCTAGTTTGAAAACAATTAGATGATGACAGGCAAATGTGCTAAAATTAAATTATTTATAGCAATCTTAAAACAAAAATGTTTGAAAATTAATAAAATGAACAGATTTTTGTGTGTATATTGCTGAATCTGAACACTGTAGGGGCTAATTTCGAAAAAGGTCGAAAACAAAATATAAATATGTATGTCTATATTAAATAACCATAAACTCTATTTCACTCCTAATAACCATATCGATTTAGAAGTTTGTAAACGTACTTTTTGGAGATGCTCGTAGCAGGTACTTCCTCAATGTACTGACAATTTTACTCAGTGAATATGCACTTCTTTGTGTCATACAGAGCCTGCTTTCTAAAACACAACTCAACATCTGAACAATGCAACATTATTATTTCTTGCTGGAAGCAATGCATGATGGGATATGCAGTCTTGAGAAATCAAGACTGCATTACATCAAGCAGCAGGAAAATAGACGCAAAGCACACTGGGAATCCAGGAAGATGATTAAAGTGATGGGCAGACGGAAGGCAGCATTCACTACATAAAAGCATAAAAGGGGTTTTTTTTCAAGTAAGCTTTGATTGCATTATTAAAAACAACTTTAGTATGTATTCCTATTACAATGCTGATATTATAACAGGATAGTATATACAATAATCATTTGCCCTTATTGTATATTCCCTATGTCTTATTCCTTGAAAGACCTTGCAAGCGCTAAAACGTTTTGTTGACCTGCCAGAAATTCACACATGTGTAGTGCCTAAAGCAGAATGTACACTGGGGGTGACTTATAAACCAGTGAACAGCTACACAAACAAGATCCCCCATCCATTCTAAGCTGCAAGGATGAAAAAAACTCACCTGCCAGCCTGTAGAATTTTCTCCCTATATCTGAGTGTGCACACCAGGGGTGAACATGACTCTAAGTATCAACCTCAGACCGCCTATTCTTATAAAAAGGCCAATGTGGGTAATCCACAGTAACCAATCAAATATGAGCCAATTTAAAGTGATAACAAGAATGATTTTAAAATGGTCACTACAGGTTACCCTCAGCCATTTTAAAGGCTTTTTCATGTCATTGTAACCATTTAATGTTTATATATTTTAGTGTAAACAAACAAAAATGAGTCCACTGTAAATTACATACCTGAGTATAATTCTTAAATATTCTATGTTGTCGGCTTCTTCACATTTAATAGAAAGGATCAAGTTTCCTAGGCTGCTTCCAGTGCAATAAAAGTTTAAATGGTCCTGAGAAAAGAAGACACAGAGGGTGGCTGATTAAAGTGTTTCTAATTAAAGTGAACCTGTCACTTTGATAAAAGTGACCATACTGTCTGTAAGTATGTTTGACCATTTCTGAGCACCCAGGGTGCCTCTTGATTTGGACACACATTATAAAGAAATGTGTCAAATCTACCCAAAGTTTGCTTTACTCTGAGCTAATTCAACATTCCTAATTAACGGTCTTATGAGAGAGCTCCAGCTGTTTCACATGTATAGATATACCAAATAAATAAATTAATAACAAAAGATCCATTAACAAAAGACAACAATCTGTGTCCTTAAGTGACCTATATCAATGGATATCAAAGCAGCTTTACCATTCTCCAGTCATCTCTATGGTTGAGCAGAAGTAGCATTCAGACAATTCAGACACAAGGTAAGATAATGCACACACAGAGCTTGCCAGTTAAAGAGTGTACAGCTATTCTGTGCACTCCGATGTCCATACCTACATGACACCTCTGTTGATCCTTAGAAATTAATGGAAACAGTTATAGCTTCTTTGAAGTCTTTTTAGCTGCAGTATAGGGTCAGAGCAGTGACACACATCTACAGATGTTGATCACTACTTCACGAGTATGAACCCCATGGTGCTGACCCCAGCTGAGAAGGGAAATGTAACCTTGATCGGACTTATTCTTTAAATATACTGTTTAAGTATCCATTAAAGTTTAACTGTATACTTTTAGTTTAAGATGTTTTTGAATATTTCATTTTTAAGATTGTTTCCACTATTGACTGCATGTTCGTTTTTGAATACCAGCGAAAACCTTGGCAAACACATTCTTTAGTATATTTTTCTGAATTCTTCACAGCCTTAAATATTCCTATCATCTAAAAAGGGTTAACAGCAAGAGTATATTTTGCCCTTAGACTTTACACAATGTAGTAGGGTAGAAGTACCAATGGCCTGGGTTCAATTTCAATGGCACAGAATTGTTTTATTTATTATTTTTGGTTACAGTGGGAGAGAATCTGAATCTGTGCTTTTCCTTTTGGAAATTTCCCGTCACTCCTCGAATATATACATATAATATACAGTAGATAGATATAGGTGGTATGAAGACCATGTGCTGCAAGTTCTTCCTTTTAAAAAATGTAAATCCAATGGTAATTATAATGTATGGTATACTTTATGCTGGATGTTTAAGCAGCTGCATGAGAAAACCCAGCTCTAAAAGCCATTAGCACACTCATAGGTAAAGAAATAGGTGAGAGCCATTCTGCAGGAAATCTTATGCGATATGATTACATGTGGTTTATAATAGATTACTCTCTCTAGATACATCTATCCTGCTGCATCCAGGGGCAGTGATCTATTCCAAACTGTATATACGGCAGGAATACCAAATCGCCCAGTGAGAATGAGGCCTGCCAAGGGTTTGTTTACACCAGCCCGCATGTGTTATGCTCAAGAGTGTCTTGTGTAGGTTTGGTATGGTATGATGCATTGTCACCATGCATTATACTGTTTAATTTTCCTTTTTTGTTTTTTACTTCATTAAAGTTTGACAAAATTACACTTCAATCCATTTTTTGCTTGCACTGCAGTTCATTGACATGAGGTGCAGTGTGTTGAACTGTGCAAAATTGAAGACATGCTGCATTTTTACACATTGTGCCTTGGCACAGCTTTATTGTATGAACAGGGCTGCTTGAAATCAACTATTTTCTATGTGCCCTTGCGTTGAGCCTGTGTTGATCAATGCACCTCAATGCACTTGGTGTAAACAAACCCTAAGTCTTCAAGGTAATGATTACCTACCCAAGGCATACTGATCTATTAGACCTTGAAAATGTTCTGAATATCTGCAGCAAAGCAGGGGAGTTTGAAGACTGCCAGAAAGGAAAGTATACATGCTCTTCTTATTTCAGGGTTGGCTTTGTTTACAAATGACCCTAAGGTGGCAGGATAATTTTAAAGGGAAAATTAATTTATATTTAGGTCCAAAGAAGATGGAACATGCAAAAACAGACAAATTCATGGGAAATAATTACCCTGAAAGAAAATATATATACCCCAAACTAAGTATTTATAACTTTATAACCTTGTAAAGTATCCACCGCTCCAAACTAGCCCCTATGATGAACTGCAATCCAACGTTTAGTTAACTAATTTGTACTGTGATTGTAGTCCATCACAGAGCAAGCTTGGAGGGGTGGCTACTTTACATCACACACAGGGACCATGGGGAACAAAAGTAGCCACTCCCCAGAAGGAAGGGCAGTGTAAGCACAGATTTAGAGATGATTTGTGTGATACACAAATAAGATACATTTTTGTTAATAGTTAAGTTAATTAATTGGATTTTTAAGATTTAACTGCTGAGTTTAGTGTCACTTAAACAGAAGTAACTCCTGAAACCATCAGAAATACCCCTGGCAGTGCACATACCTCGGGTTTGTGCATCAAAGTTTCTGGAGGCCTCCAGTATTCTTTGGCTTTAAATGGGACTACACTGCAAGTATTACTCCTACAACTACCCTAATTTTCAGAATGTCAATTAGAGCATGTTGCACTCTTCTTGGTGACAGAAGCTTATCTATCCATGATCGCTTAATAAGATCCTCTGCATTTGAAGGTTTCCAAGTAGAGAGGGCGCATTGTAAAAAGCTTATGGAGTTATAGGCATATTCAACTGTTAAATCTTATTTTCTGCATTTAGACATTTTCACTAATATACATGAATAAGTCAACAAACCTTCCCCAAGAAATGTTTTCTGTAGGCCCGAGCAGAACCCTTGTATTCAAGTTTATATCCATATGTGCTGGGACTCATGGGCTCTTCCTCCTCATCGCAAATACTGCTGTCAGATGATGTTGGAGTGCTTATATTTTCTGGATCTTCTATCCAATAACCACCAAACTGAGGCAGAATAATTAAAGGGTATGTGACATCCTTTTCCAAAATCTGTAAGGCACAAGTAATAGAGAATTATAAAGAATAATGGAGCGTCACATATTAGTCAATTTACTGCTAAACAACCCATACATCTGGCTGTACTGTCAAGTATTGGAGTAAAGCTAGCTATGAGGACTGTCTAGAGAGAGAAGACAAAAAAATCAGCATATGAAACACTTTGATATAGACTATAAATACATATTTGTTACATCAAAACATTCCAACCTTTTTATTCGTGAGCTTAAAAATAAAAAATAATCCAAAAACATAGTAGATATACCATTCAATAGTAAAACAAACATCTCCCCACTGGGATCCTAGTGTATTCTAATAATCCAGTGGTGTTATCAACTGCTAAACAACTGTTGTGGGACCAATAAAGTGCACCTATGTCCAGACAACGGACATTAAACAACTTGCATGTTTTTAACAAGCAGCAAAAGATCTTGAAAACAAGCCACCCCTGACTCCTTTCAGTGCATTTAATGTGAAGTTGTACATCGTCAGGTATCCTAAAAGGTCACAATGACGACTCTAAAATTTTGCTTCAGTCAGTTTCTGACTGCGTTCAACAGTAAACACCTGCTGTGTGTTTACATTAGAGCACTGGTCCAGCCTCTCAAAATCTGCTCTCCATAGAAAAAAAAACAAAGATTTCAATGCCTGCATTAAGAATTAAAAAAAAATATTACCGTACAATGTTTAAACTGTAGATACAGAGGTGAAACATTGCTTGTTTAAAGTGCTTTTACTGTTTGTTAAAATATATAAATATTAAGTGTGCATGATCTGGGCACAGGTTCACGAGCTACTGGCCTCTTTTTTTTTAATGGAGTAGGAAAGGGTTAAACCCCTGTATATTTATTGTTGCTGTCTGTGCCCCATTGGTGAGATTGCACTTCACTTTCTGTCCTGAAGATGCAACAGGAACTAAGAAGAAATCTCTACAAAGTGAGGGGATTCTTTTCTTAGACAGTTGTTACCAGAACAGGTGTCCCCTGTCACCCGCACCTTGTGTTCTGGTGACAACTGTGAAATTCTGGACCTCCTATCACTTCTGTCTTGGTAACAATGGTTCTTAGGACAAACAAAGAGAGTAAATCTACCTAATAAGAATACAGCAATAATACATTGAATACCAAAAAAATGGTTTTTAGCTATACATATACATTAATTCATATTTGATTAAAGTATAAAAGTTAATAAATAATGATGTTACCTGATAGCGTTTAATGGCTTATGTAGCTGTGTATAGAAACAGAGAACAGGCTACAACCCTGGCTTCTGTGTTTTTTAATGGTCATCACTGGTACTGCAGGATGTGCCATGTAAGTAATGTGTGCGAGAAATAATGTAATCTAGTTCCTGAAACATTATCTTATCTAGATAGAGTGATCTTTCAAAACTTAGAAAACATTTTAGGATGCTTTAGAAAATATCTGTAATACATGAAATAGGGTGTGCTTATCTTATTACAACCATTTAATATTTATTTACTATAATAAAGTATTCTTAAAAGTTTACCTCCTCGATGCTAGGGTATGGTATATAGTCATCCTGAAATGAGAAAGGAAAGTTACGATAGAAATAGACAAAGGGTTTTTTTCTTTACATCTTTTTTTTCTGCTTAGTGAAATAAATATTAATGTGAAATGGCAGGAATCAGGAAAATAAAGACACATAATAGAATAATCTATATTAGTCAATTCCCCATAAGGTGCTAAAAGTCTCACATCTTTAACTACTATTATACAAGTACTTGAAACACACAGATCAAATGCCTCCAAAATAAACTGCATTTTTGTGGAAATGGGAGCCCTTAGAGCAAACCCATGCAAACCAGAAAGAAAACAGAAAGAACATGCAAACATGTAGGTAGCACCCCTGACAGGAATTCATCTTAAAGATGAAATGTAATCTTATGTTTTAGCTCCCCTGCTTCCTCCATTCTTCCTTTCATCAACATGCTAATGACATGTTTAAATAAAACCTTTCCCATTACATACCTTATTGAGTATTTTACACACTACTGAGCCCTGCACTCTGTGCGTTACCTACTCTTGGCCCAGGCACTAAATACATAATGTTGTAAATTACATTGAGAACATTATACTCAGCACAGTCCCTAGCAATGTTATTCCATTTTCCTACAGGTAAAAAAGTCATACAGCTGTAAGGAATTAAGCAAAATGTCTATGAGCATGCACATAAAAATCTGGATAAGGTTTACCCTGACATACCCTCCGCATCTGTAGACTAAAAAGGTGTGTTGTCATAGACATAGCAACCATAATAACATGTATGACTAGGCACGGGTACAACCACAAGCAACTAGACGTCTGCAGTTTGCTTAGTTATGTTGTCACTCTTGTTAAACCATCTGCTCCAATTTTTCTGATTAGAGAGAGGCTTATAACTCAATGATGAGTTTCTCTGGATTTTCAGAGCATAAGAAGAAACTTGCATGCAGAATCATTCCTAGTTAAATGCATTAGGCAGCACAGATATCTAGGAGTAAACTGAGGTGGCCTTAAGGTTCTAGGATACTGGATCCAGTTTCCACAAGGGTTGCAATCAGAATGAAGTTTGTATTTCCTACCACTGTGTACCTGGAATACCTCCTCTTGCTCCAAAGAGCTCACATAATAAAAAACATGTTAAACATTTCAAACCAAAATTGTCCCAAGTGCGTGTACATGTGTATGCGTGTCTGTATAAACATGGTAGAGACATGAATACACATCTTTTGGTCATCTCTTTTTCTGTGCATTAATGATGAGAACATTACTTTGCATTACTGTCTAGGAGTAATCTGCAGTAGTCCAGTCAAGGGATGCAATCAGAATTACGTTTGTATTTTCATAGTAGGCATTAAGGGGCAGCTAAACAAAGCCTATTTGTGAGCTCTATGAAAATATGTTCTCCCTTATCCCAAACTAACTCAGCCGTTGTTCCACTGTGCCTTACATACGTAGATGCGTCACTTTGTCAACTCTTGAGAACATCACTTTGCATTCAGCTGTCTAGAAGTAAACTGAGGTGGTCTTTAGGTTCTGGGATCCTGGATCCAGTTCCCACAAGGTATGTATTCAGAATGAAGTTTTTTATTTTCTTCCACTATGTACCTGGAATACCCCACTTGCTCCAAAGAGCTCTCATAATAAAAAAACACATCAAACATTTCAAACCAAAATTGTCCCAAGTGCGTGTGCATGTGTATGCATGCCTGTATAAACGTGGTAGAGACATGAGTACATAAGCACCTTTGGGTGGACGGGGGATCATTTTCATGCTTCAATATTCTCAGTACTGTAGAAAATACCATTGCCAAGTAAAACAAGACTAAAATAAATGCAGCATAGATGACAACGGAGAGATTTTAAAGGGTAGAAAATGGGCACATTAATAAAGTTACAAAGGAGGAGACAAGGCATATTTGCTGTGGCTTTGTATAATGGGGCTTCTAACTCTACCAGATATAGTATGATGCCTAGCCCTGCATTCTATCATAACATCATTGTTATACTTCTTTTAAAAGATTGTGGCTTTTTCAGGAGCAGCAGTAAACAGCATATGCAGCAGAAGATAAGGCATGATGTAAGTGCATGATGGGGCAGCTAAACAAAGCTTATTTGTGAGCTCTATGAAAATATGTTCTACCTTATCCCAAACTAACTCAGCCGTAGTTCCGCTGTTAATCGCACGGACGTGTCTCTTTATCATCTCTTTGACTGTGCATCAATGATGAGAACATTACAGTAAAAACACAGAATTCCACTGTGCCCAGTCCTGCATGTATTATGAATGCAGACAACAAACTGGAAAAATCAAATTTGAGTTTTATTAAGCCAGATGGTGAAACAATACCATAGAAATTCGTTTAAGTTGATTCTGAAAGTAACCTCTGACTGAAAACTCATAACGTATGCTTATTATCAGCAAAGCTTTTCCCTAAATTGCTTATTCAGGCTGAATTCTGCTTTACTGAGATTTAACAAACATTCCCTTACACTTCTAGACTGATTCAAAGGATGACCAACTATTTAATGACATGTATGTTAAGGTTTCAAGATTCCAAAACACAATGGCTTCTATGTTGCGCTTAAAGCACCAGCAGCAGATTTCCTGATATGCTGCCAGTAGGGTTCACTGAGGTCTGCATATGTAATGTACACATATTTTGAGCTTTATTTCCAAAAGCAATGTGTCAGGATCCAGATCTGAACCCAGGGCATCTGCTCTGTCTGAACTCCTTGCTCCTCCCCTGAACTTCCTATTTTAGCCATGCCTCTGCACTTCCTGTTTGCCAGATTATTGTTCTCCTGCCAATATCTTGCTTCCTGCTCCCTCTCTGATACAATCTGCTCATACTGCTACCCGTGTAACGACATTTGGCTGCTGATTCATCGACTACTCTCACCGTCTTCTGCTTCATACCTTTGGCTACTGACCTGGGCTTGTTTGTTCACTCTCCTTCTGCCTGCTCCTATACTACTACCGTCTGCTTGTGTACCAAACCCGGCCTGTTATACCACAGATTTGCCTGCTGTTTCAGCTACTGGACTCTGAGTCTGATCCCAGATCGTTACACAAGGGGACACAAGCCCTATAAACGTGTATGGAGTTGCACTTGGCTTTGCTGCTTGTAGGCCTCAATCAGCCATAAAGGCCTCATCATTGGAGGTGCACTAAGCATAGCTAGAACCCACTGGCTCTTGGAATCTGTTCCCACATCTGGCCAACAGGGGAACTAATTTTAACTGCAAACTAAAAGTGCAATAGCAAGTTGACTGAAATTTTCCAATATCGATAATGCAGTTGCATATAATAGAGGTATGTCATGTTTATCTGCTACTGATATGTACCTTTACACAGCTTAAGTCTTGTGTGTAATCCTGTTGCATTCACAGCTACAAGAAGTTGGACCACAATGGACATATTTACAAAGTAGCACTCACATCCAACATTCACTGTTGGTGAATCAATCACTGTAATATAAAACACCTGCAACAGGAAGATTCAGATTGCTTTATAAATATGCACCCACATGTCTTTCAGCATTTAAAATTATCTTTAGTCTAACCTCATCTTGCTTGTATTGCACAGTGGATGACTGCAAGACAAACTGAGTCTAGCATTTCTGAGGGGTCAGGACATGTCCATGACTCCCTTGCCACTCTCCATGTTCTTGTAGTTCTCAGTATTAATTTAATATGTAGAAGTCCTAAAATTCTCTCACTTTCCAACCCAACCTATCACTATGTCCAGTTGCACTGTACCCTTACTTCAGGTAAAACTGAGAAGCACAAACCAGGCTGAATTGCAGGAAAAGTCACTGGTTTTGAAACATTAATCTGGGAAAACAGCAGAACTGGATTCCTATTTTGTGGTCTAAAAGCCACATTTATAAAAAAAAAAACTTTCTAAAACCACAGATCTCTGGACCTGTACCCAAAACTAGCATAACAAAACAAAAGAACAGTCTATTTTATTATCTCCTTTAAAATTAAAATGGTGTAATAAAATACAGAGGTATTGCTATACCCAAGAATACAATGTATATTCATCTAGTCTCCCTTCAAATGCTCCAGGTTTAAATCCTGAACATCATTTACATATATATACATTGATGTTCATGCAATTAAAGATGTGCGGGAAAGGGGCCAAGGTCCATGTTAGTTTGTCTATGGGAATGTTTGACTATTCTTCCAGAAGCGCATTTGTGAGGTTAGGTACTGTTTGCCTACAGACTCTATATCTCTTTACTTCATAAGCATCATCTGGCTACAGTAAGATTGGAATAAAGGGGGAGGTGTGACTCATTTAGCTGTGTATGCAAAGCTTGAGTTATTAAGCTCTGTAAACAGACATTTTAGAGAACAGAATTAATTTTAGGCTGGTAAACACATAAAAAGTTGGTTGAAAATATAATCATGAAATATCCATATTTCATATGTACCTGACTAAAACACTGTTCATTCCATTTAAACTTAAACCTTGACTGCTTATTTACTTTTTTGGTTACATTTGTGATATTATTCCAGGCATACTATGTGCCGGGTTACTGGATTGCTGCAAGTGATTGGGCACCAGTGGGGTCATCCCTCTGCTATGCCTTCCTTTAAGCACACTTAGGTTAGATTTTGATAGCACTGTACAAAGCAGTAGACTGTTTGGCTCAAAGTGTGCAGGAATCAGGTGTGGTTTCCTATAAGACAATTGAAGGTATTTATGATAGTTTTACATCAAACACATTTAATAGTTTTCTATTAGATATACTGTATACCTGGATTAAATAAACTAATATTTATATCTATTTTCTATGTTTAGCTTATTAAAATGCTGTTCGGCTTCATGCTAGATTTTACATCATTTAGAATACTTAGTTTTATTCTTCATTCTAGTCTTTAAATAGACACTATAGTTTGTCTCCACAATAATCATCTGCGGTGTCTGCCTAGGTTTCAGCCAGCAGTAAGATAAGTGTGATGAACTGAGATATAACTGCCTGTTCTACTGGCTAAAATGAAGATAAGGATTTATTGCCTTCATACCGGGTGTGCGCAGTAATGTGTTTGAGAAAGCAGCACAGTATGTCTGCTTTGTTACTAGCCTGAGGACACTATGAACACAACATTCACTATTCGCCATTGAAAAGAACAGAACTGTTGCTCAGGGGGAATATTTAGAAACTGTGTTACCAAGTACTAAAAAGCACATTTTAGTTTTGCAAAGATTTTAATATGATTGTGCCTCCAGCGAAGAGAAGCACAAATAATTCTCAAAAGTTTATTCTTTTGTCAATGGCAGTAGTGGGAAACAAGCTGCGCTGAAACGTTTTAGAAGCTCTACATTTTGTAGAGTAGAGAAGGTTAATAGAAAAGAACTTTAGGACATGTAAGGTAGATCAGCATAGAACATAACCGCAAAATGGACCATTGTTTTAAAAGGAGAGGTTCAATAAATGAAAAATAAACATTGCTTACAATAAAAAAAGGTGAAATGTTCACGTGTATTGTTTCTGTACCTACCTGAAATGTCTGTATGTATCTCTCTCTCTCTCTATCTATCTATCTATCTATGCCTGTCCAAAAACAAAAAAAGTCAAATACTCAATACTTCCTTGGACGCCTTTTGCTTTGATTACAGCATGCATTCACCATTGCATCGTTTCTATAAGCTTATGCAATGTCATGACACTTATTTTCATCCAGAGTTGCATTATTTTTTACCAAGATCTTGTAGTAATTTTGGGAGATTCAGACCACTGTATAAAGTCTTCTCCAGTAGTGATGAGTTTGGTTCGAATTCGAACTTTATAACATCCAAAAAGAACTCAATGACTCAATGCAAGTCTATGGGGGGGTACAACTTTCAAAAACAATTGTCCCCTTTAAGAGGGCTTGTATGCAAGTTATTGGTAAAAAGTGTATGGGGATTGGGGTACTGCCCTGGGGGACAGGAATCAATGAAAAAAAAACTTTTACAAATATACAGTTTTTAAAGGAGCAGTGATTTTAACATCACTTAAAGGGTAACAATAAAAATGAAACATTCCTTTAAATATTGTGCCTGGGGGGTCCCCTTAAACTGCCTGTAAAGTGGCAAATCTGTACGATGCATAGAACCTGCTGCAGCAAAACAAACATTTCTAAAGAAAAAAAAAAGAATGTTTTTTTTAAAGCATGAATTTGTCCATCCCAAACAATACTAGACCCTTTAGGTCTGGTAGGAATGTTAGGAGGGATCCCATTTTAAAAACAAAGAGTGGTGTTGCCCCCAAAAGTCATACCAGACCCTTAAGATCTGGTAGGAATATTTAGGAGGGACCCCGTGTAAAAAAATCAAAAAAGAAATGTGTGGGATTCCACTCAAAGTCATACCAGGCCCTTAAGGTCTGGTAGGAATTTTAAGGAGGAACCCCACCCCCAAAAATGGGAGTAAAAAAAATTGTGGCCCCCCCCTAAAATTCCATACCAGACCCTTGATCTGCGCATAGAGCGAGTGGCCCCCCCTCCCACACCAGGCCACATGCCCTCTGCACTGGGACGGTGCTTTTCCAGAGTTGTCCCTGGAAAAGCACCTTGTCCCCATGCTGATGGGGACAAGGGCCTCTTCCCCACAAGCCCTTGGGCGTAGGTTGTGGGGGTGCGGGCAGGGGGCTTATTCACATCACATCTTTAATAAAGCAGCACCCAGATGGCGCCCCCCTTTGTGAATGAGTAAGGGGTACTTGAACCCATACCCATTTACTAAAGGGTTAAATAAAATTGTAAATAAAAAGATTTTGAAAAAATCCTTTACTTGGAAAAAAAAATTAAAGACATGTTTTTGACAAGTCTTTTATTTAAAGAAAATAAATAAATTTGATCCACCGATGTAATCCAGCGTCAATCAAGACATCCAGTGTTGTCCACAACGACTTGACAAAATAACAAATAAACGAGCGCAGTCCCGCCGCTGCGATGAACACCCGCCGCAGAATAGCATTTGGACAGAGGCCGGTAACATATAAACATTTGGGTGGAGCTAGCAGTAACAGCTAGTTCTGCCCAACTGTTTACAGTTGTAACAGCGTGAGCCATGATTGGGCAGAGTCATCATGACTTTGCCCAATCATGGCTCTCACTTTTCTCTGTGCCCTGATTGGGCAAAGTCTTGCACCTGACCTGTGGTTAGGTGGTTAGGTGCAAGGCTTTAGCCAATCAGGGCTCACAAGGCACAGTGCCGTGTGCGGGGTGTGCGGCTGGCGAACAGCCAGCCGAACACAATGACAGTTCGTGTGTTCATCGAACATCGAGCCCAACCCTATTCTCCAGCGCATTCCAAAGATTCTCAATGGGGTTAAGGTATGTGGTGGCCAATCCACGTATGAAAATTATATCTCATGTTCCCTGAATCACTCTCACAATTTGAGCACGATGAATCCTGGCATTGTCATCTTGGAATATGTCCGTGCCAACAAGGAAGGAAAAATCCATTGATGGAAAAATCTGGTCAATCTGTATATTTAGGTAGGCAGCTGGCCTCATTTTTTGGGCACATAACATTGTTGAACACCTACACCTATTACCTAATGGAAGGCTCTGACCTATTTGCTTAGCTAAATCCAACTTTTGTTTGGATAGGTTTTTTTCCTATAGTACCTAACTGAATGTACCCTCTAGTTTCCCTTCAACAGACAATTTTTAGTTTTATTGGTCATCCTTCAATGTAAATGAAATGTAACACAGACCTTGTTTCTATGGCCCCTCTGCTCTTCCAACTTAGGAGTCTGTAGAAAAGGATAAAAGTCACATTGTTAGTAAGAAAAGTCTTCTATGGGTCGTCTGAAAAAAATCTGAAACAGTAAATTCATTTTACATAGATCGGTTTATTCAAAAAAGTTTATGCATTTAAAGTGTTTGTAAGGCAAAACTTTTTTTGTTAATTTTGGATACAGATTGATTCATTTCTTTATTTTTCCTAGTAGTCACCAAGACAGAAAGTAAGACAAGATCCTACATTTGAAAGTTGTCAAGGGAGATACAATGGAGACACATGTTCTGGTGACTTCTGTCTAAAAAGGCTATTACCCTCACTTTGGAACATTTGCTCTCACGTCTCCCTAGTAGGACACAGCAACAATAATCCTACTTCCTTGGCACACTCTATCCATAAAAAAAAACATATTTTTGCAAAACACATCAAGATCTTTAGCAAAAAATGTTTTTTTGCTGCTCATCTTGGAAAGCCTCAACACACATGCTATGCTATTTCAACTAACAGGTAATACCTCCATTGCAGTCCTCTCTTCGTTGCTCGGTTTTCTCCTGAGGCTCTCTAGGGAGAACCAAGGTTGTGACTATTGGAGCCTCTGCAGTCCTGTTTTGCTCACTCTGATGGGAGAATAGCTGCTGCTATATTCATATATGGTTACAATCATCTACAGTAAGTTAGTGGAATATGTTCCTCCTGATGAAGCTACGGCTGTGGAGAAACGCATAGAGCATTTTCAACAACAGTAACCGTTTATTGACTCCAACCAAGGACTCATTGATCATAACTTTTTCATCACTCCTGCATATGAGTATACAAGGTTTATGCCAACCAAATTTAGGTTGAGCACCAATATGCATATATTGTTTTTATGCTTTGTACATAATGTCTCTAATAAAACATGATGTTTTTATACAATTGTAAGTGTCTGTGAAGGTCCTACACTTGCCTAAAAAGCCCTCCATTATTTTTAGCCCTTAAGCCTTTGGCTTTGGAACTGTTCTTTTTGCAAAGGGATTTGAGGGCATAAAAGTGCATTCATATCCTTTGTGGCAAATGAGGAATACATTTAAGAAATGTGCCCATGTGCCATTTGAAGTATTGGAATTCTGAACTGTAGGTTGATGGTGATTTAAGAAACATCTTTCCTGAGACTAGATGGTGTGCTGATAAGAAGTACTGTTGATTCACACAACTATTTATTTCTATGGAACGGTTTTCCTCATTAGTCCCAGTAGTAGACTGCTTTTTCATAGGAATGAATGGGATTCTGCTCTACATGCACAACCCGGTTAAGAGACTTTTCACGGAGTGGTTGTGCACAGTGAAGATATAGGTAGGTGTAAGAAATAGAGGGGTGGGTACTCCTGTATGGTCACCCTGTAGCACGGCTTTTTGAGACAGGCTACAAGTGGCCATTTCATTATGCAGTCACGACCCCAGGATGTTACCATCAGGAAAACCACCTTGAGAAATGCCATTACTGCAGTGCAGGCATGTAGACAGGGAATGAGTGCAAAGAGGCTGCAGGGGATTACCAGCTCAGAGGTACAACAAAGCATAAAAAATGTGAAAACAGAATTTATTTTAAAAAACTGTTGGCAATGGCAATTGTTTATGATACAGAGTGCTTTAGAAAACGAAAGGGGACATTTTAAAAGCAGCAGTATGCAAAACAAAAAAGCACTGCACATTTATAAAGCACAGCAGAGTACTTTACAAATGTGCATTGCACTCCCCTGGCTTTGATAGTCCAAAGCCATCAGAGTGCAAAAGGAATGAATTGGACTCAGAAAAAAAAGCTGTGAGGTCATGTGACCGGTCAAAGTTGCATGACCAGCTTTCCTTTAATCACAGAGCTCACTCTGCTGTTTGGGCTCCCCAACACTCTGCAGGCTGCATTCTATGAATGGGCTGTAAAACACAGGTCATGGTCAGTGTAGACCTGCAAAGTATTAGGGATTAGTGATATCCACTGTCAATTAAAAATAGAACCCCAAAATGTCTTTCAGTTATGGTGTACATTTACTCCAGGGTAAACACAGCAATCATTTCTCAGATAATATCATTACTAGGCAAACAGTTTGACTTCATAGTAGCCATTATGTCGGGATTTTTAATGTGTACCAAGTATCATATACAACGATCTATTGAAATGTATAATTTCTTTTATTAACAATCTAAAAAGTCAGTCATAAAATCAGCATGTAGAAAAATAACTCAGCTTAGTATACTTCTACCAACGTCAGATCATCCTTGTATCTATACAAAGTTTGGAAGTCAAAAGTATTTATTACACATTGTCCAGTCCTATAAATATAGTTATCCAATGTGAGAGCTAGACGTGGTACTGTATCACAGCTGAAGACAATTAGTAGTGGTAGCGACGCATTTCGCAAAATAAGATCTGCTTCATCAGACTTTACTGTATTTGGTGATACATTTATATGCATCCAGGGGCAGACCATTCTCCATCTGCACCTTCTGTCTACCACCAGGCATTAAAGATTGTCTAACCGGGGCACTGACCAGTGTGTTTGCTGATCCCCATCCCTTAGCTTCTCTACATGGATACCAGATCTTTCTCTGGGCCTTCTGAAATTCCCAATTGTCCCCGGGTCAGACAATCTTTGATGCCTGGCGGTTAGTCCCTAATCAGCACTTTTAAGTAAATGCCAGAATTGCCTAATGCCCAGGCCATGTCTAAAAACAATGTACACATACCTAGTCTTGTGCGATTTATGTCTCCAGGGAGATTGTGCCAATGTTGTGGCATATTATAATAGTGTCTTACAAGAAAACAAAACCACAATATCTGCACCTGGCTTCAAAAGCTGTCAAAAGTCCAATTAAGAACTCTTATTTCTCAGCAAGACACATGACAAACAAAGCCATGGGCCCTCTAGCAATTTATAGTAACAGATGCGTGAATAATAAAACAAAGATCATACAGATAATTGACAAACGCTTGATGTATAAAGCAGTGTATTTACATAACAGGTATTCCAGCTCATTAAGCATTATGAATAGACTTCTTTTCTGAGTCTACAGTAATTAGTACAGCACGTCAACACACACGATGAAATGCGTGATTGTACTAAATGATAATAGTAAACAGAAATCTCAATACAGGGCTGTTTTTAATTTCCACTTTGAATGCTGTCACAACCCCACCTTCTGAAGCAAGCCTGACCTTGACCATACCTGAACTCTATGTTGAGGATGAGCGCAATAGAGATTTTCCATTTCCCAGAACTTTTCATAAAAAATCGGGAGATTTTAGTGCCATTTTGACAAAATGTGTTGGGGTCAGTAGGGAAGGTGAAATTAAAGAAGAAATCTGAGGGAAAAAAATCTACCCCTGCACTGCAAAAGTTAAGTGCTCATTTTTGCCTAGGGCCAAGTTATACTTACCCGATGCTTGGAGACAGCTTGTTCTTAGACCGATCCCTGGAGTCTCTCTCCCCCTCCGCTTTACAGGTTTAAGGTCCTTGAGTCATCACGTTCTATACACAGTGTAATGGATGTGAGGATGCCAAGGGGCATATCATCGCTGCAGAGGAGGAGGAGACAGCTAGGAAGGAGTGCTGTCACAGCCGGCCAGCTCGGAGAATGGGGTAAGTATATCTTTGTTATTATAACCCCACTGCAAGTGTTAATAACATGTTTACCCTTTTTTACATTTTTAAGTTCTTCTTTAAGGGTGCAATTGGCTTTAAATGACTTCTGGAAGTAACAAAAGCTCCAAAAAAACCTTTCTAGACCTGTCCTTGTGCCACTTTTAATCTTGAGCTTTATTCACAGAAGGAAAAAGAGACCAAAAAAAAAAAAAAGATTTAACCACATGAAGACCAGGTGTTTACACCCCGTTCCTGGCCAGGCAATTTTTCAGTATTTAGCGCTGTGGTACTTTAACTGACATTTTTCCTGTCATGCAACGCTGTACTGAAATTAATTTTATAACATTATTTGGGGACAGATAGAGATTTCTTTTGGTGGTATTTAATCACCACTGTGGGTGTTTTTTTTTAGTATATTAAGGAAAAATGACTAAACATTTTGAAAAAAATTGTTTTATTTTTTTCAAAAATATTATAAAACATTTATTATTACCCAATTTTTTGTAAAATATAAAAGACGGGGTCACGTTGGGTAGATAGACACCAAACATATCAAGCTTTAAAATTGCACGCACCCGCAAAATCACAAAAAACTACCATGCCCAAAATTGACCATAGGCGACGCTTTAAAAGCTTTTACCGCTCATCAGTTTAGTGTTATCAGTGATTGATGGCCCTAGAATGACAAGACAAATGGCCAGCGCAGCCCCAATGCATTTGGTGTGAATCGAGCCTCAATACAAAGTGCATTTTAACATACAGTATTTTAAATTGTGGTATAATGCAGGTTAATGCACGTCAACATGTGTTGATATCCATTTACACTGATTTCAATAGAAAATGCTTGAGGAGAAACTCATGTGTGCATAGGCCCTAGATACACCTCCACAGAAAAACACACCTTCTGAATAAAGAATTTTAAAAAATAGATCCTTTTTAAAGTAAATTTCATTGAAGAAACTGAGATTTTCCACATTAGCAAAATGCCAAAATCGCCAAAACTGTTCCGATCATCTGTACAGCTAATTGTAGGTTCCTGAAACCTGCAACTGTCACAAGAACTATATAAAAAATACATTCAGGGAGACTGCACATTCTAAAAGGTCACACTATCTTTTTTTTCACCCTCACTCTAATTACAGCAACATGCAGAAAACATCATTGTGAGCTTGATTTAAAATTACAAATGGAATTAATGGAAATGTAATATAAAGGAAGGCATATAATTATAAATTCCTGGGGCTTAAATACATGTTTAGTGACTTTCAATAGAACATACATATAGACTAAGTGGATGTTTTTTTGTTGCTTTGAGTTACATTTTTCCTTTCTTATTTAAAGAACGTTGAGTCATGACAAAAACACATAGTGTGCAAACAGACGGTATCCGGTAAGTGAAGCCTATAATGCCTAAAAGATCCTACAAATCTGGTTTTATTTAGGAAAGAAAGAGAAGTAGGAAAATAAAAGCTATGAATATATACAATATAAATATACACACAAACACACACACACATACACAACCCCAATTCCAAAAAAGTTGGGATAAACAGAATACAATCATTTGTAAATCTCATAAACCCACCCATACTTTATTCACAATAGAAAATAGAAAACATAACAACAAATTGTATAAACTGAGACAATATTCCATCATTTTAAGAAAATAATTTGCTCATTTTAAAATTGATGGCAGCTGCACGTCTCAAAAAAGTTGGGACAGCGCAACAAAAAGCTGGCAAAGTAAGTGGTACTAACAAGAGCTGGAAGAACATCGTGCAACTAATTTGGTTCATTGGCAACAGATCAGTAACATGATTGGATATAAAAAGAGCATCTTAGACAGTCGGTGTGTCTCAGAAGTAAAGATGGGCAGAGGTTCACCAACCTGTGAAAAGCTGTGTCTAAAAATTGTCAAACAATTTCAGACTAATGTTTTTTAGCGTAAAATTGCAAATACTTTAAATATATCATCATCTTCAGTACATAATATCAAAAGATTCAGAGAATCTGGAGAAATCTCTGTGCGCATAGTACAAGACCGAAACGCCATATTGGATGCGCGTGATCTTCGGGGCCTCAGATGGCACTGCATTTAAACAGTCATAATTCTGTGATGGACGTCACTGCATGGGTTTAGGAATACCAAAAATTACTGTCTGTGAACATAGTTCACCGTGCCATCCAAAAATGCAAGTTAAAGCTCTATAATGCAAATAAGAAGTCATATCTGAACATGATCCAGAAACGCTGCCATCTTCTCTGGGCCAAAGTTCATTTAAAATGGTCTGTCACAAAGTGAACATCTGTTCTGTGGTCAGATAATTTGAAATGTGACATTCTTTTTGGCAACCATGGTCGCCGCACCCCCCGGACTAAAGAGGAGAGGGACCTTCCGACTTGTTATCAGCGGTCAGTTCAAAAGCCTGCATCTGTGATGGTATGGGGGTGCATTACTGTATATGGAATGGGCAGCTTGAACATATGGAAAGAAACCATCAATACTGAAAGATATATGCATATTTTATAGCAGCATATGCTCTTATCTAGACATCTTTTTTCAGGGAGGGCCTTGTATATTTCAGCAGGACAATGCTATACCGGATACTGCATCTATGACAACAGCATGGCTTCGTAGTAGAAGAGTCTGGTTGCTTAACCGGCCTGACTGCAGTCCAGACTTTTCACCAATTCAAAATATTTTGCACATCTTAAAACATAAAATATGACAAAGAAGACTGAGGACTGTTGAGCAGTTAGAATCCTATCTCAGGCAAGAATGAGACAACATTCCTCTCCTAAACTGCAGCAACTGGTCTCCTCAGTTGCAAGACATTTACAGAGTGTTGTTAAAATAAGAGAGGATGCTAGACCGTGGTAAACATGGTCCTGTCTCAACTTTTTTTAAATGTGTTGCTGCCATCAATTTAAAAAATATGTTTTTTTTTCCGTTAAAATTGTAATTTTTCTCAGTTTAAACATTTTATATGTTTTTAATTTTCTGCTCTTCAAAAGACCTTCTGCTTTCCAGCTCCCTCTTCAACTCCTCCCATGCTCGCCTCCAGGACTTCACTAGGGTCTCTCCCATCCTATGGAGCTTTTTACCCCCACCCTAGCCGATTATCTCCCACTCTGACTGCCTTTAGGCGATCCCTTAAGACTCATCTCTTCAGGGAAGCCTATCCCACCTCAAACTATCCACTGAACTATCACTTTCTCAAACAATTCATCCCCATACAGCTACCTCCTCATGTATCACTTGCCCCTCCCTTTTAGATTGTAAGCCATCACGGACAGGGCCCTCTTTACCATCTTGTTTTGAATTGTATTGTGATTGTAATGTCTTTCTTATAATGTAAAGCGCTGCGCAAACTGTTGGCACTATATAAATCCTGTATTATAATAGTAATAATAATTCCCTGTGTGTCCTTTGGTTAGGAAGGAAATCCTTAGGGCCTGTGTCAATAGGCTTTGGCTTGAGTCGATTGGCATGTGCAGCTTTTTTTCAGATGCATTCAGCTTGCATTTGAGGTCAGTTTGAGCCTTCTGAGATCATTCAGAATTAATTGCCAGGTGCATGTGACCTGCATTTTTCTTTCTTCTAAGCTGCATGAACCTGTTTCATGCTGTTTTTGCACTTCCATTGACTTGTATGGGGGAGATAAGACAAATTCTGATGCAAACAAAAGCTTGTTAGCACAGCCCTTTACCCTGCTGGGTTCTCTCCTTCTCTAAGCTACTTTTAAAGCTACTGAGCTACTTTTTTCTCAAAGAATGCAAAGCGTTCTTAGATTGGAGGAGGTGAGATGATGTCACATCCCCAGCTCCTCCTTTTTCCCAAGAGTTTGGCTTTAAATTACAGCTGTACCTCTATAATAAAACCTCCACCTATCTATTGTACCCAAAGACAAATCTCAGCTGTAGAGCAGACCTGCTAAGATGTGCTCTCCCATTTTTCTCTACAGAGGTTCTAGTCATGTCTGTACATCATGGCACAGAAGGAAATCAAGTGCACACCGTGCCCAGTACAGTGGAGGGCTTGGTGGCATGAAGATGATACATGCTTCATCTGAGGTCTGTTTTTGAATACAAA
>NW_017306410.1:974140-990013 GCF_000935625.1 Nanorana parkeri | reverse complement strand
TCTACCGAACATGATTTTTAGTATAAAAGCACTTTACCATCCTCTTCCAATCGGAATGGCTGGTAAATTTCCGCACAATTGTTCATACGAAAAATCTCGTCAGAACTTTCAGTAATGCCATCAGAGACTTGATGAATGTCATTGGAAAATTAATTTATTTTAACATTCAATTTTGGAATGAATGGAGTTTCCTGAGCAAAAACCACATTCACTGTTAGAATTATGTTCCTTCAAGGAAGATTTTCTATCCTGCTCCTTCGATTTTTTTCATCATTGCGATCTAAAAAGATAGCCGATTTGACCCATTAAGTATTAGACAATCAAACAAATATCCTGAAAACAAATATTTTCAAAAGGAATTTTTCCAGTGTATGGCCATAAATCAGGTGATGGTACAGTGTAAAGCATTACACCCACAGGGTTATTCAAAAAGGGGTGAAGAGTTTGGAGAAGGCAGGAGAAGTCAACAATCTAGGCAAAAATAGCTAAACTGGAAAGTGAGCTGAATTGGAGAATGTTTCCAAATCAGCTATTTTGGATTAGATTGTTCATTTATCCTGCCTTCTCCAAACTCTTCACCCTTTTGTGAAAAACCCTACTGGTTATCTGACAGCACAGAACCTCCCACTCTGATTTCCAAGCAATTGTGGGAAAACAATGCAAATACAGTGGTTTTCTGTACGTGAACAATTCGGTTCGCAAACAGGAAGCTCGGCAAACTTTTGCTTCCGTTTGCGAACTCCGTATCGGGTGACGAACACAACCGCAACCATCTTCCCTGCTCTGACACATGGTCGTGGCTTCCTCTAGTCGAGATTGCGGTCTGATCACAGTTTGATTCGGTTCGCGACCAGAATCATGGAACGTATTAAGTTTGTGAACCGAGGTACCAATGGGTATATGACTAGCTGTCATTATAATTTTTTTACATTATTAACTGGTCTAGGATGATTTTTATTTGCTTTGATGCACAATTTATATAAAGATTATTCTGCTGTTCAAGGCTCTAGTTATTGCACATGTCGTTCTCACTCCTACCTGCATTTTTTCCAGCATCTCAAAGAATTCTGCCGACTGTAAAGAAAGAAAAAAGATAAAAACATGTATTTAGCTGAAGATATAGAACTGTTAGGGCATCTCATCTAAGTTATACAAACTAACTTTATTGACTATATAAGAACTTTTACATTTCACTACACATTTTTTCATATTACAGAAGATATATAGATATACTGTGTATAAGCAGTATATTTATTATCATCATCATCTTATCCATTAAAAGGAAGAAAAAACATACATACAAATCCAGCAAGTTCACGTTTAGCAAGGGAATATGTGCTAGCTAAACATGAGTTCACTGGACTTGTTTGTTTGTCTGTGGTTTAATAAAGTGGTATTATACTATGTGATTTGTGCTTTGTATTCTATTTGAGGTTGCGCTGGAACCTCAAATTGCGCTGGATACATGTTTATGAGAAGAGTCACGTCACTGGCATTCAGTACAAACAAGGGAGCATTATGAGAAGTGGTTTCTGATCTACCTATAATTTGGGGGTCTATATTTGTGGTGAATTATTTTCCTGCTGGTCTCACTGAGGGTCTCACTGATTATGTGTGGTCAGCATGTGGATATCTTAAGACAGGATTCTTGATCACTTAATGTGGCTTTCATCCTTTGGAGTTTATCAGTGGATTTTGACTTATGGACTCCCATGGACTTTATCTGATGTATTACATTTAATTTTGTATCATGTTGTGTTTATGTAATATTTTTTCTTTTGCTGTTGGATGTATTTGTATACATAATTTATTCCTGATATTTTCGGGTAGCTGCTTTTTGTGGTATTTAATTTGGTGTGCACAGTGTTTTTGATTTATTTTCTTGAGTTTTAATGTATATGTTACTCACAGGGGCGGACCTACCGCTGGTGCAGCCGGTGCCTTAAGGGGGGCCCAGTATCCGATCTAACACAGCCCCGGGGCAGAGATGGGGGGCCCGCTGGTGTCCAGATCGGTATCCGGCGGGCCCCCCCATCTCTGCGCTGGGAGTGTCCGATGATCACATTGGTATCCGGCAGCCGGCGGGCCCCCCCATCTTTGCGCCGGGAGTATCGGATGATCCGACACTGGCCACCGGATACTGAGGAGGGAGCCGAGAATAAAAAAGCCGGCAGGCACTTCACGGGGCAGCCCTGGGCCTCGTGTTTTTTTTGGTGGGGGGGTACGGGGGGCCCAAAAAAAATCTTGCACCAGTGCCCGTTGTTCACTAGGGCCGCCACTGGTTACTCAGATCCATCTTTGCTTGAGGTGACCAAAGTTGAAGTTTCTTGGTTTCCCATGTCTTCTCCCCTGCCCTATTCCCCTATTGCAAAACTATATTATAGGGGGTCCTTCTATAACAAACATTTGGGCTTTATTTATATAACAGGATATATTTATAGGTGTACCACAGGCTGGTGGGGGATTTTTGGTTCCTCTTTATTCCTCCTACATCCACCAAAATGAGGGTCCATGATTACATCTGGGGTATTTGTTGATCACAGTCTAATGCATATTAGGTACAGTTCTTAAGAGTTCATCAATAGATACAGTATATAATATATACTCAGATATGCCCACACTCATGTTGCTGTAATTATGATTATTTGTAGATGCTTTTTTTTAATTAAGTTCCTGAGGGTCTCCTGATGAAGCATGCAAAAAATGTCTTGGAAAACATGTTGAGTTGTCCTCATCCTACTGGAAGTACCAGCAATTGTGTACTAAATATGATATTGAATGTGAAATTTTTTATTATATAGCTGGTCCAGTGTTAGATGGAAGTTAGCCCTCAGAGAGCCCTAGAGGTACAGTCCGTATATACATTACATAAGTACAAGTGGTGTTTTTAATGGAATGTTTTAACAATGTGTAATAAAAATCTTTGAATTTCATTATGTCTCATTGTGGTACCATTAAAGTCCAGCATGCTGCTTTAAGTTTGATAATGTTACTCATACAATAACAGGTAAAAAGATAACTGAGAATGGCCATAAAGCATTTAATATTCTTTATTGTACATCATAAAAAACAACCAAAGACCCAGCTTACATTAATTCTAAACTTGTATATGCAGAGGACTTTCCACTGGACAGCATGTATGAATAAGAATAGGTTTCTGGAGTTTTATCAGAATAGAATATAAAAAGTGTAGGTCCTTTAAAGGGAGTGATACTGTAGTTCCAAAAGTACAGCTTACTTCCTGTCAGAATCTCAACAGAACAAAACTACTAATTGTCAGTTAGAGCTTTTTAGTCCAGCATGGCCGATAACAGACCACACAATGAAGTAACAAAAATGGTAAATATATCAATTTCTGTACAGATGCAGGGACTTCTACTTGAACAATGGTGAATGTTATGAGTATCTTAAATTATGTCACTTTTTCATCATATGCTTATCAGTACGTTCTACTAACTGGAGATTAACATCAACACAGAAAGTAAGCTCAAACATCACTATATGAAAATAAATATTTGTCCAGCGTTGATAGATAGAACTAGTCAGGTAGTAAAACGTGGCATTAACCTTTGAGATGAAACACATTTATAGCAAATGTTCACTCATTCTGTAACAATGGTTCATGTTTTCCTTTTATATACTATTAATATCAGATTTAAAGTGGAACTGATTTTATAAAAAAATGCTAGCAGGTAGAGGGTTATGGTAGCTAGGTATGGTATGGAGACTTTATGTGCCTCTTTTGCCAAAAACTCCTTCCCATTCTAGCAATATTTTCTCGTTTTTACACTCTTTGTACACTTTCGGGATCTGTGGGTGCTGGGATAATGCAACTCTATCCAACATGGCAGCCAACTGCCAGAAGAAGGAATACAACAGGTGCAGAAAAAGCATTGGAGAAGAGCTGTCATCTCTGGAAGAACACAAACACGGGTAAGTTTGCCATACTGTGCCAGTAGAATTTCCTACTCATTTCCACTTTTGAGTGAAACTGAGCTTAAAGAAGAACTCCAGGAATGTAAAAAGTTAACCCTTGCAGTGGAGCTACCCACAAACTGCAAGAGTTAACTGCTCGTTTTTCTCTAGGGGCTAGAATACAGAAGATACACTCCTAAGTATACCTCCTACAAATCACCTATATAGGATATATATGTGTATGTATGTATGTATGTATGTATGTATATATATATATATATATATATATATATATATATATATATATATATATATATATATATATATATATATATATATATATATATATATATATATATATATATATATATATATATATATATATATATATATATATATATATATATATATATATATATATATATATATATATATATATATATATATATATATATATATATATATATATATATATATATATATATATATATATATATATATATATATATATATATATATATATATATATATATATATATATATATATATATATATATATATATATATATATATATATATATATATATATATATATATATATATATATATATATATATATATATATATATATATATATATATATATATATATATATATATATATATATATATATATATATATATATATATATATATATATATATATATATATATATATATATATATATATATATATATATATATATATATATATATATATATATATATATATATATATATATATATATATATATATATATATATATATATATATATATATATATATATATATATATATATATATATATATATATATATATATATATATATATATATATATATATATATATATATATATATATATATATATATATATATATATATATATATATATATATATATATATATATATATATATATATATATATATATATATATATATATATATATATATATATATATATATATATATATATATATATATATATATATATATATATATATATATATATATATATATATATATATATATATATATATATATATATATATATATATATATATATATATATATATATATATATATATATATATATATATATATATATATATATATATATATATATATATATATATATATATATATATATATATATATATATATATATATATATATATATATATATATATATATATATATATATATATATATATATATATATATATATATATATATATATATATATATATATATATATATATATATATATATATATATATATATATATATATATATATATATATATATATATATATATATATATATATATATATATATATATATATATATATATATATATATATATATATATATATATATATATATATATATATATATATATATATATATATATATATATATATATATATATATATATATATATATATATATATATATATATATATATATATATATATATATATATATATATATATATATATATATATATATATATATATATATATATATATATATATATATATATATATATATATATATATATATATATATATATATATATATATATATATATATATATATATATATATATATATATATATATATATATATATATATATATATATATATATATATATATATATATATATATATATATATATATATATATATATATATATATATATATATATATATATATATATATATATATATATATATATATATATATATATATATATATATATATATATATATATATATATATATATATATATATATATATATATATATATATATATATATATATATATATATATATATATATATATATATATATATATATATATATATATATATATATATATATATATATATATATATATATATATATATATATATATATATATATATATATATATATATATATATATATATATATATATATATATATATATATATATATATATATATATATATATATATATATATATATATATATATATATATATATATATATATATATATATATATATATATATATATATATATATATATATATATATATATATATATATATATATATATATATATATATATATATATATATATATATATATATATATATATATATATATATATATATATATATATATATATATATATATATATATATATATATATATATATATATATATATATATATATATATATATATATATATATATATATATATATATATATATATATATATATATATATATATATATATATATATATATATATATATATATATATATATATATATATATATATATATATATATATATATATATATATATATATATATATATATATATATATATATATATATATATATATATATATATATATATATATATATATATATATATATATATATATATATATATATATATATATATATATATATATATATATATATATATATATATATATATATATATATATATATATATATATATATATATATATATATATATATATATATATATATATATATATATATATATATATATATATATATATATATATATATATATATATATATATATATATATATATATATATATATATATATATATATATATATATATATATATATATATATATATATATATATATATATATATATATATATATATATATATATATATATATATATATATATATATATATATATATATATATATATATATATATATATATATATATATATATATATATATATATATATATATATATATATATATATATATATATATATATATATATATATATATATATATATATATATATATATATATATATATATATATATATATATATATATATATATATATATATATATATATATATATATATATATATATATATATATATATATATATATATATATATATATATATATATATATATATATATATATATATATATATATATATATATATATATATATATATATATATATATATATATATATATATATATATATATATATATATATATATATATATATATATATATATATATATATATATATATATATATATATATATATATATATATATATATATATATATATATATATATATATATATATATATATATATATATATATATATATATATATATATATATATATATATATATATATATATATATATATATATATATATATATATATATATATATATATATATATATATATATATATATATATATATATATATATATATATATATATATATATATATATATATATATATATATATATATATATATATATATATATATATATATATATATATATATATATATATATATATATATATATATATATATATATATATATATATATATATATATATATATATATATATATATATATATATATATATATATATATATATATATATATATATATATATATATATATATATATATATATATATATATATATATATATATATATATATATATATATATATATATATATATATATATATATATATATATATATATATATATATATATATATATATATATATATATATATATATATATATATATATATATATATATATATATATATATATATATATATATATATATATATATATATATATATATATATATATATATATATATATATATATATATATATATATATATATATATATATATATATATATATATATATATATATATATATATATATATATATATATATATATATATATATATATATATATATATATATATATATATATATATATATATATATATATATATATATATATATATATATATATATATATATATATATATATATATATATATATATATATATATATATATATATATATATATATATATATATATATATATATATATATATATATATATATATATATATATATATATATATATATATATATATATATATATATATATATATATATATATATATATATATATATATATATATATATATATATATATATATATATATATATATATATATATATATATATATATATATATATATATATATATATATATATATATATATATATATATATATATATATATATATATATATATATATATATATATATATATATATATATATATATATATATATATATATATATATATATATATATATATATATATATATATATATATATATATATATATATATATATATATATATATATATATATATATATATATATATATATATATATATATATATATATATATATATATATATATATATATATATATATATATATATATATATATATATATATATATATATATATATATATATATATATATATATATATATATATATATATATATATATATATATATATATATATATATATATATATATATATATATATATATATATATATATATATATATATATATATATATATATATATATATATATATATATATATATATATATATATATATATATATATATATATATATATATATATATATATATATATATATATATATATATATATATATATATATATATATATATATATATATATATATATATATATATATATATATATATATATATATATATATATATATATATATATATATATATATATATATATATATATATATATATATATATATATATATATATATATATATATATATATATATATATATATATATATATATATATATATATATATATATATATATATATACATACACACATCCTGTATTGTCCAATGCTCTTTACAGAGAGAAATACTCAGACTATAGGCACCAGATCATTAAGGAAGAAACAGCATTGCACTTAAACACAACACACTCTTTTCTTTCTTCTTTTCACCCTTGATTTGCACAAACACAAAGCAAAGCAGCCAAATGTTGGGTGCTGAGATGTGGGTGTATGATGGAAAGCAGGAGAATGAGATCCAGACAAAGGAGTGATAGCCAGTGGGAAAACATGTATCTATTCATCTACCGTATGAGAAGTATTTTCTGCAAGACATAATGGTTTCCTGCTCAGTGATTAAATGCATACCCCGTGGTTTTGATGGACAAAACATCAAACTGCTGAGCTTTCTGAGTTCGTGGTGGTGGAATTGGTTTATAATTGCTGCAGAAGAAAGGGCACAGCATTAATGTGCTCAGGGAATTGAGCAGATTCACATGTGTAGCTCTAAGTGTATTTGTAAAGGCGATTTACAGTATATAACAAATGGGGAAACGGGTGGTAATGGAGATACAAACAACACAACCAACTGTGCAATAAACACATTGGAGCACATTAGGCAAGCAGTTAATCTGGCATTCACCAAATTCACTACCGATTAATCTTCCTAGTGTGCTTTAAATGAAAGTGATTCACCACTGGGGAATGTTTTGTGAAAGGTACATTCACTACTTTTATGTTTGCTTTTAAGTAAACATAGTCTTAACTATTGTACTTCTACTTCGCCTGAGGTGCTGGTGAAGCAGCCCTTGCCTCCCAGCTACCCCTTGGGAAGACGTTGTTTTAATGGGTGGGCTAGTGCATTGTGGCAGCTACGGCAGTGTGCCTGGTATTCCTCTTTAACTTTATGTTGCTTGCACACTCTATACAGGTCCATAAACAATGAAGTTCGCCGACCTACGGTAACATCCAGTCCGCTGCGGAAAAGTGCTGCATGTTTGCATTTTTCTGCTGTGCACCACCCATCACACCCACATTGTAGTGTAAAGAGGGCACACAGAAAATAATTATTTTTGTCATACCCTAGTGGTGACCTGCATTGATCTGATGCAGTAAATTGCAGGCCACTGCTATATGTGTGAAAGGACCCAAAAGAAGTAGATGTACAAAAAAATAAACCAATATAGGTCTGGCCATTTCAGGTTTTTTTTCCTCCAACGGCTAAATAAACAAAATACAACGCCTATGGTTAGTGTGTTCACAGTATTTGCAGTCTACATATGTATGTATATAACATACCAGCAGGGGGTTCTTTATTGCGGATGTAAGCAGTGCTAGTAAAACACTTCAGCCAGCAGATGCTTAAAAATACAATAACCACAGCTATAGCGATTCATCTATAGGAAACAGCAGTTTAGTTGTTTTTTTCCCCTAGACTTTACCAACTACATTTTGGATTGCAGCAAACTAAACTGATCTATTCTGGCCATAAAACGGAGCCATAAAGAGAACAAAAAGCAGCAAGGCTGACTTTTCAGGGGAAATAAAACAACCTAAATGCCCAGCAGGAAATTAATGTGTTTTAGATTTATGGCCATTTTTAAAAAAGGAAAGCAAAAAGGAAAAGTGTTGGATATTATTGCACTTATTGGCAGAGAAGACATTGCACAAAAAATCACTGCACACTCGTACTAAACTGCAGTAAATTGTGTATATAATTGCAAACATTACGCGATTAGGACTATGAACAGGGTGATTCATAAATCCTAACCAATAGCCACTTGTAGAATATGTAGGTTTTCTAAGTTTGTTTGTATCAGCATAAAGGTCTGTTGACACATTTAGAAAGAAATTCAAGGCAGGCACCACTGTCATTTTTATAAAGGGGAACGTCAACCAAGCTTTATGTTATCAGATTTGAACCGGGCAGGAAAGTTTTAAGAGTTAGAACCTGTCAAGTTGTAGTGTTGCCAGTGTGGGAAGATTTATCAACAGTTTTTGTGTGATCTGTGCAGAGCCACATCATCCATAAGACAACCTAGACAAGAGCCTTGGGGCCAGATGATGTCCAAGCTTCATGCTCTTGCAGTAAACCAGGGGGATAGCATGATTAATCAATGCTGTGCACCTGTCCCCCATCTCACAAGGGAGGTTGCACTCGTAGGTAGTTGATGTCTGATGTGGTGTGCCATGCAAGTACAGAAATTAAAGTTGGATAGATTCTACTGTAATCCATCAATTCAATGGAAGGGATGGGGGGCAAAAGCTACTGTCTAACCTAGGGCCTCATTCTGGCTTAATCCATTGTTGGGTCAGATGACCAGGGAGAGATGGCAATCTTAGTCCCCGTTCAGATGGGTGGCAAGAGGGTGGTAAAAACAGACAGTTGATCCACATTTTTATTGCCTACTTAAAAGCTATAATAGAGGCCGTTCAAGCTTGCATACAGGCTGCGGCTGCAGTGCTTTGCATCATGGCACCAGCAAAATTTAAATTGCATGAAATATTTGGCAAGAAGTGCCACTTGCCAAATGCAATCATTGCAATAAATGGAACCCACGTGGTTCCAGGACAGTATTGCAATAAAAAATCCCCTTGGGAATAACAAAAAGAGTTTAAAAAACGGCATTATCGAGGCGGCAGTATGGCCTTCTGAACGTTGTGCAGCCGCCGCTCCACTACCCTCTGACACATGATCCACCGCAGATCCCTTTTTAGAGCCATCCCCATGATGACTTTGAAATGATGGCTCATATGGCTCGGGTCCACCAGATTCTATATGCCTGGCATATAGCAGCTCGTATGTTAAATATCGTCAGGTTGGGAGGCTGTGTTGTCGAAGAGTCCTGATTTTAGTTCCTGTTAGGGACATGATCTGCATTAAAGTCTTATGTTCTCCACCTGTCTGCCTGGGTTTGCTCCCAACTCTAAAACCAACTTTATGAAAGGGGTACCCAAATATAGGTGAGCCGCCCTGCCCACAGACCCCCACAACCACCGGGTCAGGGTTGTGGGGAAGAAGCCCCTGTCCCCATTGGCATGGGGACAAGGTGCTTTTCCAGGGGGTCCCACCCCTGGAAAAGCATCCTCCCAATGCCGAGGGCATGTGGCCTGGTATGGAGGAGGGGGGGCGGGGTGCTCGCTCGCCCCTTCCTTTCCTGCCCTGCCTGGCGGCTACCTGGATTGAGTGTTTGGGTTTGGGATTTTAGGGGGGAACCCTTGTTTTTTTATGTTTTTTAGGCATTGGGGTTCCCCTAAAATTCCTACCAGACCAAAAGGGTCTGGTATGAATTTCAGGGGAACCACACGCTGTTGTTTTTTATTATTATTTTTGTGGGCTGTTTAACACTTTAGTATATTCTGTGACAGCTCTCATATTCTTTGTCAGCAAAGAAGCAGAAGCTGTTACAGAATAACACAGATCTGTTTCTTTCTTTACATTTTGTAACAATATTCTGTTACTTTGTCTTCATTCGGGATACAAGTCCAGAATGTCAACAAAGAGCAGAGAAGCGGAGAGCTGTAAATGACAGCTCTCTCGCTTCTGTTTCGTTCTGAATTAAAGGGGTTCTAAACCCTCCGGGTTTTTTGCCTATATCTACGGCTAGCAAGCAGTAGATATAGGCAAAACGTTTTTTTTAAACCCGCTTTAACAGCGGTTTAAACTTACCTCGTTATCGCTGCGTGGTCTCGCGCCGAGAATCAGGAACTGCTCGTGCGACCGCAAAAGAACTTGGGGCGTGCACATGCGCAGTTCGGATTCTCTGCAGGGAGACGAGCAGAGACGCAAGGTAAGTCTATGGACGCGTGCACCCGCATGCAGACACCGCTTGATTGGAGGGACAGAGCAGTCAGCGCTGGATCGGAGAGCCGCCGCACCGCTGGAGGGACAGATGAAAACATCAAGAAAGAAGATTGGAATAAGAGACATCATTTAGGGTAAGTGCTAACATTAACATAGGGGGGAGGGAAAACATTTTTTGACTTTAATGTCACTTTAATTGCAGATGTATCCAAATTTCGTTATCAACCATTCAGATACGTTTGGATTTATCATTTCTGTCTTTTGAAAATTCTGATGCATCCGGAAGTCCGAATTTACAAAAATTTGTATGTATTTCAATTCAGTACAAAACAAATCGCATGTCTAATATCAAGTAAAGGTTTGGACGGATTAGATTGCTTGCAATAACCAGCACACACATGGAGTCCATACAACTGGGAGGGTTATCCAAGGATGACCGATTAAAGGGCTACACATGAAAAGTAGAATTAGAATGAATAGTGAATTCTTGTGGATCCTGTTGATGCCTGAGGCTGGAAGTCAACGTTTGGTCCGCCCAGATCAATGCATGGAGAATAATTGAGCATTTGAAGAGCCACATTCAGAAAAACAATTAATCAAACACATTCTCTAGACCAGTGGTTCTCAACCTGTGTAACCTCGGGACCCACATGTTTCCTTGGTCATTAAGGCATGACCCAAAAATGTACTTAATTGTCGGGCGCCGCGGCCCGATATTAATGCGCCGGCCCGAAAGTGAGGAAATAGTCCCCTCTCTCCCCGGGCCATACCACTTTATCGGAGAGCCCGGGGGAGGCCGGGAGAGAGGGGACAGTTTGACATTATGAGGTTCCACAGGCTGAACCACAAATTCCCCCTCTAGTTCTCTCTAATGCAGATGGGCCGGCCTATGCAGACATGACGCCGCGACCCACTGCAGAGGGTGTCGCGACCCACTTTTGGGTCGCGACCCACGAGTTGAGAACCACTGCTCTAGACTATAACAACCAGACAGATCAGTTTTGTCTTTGGGATGATTCATAAAGGAGTTTGAAAACTGACCTCACCACCAACTCCCACAGATCTGTATTATAGTCTGTCTTCACTATACGCATTGTTTTTGTATTGCTACCTGCAAAGTCACATACTCCATGGCACGCACTGGTATTATGTGTCAGCCTTTATCTGCCACTTGACGTGTACTCTGGGTCTAGTTATGTTTCTTTATTTCTGAGGTCAGTCCAGGTGAGCAGCTCTCTCTGAAGTATATAGCACAAACTTATTGGATAGAGTGGGGAAGTGTCAGGCTTTTGTTGCTGTCTGTGTCCTCCTGGGGAGATTCACCTTCTCTATGTATCCTACTAACCATTGTCACTGTAACAGAAAATTATTAGAAATCCACATTGTCACTAGAATAGGAATAGAGGGGAAATCTTCCAATGGGGGGACCTGTTTCTCTCACTTCTGTTGCATCTCCAGTACAGGTTAAAAAAACACAGCCCGCTATTTGCTGAGAGGGAAGAGCCGCTCCACAGCCACGAAAGATCCCAACAATATTGTCCGGATGCACCCCGCTGCCTGATTGACAACTGGCTCTACCTCTCTAGAGCCAGGGCCAGTTGTGCTCGCCCCCTCCTCTGTCTGTCCCACCAACGAGCACTGGAGCAACAGAGAGAGGAGGAGTGAATCCCTCTGGGGAGCGGTGATTAACAGTCACTGCTCTCTGCATTAAGATGACCATGAACTGAGTGATCAGCAGTCGCATGGTCGCTCAGCTCCTGGTATATAGAGCCTGTAAGTGACATATGCAGTGTCAGTCCATTTTACTCTCCTAACACTTCTCCTTAATGCCATGGCTCACATATGCTTTATAGCAGAGGTAGGCAAACTCCAGCCCTCCAGCTGTGGTGCAACTGCAAAACTCATAAGGCTCTGACAGCCACTCACATGACTCCTAGAGGCACATGCATGATGGGATTTGTAGATTCACCACAGCTGGAGGGCCAGAGTTTGCCTATACCTGCTTTATAGTAACGCACACCATGACACTGGCATTTATTCTCAGACAAAACTTCACAGCTTGTCCCAGTCAAGCTACAGCATTTTCTTTAATAATAAAAAAAAAGTCTGTTTGTTTTTTCTGCTCAGCTCCCTCATTTCAGAAGTGTTGGTACATGTTCAATCTAATGGATTTAAAAGTTCTAAAAATAGCATTCCTAAACTTTTTAAGGATCAGACTAGTCTACAATAACAAATAAAAATAACTTAACTAGCACAGTATACATAAATGGGAACACTCGACATCTGACAACATGCCCAGCCAGTACACATTAACATGTAAGAACCTCCATTGCAGACTCCTTTAATGAAAACACCAAAGTGGATTTGAGGCATATCCCTGAATAGACAACCTCCAGGCTCTGCTAATCCTCATCTTCATAGAAGACACATTTAGAGGCAGCAGACTGCCACAGGCCAATTTCCATCTACCTGTATAAAGTATGTGATATGATTACATGCGGTTAGGAATCAATCACTCTTCCTGGATGCACGATCAATAATAATAATTTCCAAAAAAAGATTTTCCATATGTTTTCTATTTTTATAGCTATATTACATAACAAACTAGTTATTGGATTCTCCCATGCTTTTATAAGCATTAAAGTGATATTCAAGTCAAAAGGTTTTTAAGCGATTTCAAATGCTGATGAAACCACTGACAATAGATGCTGCTTCTCAATGTTTAAACGTTTTAGTTTCCTACGTAATCAGCTGGTCCTCTAAGCACTGCACTGATATCCTATTTTAGGGTGGTTTCTTTCTCTCTCCTATGGAGTCACCCTTGTGTGTGCTAGTAAGCTATGTATCTGTCCACAAACACACACGCACAGCAAGGAAAGCAATTCCCCTCCTCCCTCCAACTTCTCCATGCTTGTAGATGAATAGCTGTTGGAAATTGCTCCGTCCCTTGTGATGTTGAACTGAACAGGACGTTCAGAGAAGTCGAGCTGAGAGAGCCAACTGTTCAGAAATATGATGGCTGGAAGGTGTCTGGGCAAAGATTTAACCTCTTGCCGTCCGCCCGTAGTAAAAAAACGGACGGACGGCACTGCTACATCTGCGGGTTGCCCCCCCCCCCTATATAATAGCAATAACAATAAGTGCAAAAAAATAAATATAAATAAAAAAAATAAAAGTAACACATAAAAAAGTAAAATAAAATAAAAGTCACATATAAAAAAAGGGGAAAAAACCCCCCCAAAATGTTTAACTCCCCCACCCCCACGTTTACGCGCCTATAAACGTAAATACGCGTCCGGTGCCCCAGCGCGCAAAAATTACAATTGCGCTACACATGTTACATATCGCCGCGAAC
>NW_017306410.1:888866-971855 GCF_000935625.1 Nanorana parkeri | reverse complement strand
AAAAAGTAAAATAAAATAAAAGTCACATATAAAAAAAGGGGAAAAAACCCCCCCAAAATGTTTAACTCCCCCACGTTTACGCGCCTATAAACGTAAATACGCACCCGGTGCCCCAGCGCGCAAAAATTACAATTGCGCTACACATGTTACATATCGCCGCGAACGTCGCAGTGAGAGCAATCATTTTAGGGCCATCAATCACTGATAACACTAAACTGATGAGCGGTAACAGCTTTTAAAGCGTCGCCTATGGCCAATTTTGGGTATTATCGTTTTTTGAGGTTTCGCGCGCGCACGCAATTTTAAGGCTTGACATGTTTAGTGTCTTTTTACCCGACGTGACCCCATCTTTTATATTTTACCAAAAAATTGGGTAATAATAAATGTTTTATCCTTTCATATAGGGGAAACTGTTTTTTTTTTAAATTTCGGTAATTTTTCCTTAATATAGTAAAAAAATAAAACCCCCAGTGGTGAATAAATACCACCAAAAGAAAGCTCTATCTGTCCCCAAAAAAGGGTATAAAATTCATTTCAGTACAGCGCTGCATGACGGAATAAATGTCAGTCAAAGTACCGCAGCGCTGAATACTGAAAAATGGCCTGGATGGGAAGGGGGTTTAACACCGCGGATGTCAACTGGTTAAAGAAACACTTTGCTGGGCAATGTATACTTGTTTGATTTGGATTCATTATTGTATTGATTCGTATGTTTGAGAGCTTACTACTTTAACAAATAGCAAGACAGGGACATTTCTGTTCTGTACTGCTGCTACTACTGATATAACTACTATTACTGATACTACTACTACTACTATATCAACCAATTATAATCCTTGTTCCATTTTAAAGCTTAGACTGAAGAAATTACAGTTGAAAGCTGATTGGTCGCTACTATGAACAAGAAATTGTCATCTTAGCACTTTTTTAGGTATAATAAAAACACAAGCAAGAAGGGGTTTCAGTAATCAAAGAATAAGAAAAATTAGACATATGTTGGTTTTATGTGCTAACATTATTTAAAAGGCAGTAGTATATGAAGTGCAGCGTAACTGAAGACAACCAATCAGCATTTCAATTACACTTTAGTGACTTAGCGCCAGTGCACAGCATTGCACTTTCCATTATGGTAACACATTCTATAAGTGAGATAATGCAAACTCAGAAATCTGAGTTATTTAGAGGACATATTTTACTTGGAAAGTACAAACGTACACAACACAATGAATAATAAGTTAAAACAAAAATCACGTTGGCCACTCTTCAGGACGATTTACAAACCACCAAAGCATCAGAGTATAAAAGATTAAGTGTAACTCACCATAAAGTGTTAGTAGTGGACACAGCTGGCGTGCTGGATGAAATAATCCTCCCGTGTGACTTTGAGCATGTAGGTGAAACCTTATCACAATTTCACAATGAGTAGATTAAATGTTAACCCTGCATGATTCAAGCATCACCTTACTGTGAAAGGTGCGATAAACCCATACTGCCGCAGAAAATAAAGTTACACTGATAGGAGAACGCATATATTTTTCTACACGGTGTAGCTTTTTACATAATTTTTTAATAAATTAGATTTAAAAATGAATCATCCACTGTTGTGCTAAGGCAGGGGTGGGCAACTCTGTCCCTCCAGCTGTGCCTTAACTGCAAATCCCAGCATGCCTTTGCCTCTTGGAGTCATTCATGTAACCGTCAGTCTTGCAATGCCTCATGGTACTTGTAGTTCCACAACAGCTGGAGGGCCAGAGTTGTCCACCCTTGTGCTAAGGCCTCTGTTCTATCTGTTAAATCTTTTATGTACTCCATTGTCACTCCTTTCAGTCTTCTTTACATTTAGCCATGGGATTAACTATGTCATTTTTCAAGGATGTGACCTAAAGCAAAAAGTACTCATGCATAGAACTCAAATGTTTTTTAAACAGCCCCCCACTAACAGTGTTGCTTAAAGCTAAGCTGCAATCAAAATTGAGAATTAAACTTGGGGGGTCATTTATAATGCAGAACAGTTATTGCGATCCACTCTTCATTCACTATTCACCAATTCGCTAAGAACACCACATTCATTCATAAAAATCGTGCCACGGTGTGTAGATGGCGAAACCCATTGAGCAGAAAGAGCTCCATGATTGGTGGGAAGCCATCATGTGACTGACAGGTTACATGACCACCCTCTCTTCCCACCTGCCCCTTCCTTCCCAAGCAAATGTTCATTCTTTTTCAATATGCTTTTTCAGCATCAGGACTCTGAAGGGCAGAGCTCATTTGTAATGCACTTTGCTGTGCTTTATTCAATTTTTTAATTATGATTTATGTAGCATTTATTATTTATTGTTCAATACTTTCATCCAGATATGGACACAACATAAAATAAGATAGTGGCTATTAAATAAATTAAAAAAAGGCTCTGTGTGTGATGTATGTTGGTTTCCAAACACATAAGAGATCAGAAAAAGTGCAGAGAGTCATTCTAGTGTTGATGGAACCTTTGTTACAGCCACATGCCATTTCACAAGAATGGAAGTATCCATGTTTAATCATGGCTGCTGTTCTATTAAACTCAGCAAGCACAATGTATTGTAAGCTGGCGAATCTGTCACATTTTGACATAATGTATGAGTATGAGGCACTGAGCTAATTCTTACCTGTAAGCAGACACCCTTGTACATAGTCAGTTCCAATTCACTTAATAATGGAGCATACAGAAGAACCACGTTTGTGTTCAGTACCACCAGCCGTGTTTAGAACATGAACTCTAATACTATTTTTACACAATGTCTCTTCTTATCTTACATTGGTACGTGCTGCTTAAAAGAATGACATAAAAGTGACTTTTTATTAATAAATTCTATATGACCAGCGTGTTAAGCTATGCAAAATGGTAATGCGGGTATGAGTCTGGTTAGCTACATGCTTACTAGTGCAAATATTAGTACACGTTGCTAAAAAGTCTGTCTAGAAATTGAAATCTGTCTTTGCTTATTTTACTACATCAGGCTCTGAGTTTTAATGTTTTGTGCACTTATTTCAAACCCACCTGTGCAGAGCCGTAGCTACCTCCTTTTGCACCTGATGCAAGAACAGAAAATTGTGCCCCCCAAAAGACATGTGCGGTAAATTATGTAATGCTCCCCGCCAGGATGGAGGCGCGCATGCGCAGAGTGTGCTGGTGGCCAAATCCAAAATAGCATAAAAATTTGTTTTGTTTGACGAAACTAATTAAATGTTTTTTATAGTTTCCGTTCATTTAGTCCAAAACTTAAAAAGAAAAAGAGATTGAGGACGCAGAGTCCTCTGCCCATACAGGTGGGGGAGAGCAGCAAGGATCCGAGGAGAAGCTGAAGCCTGTGCCATTCCTCTTCTCCCTGCTGAGCCGCCTATAATAGAAGTAACCAGCACTCGATGATGTGTGCAAGAAGTAAAGCCCGGCACCCCTGTTGCCAACGGCACTCTGTGGCAAGGGAGGGGCAAGGGAGCGCAGCCAGGCAGAGGGGAGGCAGAGGCGTCACATGTGATGCCTCTCCACATGATCATGTGACTGCTAGGATCCTGTGTCACATGATCAGAATCCTATCCTCCCAGCTCCCAACTGGGAGCTATCTGTAACAGTTTGGTCAGTGTGCTGGGAGTGGGCATGCTCTGATTACACAAAAGTGGAGCTCCGTGGTTACAAATATGTGGCAGTCCAATGCTAAAGTGATAAGTTAAAAGGATTTTAAGCTATTTCAAATGCTGACGAAATCAATTACAATGGATGCTGCTCCTTGATGTTTAAAAGTTTTAGCTTCCTGCAGAATCAGCTGGTGCCCTGAGCATTGGTCCTGACTTCCTGTTTTAGAGTGACTCCTTTCTCAAGCAGAGTGCTGCGTGCTAGTAAGCTGTGTGTGTCTCTACAAACACACAGACACAGCAAATCAAGCTATTTCCTCCCCACTGGCCCCTTCTCCTCCAAGCTAGTAGATGAACAGTTGCTGGAGTCTGCTCTGTCCCTTGTGATCTTGTACTGGGCAGGAAGTTCAGGGAAGCTTAGCTGAGAGACTTGGAAGCAGCTGTTCAGAAACATGATGATTGTAATTGTAAGCAAAAATGTAAAGCAATACTTTGCTGGGCAATGTGGCCAGTTTATTATGACCACCTGACGTTTGAGGCAAATTAGCTATAATTTCGCGCTGAAGTTGCTAGAGGGCCAGACCATTATAAATAGGGAAGCAGGTTGTTTACCACGACAGTAGAAGTGATTTTTTCCTGAAGATATGGGTAAACAATGTGATTTAACAGCCTTTGAACGTGGGATGATTGTTGGCGCGAGCCATGGAGCGAGTATCAGCAAAACAGCAGAATTCGTAAAATGTTCAAGAGGGGCTCATTGTTAAAGTGTTTAAAGACTGGACTGTCAGCCGAAAATCTGGGTCTGAACGTGCGAATTGTGGCCGTCAGCGACTAGTCAATGTTAGGGCAGAACGGAAAGTGGCAAGACTGGTACAAGACAACAGAAGGGCAACAGTGCAGTGTCAGATTCCTTGCATCAACTTTCAACATCTCGTGGAGTCACGAGGCGGCCCAACAAAGTCATCTTGTGGAGTCATCTCGTGGCCCAACAAAGTACTGATGGGGCGGTCATAATAATCTGGCCACTGAGTGTATATTTGTTTGATCTGGATTTTGAGCATTTAACACTACTTGAAGGCCACCTGATCTGTGGCTATATGTGCTATGCCGATGATAAGAGTTTAATGAAAAATATTATTATTATTATTAACATATCAATATCCTTTTCCTGTGCACTTGTGGCATTTCCCATGAACTTGTGAGCTCTGCTAGGGTTAGGGCTAGGATTATGTAAGGACCTAGATTAGGGCTAGGGTAAGGACAAGAGTTAAATGGGAAATCATTTTGTAGAAGGCTAGTTAGTCAAGCTGAAATAAAGACAGTTGTCCACTGAATTCAATTTTAAAAATGCTAAACCCACAGTTGATCCAGAAGTAGGTGAAATGCCTATACAAAACGTGGTGTTCATTTCTCGAACAAGGGGAAAAAAAATCCTTCTTAATGGCCAAAGGCAATTGGAGAACTTCAGACATCTTCTTTAGAAATATTAGTAGCCATTTATATTTTGCACATTTAAAAACACGTGGCCCTTTTTTTAAGCAATCTACAGTGAGTTAGACCAGTTCTTGTGAAAGAATATGACATATTATTACAGAATGGCAGAGTGAGGAAACAACCACATACACGTTTACCAGTATGCTTTACACAAGAGAAACCTTCAGACAAAAAGTAGATAAGGGAGATTAAATTAACCACTTTGTGACCATAGCTATTTTTTTTGCACATGTCAAAATCTGAATTTTTGACTAGAAAATTACTTAAAACTTACAAACAATTATATATTTTCTGAAAGGAGAGACCCTGTAGTTGCAATGGTATGCTGCATGATATTTAAGCACACGTTTATCAAATCAATATTTTTAGGAAAAATACACTCAAATAAAATTCACAAACAGATTATAATATAATACCTAATTTTTTATTAAAAGATGAGGTTGCATCGGGTAAAAGAATACTAAACATATCAAACCTTGAAACTGCATGTGTTCGTGAAATGGTGAAAAACCCCAAATTGTCCACGGGTGACACTTTACAAGCCTTTACTGCTCATCAGTTTAGAGTTAACAGCAAATAATGGCAATAAAATTATTGCTTTCACTTTGACTTTTGCAGTGGTTAGACCCCTAATGGCTTGTGTGCCCTCCACTTCAGGCAATCAAACACAGGATAGTGCTTGACCGGCTGTTTACCCACCTGATCAGCTGGGATTCTGACAGCTCTGAACCTTGAAGTGCTGAGAGCACAGCTCTTCCAGGTTCAATGATCGCAGAGTAGATCCTCTAGCAGAAGCTACTTGATCTGCTACAACTTGCCATCCTAAAGCAATTTATTGGGGTCCATTGCTCCCTGGACAAGTGGGAAAGCCCACAAACCACAGCGGACAGTGCAGCAGGGGAGGAGGACAGCACCTTCTTAGGCACGTACACGAGATCAAGTAGCTCTACAACTGCCCCGATCACTTGTACATAAAAACCTCATGCCTGCTGTTAAAAATGATACAAAGATCACAGCTGCAGCCAAAAACTTGGTATAACCACTTAAGCTCCAGGAGGTACAGGTTCATCCTATGGTCCTTAAGTGGTTAAAGTCCACTGCTAACTTTTTTTTAAAATCATTATTGGAAAAAGTGAGGAAGGGTTGAATATATTGATCTTCTGTTAACGCATTACGAAAGTACCTCTAATTTCTTGCCTTTCATGCTTATCCTGTGTTTTTTAAGCATTCAGGTCCAGACCTCTGAGTTTACTGGCTACATGCTTAGTCCAGTCCAAGATCCATAAAGAAGTAAAGCCGCAGAATGAGCATGATAGCTAATGAACATTATCAAATAAAGTCAGCAGTGGCAGCACACATTACTGTTATCTTAAAGCTGAAATCCAGGCACAAACATTTTTATTTAAGTAGATTCCTCGATAACCACAAAGACTATCAATCCACTTTGTGTGCACCAAATACCTCTGCAAACCCATATAATACCTTGTGAAAGTAGCAGTGAGAACATTGCATGTGCTGTACATAGCCTTGAGGATTGGAGATGTATGGGAGGAGCCCTAGAGGTCCACCCACTACAAGCTGCCTGCAGAAAACTAAAGGAGGGGGCAGAGACAAGACCGGTCACCCTGCACAAGGAAAGGGAGCCATTGTCCTAATACAGGAAGCTCCTGCATAGAGGAAATGTTTCACACTGGATTACTGCACAGATCAGCAAGAAATACACAAAACACTCCACAATTTAAGTAAGAATACACATGCCTCTTTTATGTAGACAACGTTTGCTTATGCCAGAGTTCAGCTTTGCACTACAAAAAATGCTTAAGCATGCTTGTTTAGGACTCCCTATCCTGCTTAAGCATGCTTGTTTAGGACTCCCTATCCAGTTATTTGCTGAGCTATTTAAAGTCATACTTGAAGACAGACTATAAAGTACAAATTCCCTTTCTGCACATATAAGAAAACAAGTTCAATATTCACTGCATTAGCCATACATTTCACCACAAGGTCAAGTCTTACTCACATACTATTTAGATAAGAAATTTAAAAGCACAGGGTTTTATGCGAACTTTTAGTTTATTTATTTCTGAGCTACTTCAGGGATAAAGTAATATATCATAAAAATTACCAAAGCACAGGAAAACCATCAGAATATAATGAAGAATATATTAAAATGTCCATCACTAACAACTGCCCATTCAAACATATTCAACGTTCACTAAGATGACATAGAACAATTCATACCAGTCCCTTTCAGGAGGAGCCTACAATTTACAAGCCTGCACTTCTACACTTTAGGACCACTTTGACCAATTAAGCCCCCGGCACCTTTTTGTTCTGAGGGAGAAAACTCACACAAACCAAAGGTGAATTTAAAATGTCAATGCTGTATCCCTGGTGAAACCTGATGGTCTTAGTAAGAACTTAACAGTTAATGCTTAACATTCTCAAGAATGACTAACAGTGCAAAGGATTTTGAAACTTTGGATTTATTTTCATTTGTGCTGACAGATGAACAGAGATGGCCTAATATTGCATAGAGCTGCTCTTATTGGTAGTACTGTAATGGAGAATAGTCCACCATGCATGAAATTATGGATATGCACATTAAAGAAGGCAGGATCATCCATGGCATTTGACTATTTACAAACAGTAAGCTCTTTCCATGTATGGGCAGCTTAAAGTAGAACTATGGACTCCCATAAAAAATATGTGCAGCTGCTCTTAATTATAAATGTATCTGCACTTACAGTTTTCTCTCAGCCCCCCTAAAAAGTCCCACAAATACCTGTTGAGCCTGCCAGAGAAGTCTACCTAATGCAGGTTCCTGTAATGGGGTGCAATGGTGCTGCACTGCTGCTAAATACAAAGCAGAGTTCCCACTCTTATGTAGGCTGTGTCTACTTGTACTATAGTGGAATGAAAAACATGTTGCAGGGGCAGAGCTATCAGCATTATCACTGCTGATTCACAAACTTGTATCTTGTCTATTAATAGCTGATCATGCCTTGTCTTGCTGACTGCTTTCTAAATTGGCAGGCCTGCCTTTGTTGCTGCAACCCTCCCACTGTGAGCTGCAGTGCCTAGGAGGAGGAGCATGTGAGACATAAACGAAGGAGGATTTAGCTTAGTCAGGGAGGGTATCGGAAATTTTTTGTTTACTTAATGGAGCTTGTGCATTACATAGTAACTGGATTTGGTACCTGTTTAGAGTGTCATACAGGAGTACTTAGCTGTACTTTTACTTTAAACCCGTTTTGTGTTAGCTATATAACAGAGTTTCTGATTGTTCCTGGTAAAGAGGAATTTTTCCCATATATTCAACATCCCATATAACAACAAAGGCACCTTTAGAAATGTTTAGTAATGACAATCTACAAACTCTGTCACATGTGACTAGAACATGTGACCATGTGCATCATCTCAAGGGAGGGAAATGCCTTTCCCTGAGATCTCGTGAGATTACAGATGAGATTTCCCACCAATACTCTACTGATGTAACCTTCACAGGATGCATCCATCGCTTTGGGACAATTGCATCATTTGTGCCCAAGCGAACCAGGAAGTAAAAAATAAAAAATTGTAAGTAAAATAAAAAAACATTTGATAATTAATGTAAGATGATTTCATATCTGCATGCAGAGCTATATGCTGATGTGATTTTTAGTGAAAGGGGGAAAGGTCCACTTTAAGGTGACCAGTTATTCATCTGGCATATGCATCCGATGTGCAGTTCATGCTAGAACAGTCTATGGTGTTTGCCTGCAACAATTCTATGAACAGGATGCCACAGTGCATCACACAAATATTCTGACACTACATCCATATTTCTGAATTGGGTTAGCCAAATCAGTTTATTAATAACGTGTACAGAAAACTGGGATAATTCACCGCAATCTGATTGTCTGCTACAGTCCCTCATGCAAACAAAAATATCTGAAGGTCAGAATAGCAAGTTACTTGGGAGAATACAGTAGAGACCTGCCCTGAAATTCAAACTGCATGAAAGAATACCTAGAAATGCAACACCATGAAAGACACATTTGAATGATGAGTTGTCTGGAAAACAGCGTTGTCAATTCTAAACTCTTTTTCTGAACTCTTGAAATAAAAATACAATATTCCTGAATTGTAGACTATAAATAGTAGGGCTGCACTTGCCGCTTATCCTAAAGTAGATGGTAAATCTCATGTACACTGGTGGACTTTCCATTGAGGTCCTTGATCAGAAACTTCTTGTTATCAGGTGACAATGCAGTTGTGCTCCTGCATTGTAAACCTGGTCATATCCACCCCTAGCGGAGACAAGAAGCGGAGACATGACACACATAGTGCTACACTGGTCTACCATTGTCACATTAGGAAGCTGATCAAGCTGATGTGCATGTAGACAGGAAGTAGCTGAAAAAGACTGGAGGTAAAATGCCATTTGTTTATGATACACTGTGTACAGAGCAAACTAAATGGCAGTAAATTTGGGTTTAACAGATAAGCACGTTTAGAAACCAAAGTGTGTTTGTTAAAATTATTAATATGGGTTATATCTTATACCTTAAACTGAATAGGAGGAGCTTTCACCCTTTTTGCGTGTGTGTGTTTTAATGGGAATTCATCCTTGATATTCCTAATCTATTCTAGTCCTGTCTAGCCTACTGTACTATGTTCCAGTTTAGTCTAACTTAGTGAAGTCAATAAAATTTATTTTTATTTATTGATTTTAAAGAAGTGAACCTGTGCTCAGGGCCAAGCAACATGTCCACCCAAAAGAGAACTATGGTACAACCTTTTTTTGTCATAGTTCTCTTTAAGGTCACAGGAGGACATATAATAATGTTCTCCTGTGACCCAAAACTCAGCATATAAAAGGATATTGCCCGCTATATGCTGACAGCGCAGAGCCTGGACTATAATTTCAATACAAATGAGTAAACTAAACATGAGATTGTAGTCCATCACAGGAGCGAGCTGTGAGCGATGGCTAGTTTGCAACACACAGAGGAACCATGGGGAAAAAAAAGTAACCACCCTCCAGAAGGAAGGACAGTGTCAGAACCAATTCAGAGATGATTTGAGGATCTACAGATGAGCGATACACAAATAAGATGCATTTTTGTTAATAATTAAGGCACTTAATTGCATTTTTTAGGATTTAAATCCTGAGTTTAGTGTCACTATTGTTTTGCCCCACATATGGATTACAAAAGGGTTATATCAGGACAAATCCAGGTACTTAGAGTAGTTACATTTAAAAAATATATATTTCAATTAATATGTCTGTATTAAATGTTCCACTTTAAACCCTAAAAATGCACCACAAGTTGTTATCTACTTCCAATGAAAGCCACAGAATAACGTTAAGGCCTGACAAACAGTACAAGTTGATTTATGGCCAGTTGTGTGGATTTTTAACAATTATTATTATTATAATCATCACAATTCATTTGTATTTCCGTTGGGGAGATAAAGCTTACATTTGGCAGCAGTTAAGCACATAGGGATTTATAGAACAATAAAATAAAAACAGATTTAAAAAATCTCACAAAAACAGTTTTCTGCAAAATCTTGTAAACAGAATGTGTAAACAAAGTAGAGATCCAAAGTAGATAGAACCACCCATTCCGCATATACTGTATCAAGCTTAAATATATTAAATATAATGTAATAGATTTTTTTAAATACCATATTATCTTTCATTTAAAAGTTACGGTCAGTGAACAGAAAGAATACATTGAATACAAGCCTCCAGAGAATACAGCAGAAAACATTCACTTGATGCATAAACATTACTTTATGCTCCTTCACGTATAAAATTAATCACATAAGAGCGCTACATGTTTACCAAGTGTTTAAACATGCAGAAGAATCAGGTAGTCAAGTAGGGAACCCTCTAAGAACAACCCTTCAATCTGCTCCTTCGAACAAACCTTTGGGGTAGCACAATTATTTAGACTTGCGTGTTCTGTCGTTAAAATTATAGCATTTTCTAAAACAAGGTAAAGGTTCTTCATGACTGAGCTCCATGCAGTGCAACCTGACCTTTTAATCCTATAATATAGGCACATTAACAGAGGCTAATCTAGACACACGAACAAGCTTCCAGTTGGTCAGAGCCACATTTTTGTTAATGTGCATCTAAACCCCAAAACATATGTTTAATATACTGCAGCTTACCAGTCCAGATGTGGTGGCTGCATTCGGGTTTTTTTCAGGCTATTTCACTTTATTTTCACCTGGTGATCCTGCCAGTAACACACCTGTCCTAGGATGGCTATGCTCATTTACTATACTTATCTATAAAGGAGCAGTTGCTGCCCTAGTTCAGGGACCGGGCATGGCTGACAACACTGCTTGAGATGACGCTGCAGAGTACACATGAACACTAAACATATGCGATTTGTTTCATTCCGAATTGAAAATTCAGATGCTCGGATGCTTCCAAATTTCTGAAAGAAATAATAACTAATCCAAATAATGAAATCCTGTTGTTGACAACTCGGCTCCCAGACCCGAACAGAATTTGGGATCAAACTGGTCAAAGGGCGTTGGGTTTTTTCTTTCGGCGAGTCGGCGGCCGTTGCTCATCGTGATTAACGTATATCTACGTAGCTGGATGATGTGATTGACCAGTGGATTACATTGATGGACAAAAAATTGCAAATAATAGGCACGCAACACCGTAAAAAAGTCCTTTGTTTTGGAAAAAAAGCACAACAAAAGTTTTTAACAATTCCTCTATAAAGAAAAAAATCTACGTCAGTCACAAAGAACGACGGCTGCTGACTCGCTGAAATGCTGAAAAAAAATGTCGCCCACCGACCAGTCCGATCCCGACAAACACTGGCACAAAATGACGGGTCTGACCCTAATATAATCAAAGGGGTGGAGCAAGACATGAAGTCACAAGACTTGATCCACCCATTTGTTGACATTCGGGACCAAACCTGTCATGAAAATAACAACTCTATTCCCAAATAGCATTTGGAAGCTCCCGAATGCCATTTGGGACTGCCAAATGCTATTCGGGACTGCTGAATGCTATTTTCGTTTGGGAGCCAAGTTGTCAACAATTCCTCCAAATCCGAATCCTGAACCAAATTGACTTTCGGACTCGCATCTCGAAAAACGAAATAATGACAAGTTAGAAATGAAACATTCCAACAGATATAATTATAGTATATTTAACAGACCAAAAGCAAGAAAATAAGAAAAGTTAATTGTTAGAGTTCACATATACTATAAGTTTTACCATTTGCTTTTTCTTTGGTCATTATTAAAATAGTGGTATTCATAATGATCACTGTAAAAATAGGTTAATAGCTAAAATATGCCAAAATATGAGCGTTTCTTTACCATTACAGGTGACATCTTGAAATTAAGTTTGGACAGTAGTCAAAAAATATCACCATTTATTCTAATGGGAAAGTCATAGGAGTTTGGAGGAAATGAGGTGACGTTACAGAGCTGGAGCATGGTTAAACATCAGCCTTCTCCAGTAAGCAAACACCTTCACTAAAAATGGGTTGTGTGTCTAGTAGGGATAAATAAACTGATAAGTCTAAGTCAGAACTTGCAGTGAATCTGGCAGGTTCTACTACCAACCAGGGTTGGCTACTTACCTATTAGGTCACTGATGTTACAATAGATGGGCATTCTCACTCCATAAGCCCCAGTAGTTTTAAAAGCAAAATTACAAGGCAGGGAGCCCACCCTTCCTTGAAACACAATTCTGCACTCTGCATTATACGGATACGTGACCCCTGGACCATGTATTACAACTTTGTACAGCTTTTTACTATTACACCACTACACTGTGTATGTTACAAACTTCTCACCCCTGCACTTTCTACATAACACACTCATGAACTCTGCACTCTGTATGTTACATACTCCTGACCCCTGTACTCTGTATGTTACACACTCATGACCCTTGCACTCTATATGGAACACACCTCTTTGAGGTGACAAATTACTCTCCAGCCATGAAAACATTTTGAAAAAAAAAGGGAATGCCAAGTTTCTTCCTGAAGCTAAAAAGGTAGGATAAGTTTACATTTTTACAGTGACAGTATATTATTGCATCTTTCTTCAAACCTGACGGGGCCTTGCTAGGCCATTTCCTTAAAAAAAAGTGCATTGTGCCTTGCTGATCTTTGATCTTTTCCATGGTTAAGTAGATCTCCACCTCTCAATGGTTTCCTATCTCTGGGTTACAGCCTCACATTGCTGTCTGTGTCCCATCAGGAATTTAGGTCTGCCACTTGCAAGAGGAGATCAGGGAAAATCTCTGCAAGGGGGCCACAGACAGGAATATTCTAAACCTTTAGTTAAACTTAAAAAATTAAAATCTTTTTTTGGTACTTGACAGTGGGAAAGCATAGCAATAATACTGAAGACAACCTGAGAATATTCATAACTTTCACAGATTGCTGATAGCCAATTGGTTATGTTGTCATTCACGGCTTAAGTTATATAAAAAGGACATGGCATCAGTAATAAGCCTGTTAGACATAATTATTATGTAATCATGTAAAACAAAACACGTGATACTCATATAGCTGGTAACACTTCTGTAACAGCATGATCCATGTAATATAATTTACAAGGACTGTTTCAATCATAAAACAAAGTGAGAAACGTGTTCTTGTGACAGCTAGAAACAAGGCTCATTCTGGCTAAAGCCTTCTAGTGAGGACACTACCTTGCCTAAAAATGTGTATCCCTCAAATGTTTCTATACTAGAAAAAATGTACCTTTGTGTCTATTCATAAATGTATAATGTCATTGTCATGATAAAGTAGTGTTTATTTTAAAAAAAGTACTTTGGTTTTATTGAATATTAATGGAGCATTTTGTCAGTGTTTTTGGAGCATTTATATTATGGGCAGCTTTAAAAATAAGAATTGTAAAAAAAAAGATTTATTTTAAATGGTCAAACACTGCTTCAAACTGATTGATGAATGAGATATTTTAAAATTGACAGATTCTTTTTCGGTTTTACTTTTTTTAAATCTATAACATTTACAATTGATGTTTTATATAATTGTACAACTTAAGTAAAAGCTGTATTTTACAAATAAACATTAAACATGGGGTGTACCCATGACACTGGTATCTAATTTCTATTGGCCGGCGGTTCTGCTGCCGTCAAAAAAAGAAAAAAAACTCTCCCGGGCGCTCTGGGAGTCTCCCCCTGCCGGCCGCTTGGGAGAGAAACACTGTGATTTCTCTTTTTTTTACTTTATTCTGACACGGAGCAGTGTCAGAATAGAAAAAAAACAATTGGCCATAGGAATGCATTGCTAGAATGCATTTGCAGCCCTTCAGTTCTACTGAACCGAAGGGGTCCTGGGGCCGAAGCTAGCCAAAGGATCGTTCAAAGCTATGGCTAGATCCTTCAGCTGCTTTGTGAATAGACCCCTATGTCTATTTTAAAGAGATAGCACAACAAAGGCTGTTTGCCATCAGACTCTCTCTCACTAATTGAAACTCTGAAGGCTCTCTGAGTAATCAGGCAGTGAGGGAAGGAGAGAAGGGATGAGTCAAATTCGTCAAATTGTTGTTTTTTTTTGTAAAATGCTGCTTGAGCTACTGACTTTTATATAAACTGTTTTTTTCAGCAAAGCAGATAAGCATAGACAGGTAAATATGTAAACATTAGCCTAGAGCTCCATCTGCTGGCTGACAAATAGATATACAAAACACAATAAGGGTGATTTAGTAAATGCAGAATAAATTGTGTGAATATACACTTCCTTTTCCTTTAAACATTATCGGATAACTTAAGTGAATATACATACACATTTATTATGTAAAGGTCCTCAACTTCTTTAGTAAATCAGCTTCCTTTTAAAATAAACTTCTCTCTAACCTAAAATAGCCATCTAACATAAATGACTGATATCAGGAACTATTTTTAACAATTATTAATTTGGTTAATTTGTGTCTTTTTTCTCTTACTAAATGAACACTAATTAACTTAAAATTAGTAGGATGTATCCAGTCACTTGACCTCGAGTTCCATTAGAATGTGAAGAGAAAAGAAGAGTTGGTCATTAGTACATCAAGTCTGTCAATCTTAATCTTTCACATTCATTGCGTTTCTGTGTGTACAAGTGGATGACGGGCCTAATGCATGCTTTCATGATGTATCCAGGTATAACTGTTCAGATCGTCTGTAATCTGAAGAATTATCCTCCTGGTCAAAAGAACTGTACATAATCATATCCCAATTATTGTCAATACCAATCTTTCATTGCTTAAAAATCAAAGTCAGTATTTCACCTTTTGATAGGCTTTTTTTCAATGCAAAGAATAATGTGCAAATTGCAGTAGCCCGCAGCAATTCATTCTGTATTAGCTGTATTATCCTTGCTCCTTTATCTTGATAAAAGGCACAATCTGATTAAGTTGTTATGGTACTGAATTTTTAAATAAGCCAGTTATAGCACATCGAAATGCTAGAACAAAATTTATATGTATTGCTGCTTACTAGTCTTTAGCTGTTGTGGCTGTGGTTCTTTTTTTTCATGATTTTTTCCTTTATGTCCACATGGTGATCTTGCCGGTGACACACTTTCTGCCCTAGGGTGATCTATCTTTGTCTATCTATGGGGAAGAAGTGTAGTCACCTTAGGGCATAACTACAGAACACCTTCCCCTTGTTATTTTGCAGAACTTATGGGGCAGTGTAGTCCACATAAATAGCTGGGAGCAATGTAACTGCTAGCATTGCGGCACAGCCAGAGGGCACAGGAAGTGTCTAGCACACAGGATTTCTGACAGGGTCAACAAGTAACCAAGTTGAAGGCCAGCTCCGCCTTGTGTCAGAACTGGAAACCACAATTTTTATAATTTCAGAGTCTGTCCATCTGCAAGTGGCTGAAATCCCTCTCTTGCAAGTACAAAACACTCAAGCGAAGACCTAAAGGTAAGCTCTACCCCCAGGACAGCCAAGGCAGTCCATAGGTTGGCTTCCTTCTGGCTTACTCTATACAATCTCCAGGGATCCCTTGTCCCTAGTAACCCAGGTATAGCTTATGAGTGTAATCCTCCACACTCGGTTTTCCTTTTAGTTAAACAGAGAGGTCACCAGGAACACCAACTCTTGCTGCCAAAAAAAGAACCCTCAAATATGCCATGCATTTCTCTTTATCCTCCCAGCACTAAAACATGAAAGTCAAGTCAGGTTGGATAAAGTCATCTGAACAGAAGATCACCAGCAAGCAACAGGATGAAAGCTTGAACTGTTTTAGTTTTTATTGAAATCACGTCACAAACATTGGCCTAATGACACATGTGATGTGATTTCAATACAAGTGAAAACAGTTCATGCTTTCATCCTGTTGAGTACTAGTGATCTTCTGTTCAGATGACTTTGAGGAACATGGCGTCATCCGTGTTATCACAGTAACCACCACGAATAATAATATAAAGGTCAATATGCTGTGTGCAGTGCAGGTGACTCATCACATTGCTTTAAGGTTTTGGATAAAGAGGTGGAGGCAAACTACCTGGTACTAAAAGGGCTGAAACCTAGCCCTGAGGGGCCTAACATTCAGATACAAACAGTTTTATCTTTGCTGCACTATCTACATACACTTTAAGCTGTGTATAGAATAAATATGGAAAACCAAATGTATCCTACATTGTACCTATAGTGTAGTGCCTGTGGCCATAAATGTGGTTTCATATAAAATCTATGGGTACTGTACTCACATGGCAATGTACAATTATAACATTCCTCAGCCAGCAATTAAATGTAATAGGCCAATTATGAATTATAATAATCTCAGCCAGTCCAGCAATAAGTTATAACATTGAATAGCAAGGAATAAATGATACGACCAGCAATAAATTGTAATAAACCCTCAGCTTGATCAGCAATGGACTTCAATAACTCTTAGCCAATAACAATATCCCCAGGGAGCAATTAATGTTATAATTCCTCAGACAGCAATGGAATATAATAGAAATAGATATTAGACATAATATCCCCCATCCAGCCTAGCAGTGAACTATAATATCAGCAAACAATTAACCACATTGGACCAGGAATAAAGTATAATATCCATCATTTACCTCCACTTTAAAAAAAAAAGTCCCCAGGCAGCAATACATTCTAATATGATATCTAATAAATTATAATTTTATAAATTATATTAGAGCCAGCAATAAATTGTAAACATGCCCTGCCAAACCAGTAACAAAATATATTATCCAGCCAGCAATTAACTATAATAGCTGTTGTCCTATTAAAGTTAATTGCTGGCTGGAAAATATTATAAGAACATTACAATATACACTGAGTGGCCAGATTATTATGACCACCCCATCAGTACTTCGTTGAGCCGCCTCGTGACTCCACGAGATGTTGAAAGGCGATGCGAGGAATCTGACACTGCACTGTTGCCCTTCTGTTGTCTTGTACCAGTCTTGCCACTCTCCGTTCTGCCCTAACATTGACTAGTCGCTGACGGCCACAATTCGCACGTTCAGACCCAGATTTTCGGCTGGCAGTCCAGTCTTTAAACACTTTAACAACAGCTGCTCTTGAACATTTAACGGATTCCGCTGTTTTGCTGATACTCGCTCCATGGCTCGCGCCAACAATGATCCCACGTTCAAAGGCTGTTAAATTGCGTTGTTTACCCATATCTTCAGAAAAAAATCACTTCTACTGTCGTGGTAAACAACCTGCTTCCCTATTTATAATGGTCTGGCCCTCTAGCAACTTCAGCGCAAAATTATAGCTAATTATAGCTACAAACGTCAGGTGGCCACTCAGTGTAATATCTCCCAGTCAGCAATGAATTTAGTTTAAGACCAGCAATGAACAATAAGATACCCAGCCAGCCCTGCCACTCCTAATACAGCAACCCGGGTCAAGCAGTGCATTCCGCGAGGAAGACAAAGGAGGGAAGTCTGTTTGAGGCTAAGGGTAGTCTTGGCAATAAACTAGAATGCTTGTTCTTTTTGGCTATGCAGCCTTTATACAATTTATTGAACAAGGAACATCAGAGGAACATCAAAGAATGCACGTTCTGCACAGGCCTTTAACAGGCCAGACATTAAGAAGAAGAGTATCTGCTAAAAATAGGTACTGTCTTATATTTACAGTATAGAAGCAGATTGACTGCCTACTGGGCACTACATATTATAAGTGCACATACTCTAAAAAACATGCCAACCCAATAAAATGGTCAGAAAACTGCAATTCAGTTAGACTGGCAGAAATTAATTCAAGTACCGTAACTATTAACTAAAATTTAATAATTAGCTCCAAGTTCTATCCTGTGATGGACTGCAATCTCATGTTATGTTTACTAATTTGTTTAGAGAATTGTAGTCCATCACGGGGGCAAGCTTGCAGCGGTGACTACTTTACAACCCAGAAAGGGACCATGGGGAACAAAAGTAGCCACCCTCCAGAAGGAAGAAGAGTGTCGGCATGAATTCAGAGATAATTTGAGGATCTACAGCTGAGTGATACACAAATAAGATACATTTTTATTAATAGTTAAGGCCCTTGAATGCATTTTTACGGTTTAACTTCTGAGTTTAGTGTCCCTTTAATACACCATTCCCATTCTGATGATTTTACCCATTATTATGCCTGTCGGTGAACATATCAATGCGTGGATTAATCAGTGATTCGCTATTTTACAAAAATATACGTTAATAACCAGGCCAAAGTGGATGGGTGGATGGATATGCACGTGCAATTTGAATGTTCTTTAAGTTAAGGTTCTAAAGAATGCTGTAGAATACTCCATAAATTTGTCAGCTCAGCTCTACCAAACTGACACATATACTTCTATGGAGAAGGGTGCTGAGGTAGAAGCAGGAGGCAAAGAATAAGGGACCTGCTGACGACCAATATAAGAGCAAGGGAGCAATAGAGCTCTCAACTGATCAATAATTAACTCCCCTTAGGAGTGGCCAGCTAACAATCATGCGGAATACCCAAAAGACCTAAGATTTTCCCTCATTCAGCCAAAAACAAGCAACTGCAAACTCAAGTTTATTGGTAACTAACCATAGATATCAAAACGCACAGCAGATAATGACAGCTGAACAATACATAGACAGCCATAGAATACAAAACAACTAATATAGGACCAAACATTCAAGGGGACATGGTATAGTCTTTCCAAGTAAAGATTTTTCCAGGCAGCCATGTAATTTGAAGAAAAAATAATTATATATACAGTATATATATACTTTTTGAGTACCAGTGCAGATACTTGGCATTTTCATAAGTAACTACCAGGGTAGCTGCGGTTGCAGCTGGGACCTAGCTGTGGCGCTCCACCACTGTCCTGAAATCATTAGTCGATATTGTTTTAGAAAAACTGTCACATGACAATAAATTGAATGAAGCTTTGCTGGAAATAAAATAAGAGCAAATTAAGAACTAAACAATGATGAATGAATCACAGCAAAATTCACTAGAGATTATCTTCACGCACATGCACCAGCAAGTCTGGCGATTTTATCTACGGGGGCCACAATAATAATTTATTTGACAAAGAACAAAAGGAACACTATTTTCAGCTACATTCTAGCTCAAAGCATTTCTGATATAGTTGTCATATAATGTTGTCAGACAGGTCACCATAAAGACAGCACTGTATGCAAACCAGAAGAAAATAGAAGCTTGTCTGAGGGCAGTGGGAACAAGCAGTGATGAATGTGTTGGTATTTGATTTTGTCATTCAGTACGGTAACTTCTGTGTGCATATGTTTCTAGCCAGGGCTGCCATGTGCGTGGCACTTCCGGGTTTACGCACTCAGGATCTTTTAAATTAGAACATTCCAAGAATTAAAAATTCCTATTGAGTGAATAAGCAGGATGGGAAGTAGTTGTTACCTCTTACGCTCTCATGCACGTGAAGCAAATTAACCCTTGAACACTATGAATGTCCCAAAATTGGAATAATTTGTTTATGTTTAGTTAACAGTTATATATTTTCCTGATTGTTTACATGCAGGGTGTAAATTTGCAGTACATTAAAAAAAATTTACATACAGCAAAATTCTGTGCAACCGCCAATATTTACAGTGCAATGTAATACAAAGGGAGAAAAAGCAGCCAGCAGCATGGCAGAAGGAGGAGTAAATGGCTCACAGTCAGTTTTTCTATTTAAAGTAACACTAAACTCAGGAGTTAAATCTTAAAAATGCATTTAAGTACCCAAATTATAAACAAAAATGGAGCCTATCGGTGTATCTAAGATCCTCAAATCATCTCTGAATTCATACTGACACTGTCCTTCCTTCTGGAGGGGGGCTACTTTTGTTCGCCATGGTCCCTGTGTGTGTTGTAAAGTAGCCACCGCTCCACGCTCTATCCTGTGATGGACTACAATCTGATGTAGTCCATCATGGGAGCTTGGAGCGGTGGCTACTTTACAACACACACAGGGACCATGGGGAACAAAAGTAGCCACCCTCCAGAAGAAAGGACAGTGTGGGTATGAATTCAGAGATGATTTGAGGATTTACAGCCGGGTGATACACAAATAAGATACTTTTTTGTTAATAGTTAAGGTACTTGAATGCATTTTTTAGATTTAACGCCTGAAGTGTCACTTTCAGTAGCCCACAGATGATTGGCCAGACCACAAAAATACTCAAACACTAGAAAAAAAGAAACAATATAAATAAATAAATGCACATTAATATGCACACACAATAATAACAAAAAATCATAATAAAGTGAACACCAGCAAAAATAAATAGAAGCACATCTTTATCAAAATACTTTAATAATATACTTTTAATATATACATTTGTATATTATATATTACATGTACATATAATATATCATGTAATATATAAATATATTATAGTTTAACCATTGGAATTTTTGATACATGCAATTTAACATAATTTATGTATTTTGATATTTTTTAGCTTTGAACCATAAACATTTGACAAAAAAAGAATGCCTTTGCTCGCATTATCCAATGAAACCAATGTCTTTAGAAAAAAAAAAATTGCTGTTTAATAAAGGAGAAGTGATAACCCATAGCAACGGACCAGAATTAATATATTCTTGAACCAAAATAATATTCTGGTAAAACAGAATCAGGAATATTACAAAATATTGTACAAGTAGATTATACTCGGTTGCTGGAATAGCTTAATTTTACCCCCCCCCCCTCAAGGAACAAGTTAGTAGCTATGTTTACACAGCCTGCAGAAAGGCAAACAAAAGGTTTGCTTTTAACATGCAGTCCTATTAAATATGATTACTTGCACACCCACAAAATAAAACAAAAGAAATAGGTAAAATAGGTAACTCACCAAGAAATTCCGAAAGAACCCCATCATGATTCCAAACCGGATTCCTGGACCAATAGCAAAAAAAAAAGAGGGAATCCCTCCCTCCAGGGTCAGCTAGGCTGCTGACAAGCCGTACACACAAACACACCTGGCAGCTCTACCTGCTCATGCTGAACTACCGTGTAGTGTAGCAGCAGATGCTTTAAGCGTTAAAAGGGTGTATCCATTTCCAAGGCTGATCACAAGAAACAGGTTGTGCAGGAAGTAGGTTTTAAGGCAGTTAGAAAAATAGATCTGGCATAAGATCTGTGTAAAGTTGGATGAAACACACAGAACTATCACGCCAACATTTCTGAAACATATCTACGCTTTCCTTTATCAAAAAATCTAACATATTTTGGCAAGGTCTCATTGAGGATGTGACAACGGTGACAAGGAAATACCTACTGGAAATATGTTTCACATGTATTTGATGTATTTATTACCTGTTGGTAAAAATAGTGGATACTTTGAGATGAATGAACAGAGTTGTAGAACTCCAGATGTGGATTATCCTGATTCTATGGGGTTGATTTACTAAAGGCAAATGGGATGTTCATTTTGCAAGATAATTTTCATTTGCAGGTGAATCTGCCCTTAGCCTAGTGAATGAGGTGATGCTCTGCTGTCTTCCATCACCCAATCATGTGCAAGCAAAAATATTGTTTTTCCTTGCCCGTGAATGGTTATTCTTTACAAAGTGAATTTTTTTACCACATTCAGTAAGATAAGGGAAACACCCTCTGCAAAGTGCAAATTCACTTGCAAAGTAAATAGCCTGTTTGCCATTAGTAAATCAACTCCTATGTCTTATGGGATCATTTTAAAAGATGTTGTCTTCGATTGTGACAACATATTGACTTGATCTACACAAAGCCAAATCTGCTTTGGATCATTTGGATCATCGTTCTGGATTCTCAGATTTACTCATGTCTAGTAATTATATTGCCAGGGTAGGGCTGTTAAAAACAAATACTGATGTTGAATGAGGGTAACAACTGGACTTTACAGCAGTACACAGCCACTGCATGTAGCATGTAGCTACAGTAGCTGTATTTGATATAATTGGCACATCTAACTAATCATTTGATAGATTTTGCTGCAGGGAACATTTTCTGCAATTGCTTATTGCTTTTTATGGAGCAATGATAATCTTGTGTCACACGTATCAGTACCATAATGGGAGCACAATGGCAATACACTATGCTTTTTAAAATTGATGCTTATAAATTGTATTATTGTAGTGATGTTATGTTAGTATATAACTATGGTTTGTGACAGAAGTAATGCTGATGCAGCTTGGCAGGGGTGGGCAAACTGCGACATTCCAGCTGTGGTGAAAATACAAATCCCATGATGCATCTGTCTCTGGGAGTCATGTCTCTGGCTGTGAGCATTTTACAATGTCTCATGGGATTCGTTCTACAACAGCTGGAGGGACACAGTTTGCCCACCCTGTCTTTAAAAGTAGTGTATCCTATAAAAAAAAAATCTTGACTCCAGCATATTAGGGGATCAGTAGTCATTGCTGCCCATGAATTGACACTTTTTAAAAAAGAAATACTGTCATCTTGCCTATGCAGAGTCAAGAGACAGTGTCAATGCAAAGTACTTCCCCCAACCCCTATAGTCACCTTATCTGTGTTTCTTCACAGCTCCTTGTTCCTCTACAAGCAGCAGGAAAACCCAGCACCTCTAGTAATGGGAGAGCATGTGAGAGCATGTGTGGTCTGCCTCCCTGTGACGGCACCTTAACCTTAGATTCTTGAAAAAAAAACACCATCATATGAGTGAGTTTGGTGCTGCTTCTTGTGGAAGACAATGAGCAGGACTACATAAGGGGTTACTTTACTGTTAGGGCTTAGTTTAGGCAGGGGTAGGCACTCCAGCTATGGTGACTCTACAAATTATATAATGCTTCTGTCTCTGGGACTCATGCCTGTGGCTATCAGAGTCTTGCAATGCCTCATGGGATTTGTAGTTTCAGCACACCTGGTAGGCCTAATCTATGACTCTAACATCTCTAAACCAGGGGTAGGCAACCCACGGTATAGAGATGTTAGAGTCAGAGATTTGGGTTTTATTTGAGGGTTCTACATAGGTTTAGATTCTGGGGAAGGAAGTTAAGAGCTGTTGGGTTGGAGTTAACAGAGCCAGTCATGATTGGCTTATGCAAGAATGTTTAGTCTTAAAATATTATACATTTGTGCAGGCTTGCCTTTGAAAAAATGTGTATTTAGCTTACCCTGCTAAAAAAACAAGGGCTTACTTAAGATGAATATAAAGTGTTACATGTAAAAATGTATAGATAGGTTAGGGTTCCCTAAAGGGGGTTAGCGTTAAGGCCTTATTTTCAGTTAAGTGTTAACATTTCATGGGAAGCAGAGAGTTAGGCCTATGGAGGATACTTTTGTAACACAGGTACACAAAAGAGTATATTTATAAAGGAGTGAATGTGACATTGACTAAACATTCACTGCAAGTGAATTACATGGTGTATGTGTTTTAAATACAGTTGATTCATCTGCAGTGAAAGCTTGGTGAATGTCACTCACTATTTTATCAATATGACACTAAGTGAACTGCAAGCTTTGTCGTGCACAGTTGTACAGTCTCCTCTCCTATACTATAATAGATTCCTCTGATTTCCTACTATAAGCTTCTCACGGTGCATTAGAAGCTTTAGCAATTCAGATAGAGCCCTGCCTCATTTCCTAGCTGGAAGACATGCAGCATTATGCAGTCCTTTCCTCCCTAGTCCTACTGTCCCTGGCCTGCCCCTTTCATTCATTGGTTTTCAGTTCTCTCAATCAGAGAGGCTTACAACACATATGCACGTTACCTAGGGCAGTATATTGTTTCAGGAAGGTATGAACAACTCCATCCACCAGCCATGATCTGCCTACATTGCATAGAGAAGCATTCATGATATCACTGGGTCTAAAACAAGAAAGGTTTTATTTAAAAATCACATTATCATGTTGATGAGAGGGGCCAGGGAAGGCAAACTATAGGCAGATTAAACTACAACTGTAACATTCTGTCAGTTTAATGGGATGCAAACATTGTGATTAGCTGAAAGTAATGAGCAGTAAAACCGACTATTGCTTTTATAGACATTTACTGTTTTCACAGACTTTATAGACAACCTGACTGAGCCTAGATTTCTGGAAGGTTGTCAATTCTGTAAACTGGGATTCATATTGGAAAATCCAACAACTGGCCCTTAGCAGTAGATTTAAATGATGGCAGGCAAATTGTATTCCATAACCACGCAATAATTCAAGGATAACCATGAAGGAAGATGAAAGTCAGCTGTACCGGTGAAGTACTCAATGCCGTCAGTGAAGAAGTAAATTAGAAACTGCACAAACTTTTCATATGGATATTTAACTTTCCTGGACAGAACATTCTGAAGGTGATTAGCAAATCACTAAACCAGTCTGAAAATCCTCCTGTGTGAGGACAAATATAAATATGGTTTAATCTTTGCAAACACAAATGAACATTGGCAGCAACTTTTGAATACCTGCATTATGAAATTGATATTATGTAATTATTATTATAATAAATAATATTATTATTGGCTGGTGATGCCAGGGAAGGATCAGCTGGGATTCAAGGAGTAGTGGATTGTCATATATTGCAGAGAACAAAGACAAAAAGCCAACTGCACTTGCAGGCACAACATGCTGTAAATGTCATATAAGATACTGTCAGAGGAAAGACCCTGGCCAGATGTCAACACAAGATGAGGGAACACATACTGTACGTGAAACAACGTAGCCAGTGTTATTTATTTCTATTGTTGGCCTCTGTAGTCTTTGTCTGTTTTAGACCATATAACAACATTCTACTTAGAATTAATTGATTTCCAACTGATAAATCATACCAAATAACTTTAAACAGTGTTTAATGCAATATAAACATAATTCTGTTGGCAGAAATATCAAGTCAGATATTTAATTTATTCCTTGACTGGCCAACCCTATGTCCCCAGGTTGCTGAAAAATTCTTATCTTTGTAAACCACAACCCACCCTCTAAAACAAACTCTAATCCTATTTGTCTCTGGGAATCCCTACTCTGGTTACATTAAGCCTCAGGATTAGTTGTAAATGTCCAGTCCTTAAAGAGAAATCCCAAATTAATGTTGTTGGCTCCTATGATTCACCCATCATTTATCTAACATTACACAAATGGTCCTTTCCTTTTAAGTTTCTCACTGGTCATCTGTCATATTGTGCATCAACTTCCAGAAGGTGAAATTCTATCCTCAGTGGAGCTTAGCAGCTGAGAATACCTGAGGTCTCCTAACCACTGACTGTTTTCCATGCAAATAATGCAAGTCAACGGCTAAATCTAATAATATTTAGTGATAATGTAATGTAATGCTACATGTTTAGGATAACCTGGACACATCATGCAACCCTTACAATCTATAGGTTGAACTTGATGGACTTTTTTTCAACCTAACTATGTAACTATGTAAGTATATGTGTTAGGGAATCCCTTTCCCATAAAGGAGGCAGGGTGCTCAAATCAACAGCTTACAGACAGAAAGAAATGGGTTCGACTAAGCAATACTGTTGAGATACTGATGCACTGAGCAGGTAGGTTGTGCTCCCTGTTTGCACATAAATGTTTAATCTTCATTTTTTACTGGAGGGGTACCTTTATTTTTTCTTTATAAGAAAGTTAAAAAAAATCTGTCAAATTGTTTACTGTAATAACTATTTACAGAAACAGAAAGTAAACCCATCTTACAATATCAGCAATTTGGATACATGGAATATTAATGTTTGATACATCATAACAGAATACATTAGCACGTAATACCCAAGTGAACTAAACAGTGTACTATATAATACCAGAATGAGATTGAATAGAGATGCATTAATAATAAACACAGCCCAGGAAGTTAATGCTCCATTACACTGCCAAAATTACCAATAGATTTCCATAAAATACATTCTTCAGCTAATGATAAACAGTAATAAAAGAATCAAACAGCTGACTTCATTATCAATAAATAGTAAAAATATGTAAATATCACTTTGCCTCAAAGCATTCAAAATTCATCTTAGTTATGCTTCCAATTGTTCCTTTATAATGATATTACTGAACACTGCAACGAAATAGGGTTAAAGAAATGAATGTAATAAATCAGTTTCTAATCAAGACTGTATTATAGCAGAGAGTTAAATAATGTAATTGCTAATGAGCAGATTTGAAACTCGGCAGGAAACGGTGTAATTTTTTTAGGCATTCCAGATGGTACAATTCAATCCATCCATACAGAACAATGGGGCATGCTGTAGACAAGCAAATGGGAAATCACAGGTGCCTCTTCTAGCAAGGCACACCAACTTTCAGCAGCCCTCGTTCGGTGAACAGAATTATTTTTGAGGTTGTGTCCACACTTTGCATGGATTTTGTTTTGTATTTGGGTACTTTTGCTATGGGTCACTATGCCTTATCCCCTCCCACTTTATTAAACCACTGACAGTGTTTCTATTCTACTAATTATGAACACCATATAGATTGTTCCGTAGCATTCCCCCCGCTTAATCATCTCTCCCCTAGGTGAGGGTGACATGTAGTTTTCCATCCTGCTGCCTTCTGACAGACAGCAACACAATTCTGACAAAGGTTCTAGCCCTATCCTGCTCTATACAAAGCTAAAAATAAATTTTGGCTTTTCATGCCCAGGGCGCCACTTGAAGGGGGGGCACTGCTTCGTGGGTCGGTAAAAGTTCACCGAACCCATGGAGACAGCTGACTTTGTTTTTCTCCCCACCCCTCTCACATACACATCTACCCGCCCAGTTTTTAGCAACCGGGGTCGCTCTGGCCGCCATTCTGCCCGGTTCCTGGCAACCAGTAACACATCTCCTCGCCCAATTCTTAGTAACCTGGGATGTTCTGGCTGGCGTCTCACCCAGCTGTTACTGGTTTCCTGGCTCCGGGCAGGGCACCAGGGGCACAATTTGCTGTAGATAAGCTTCTGGTCACCAGGATAGGAAGCAAGGGAAAATCTCTACATCACGGACACAGACAGTAATCAAAGCAATTTTATCCCTAGGATGGGGAAGGATTGAAACATCTTTTTTTGCTGACTACATTTGCAATAACAAGAGCTCCTCTCATTTATTTTTCCTGCCCAACCTTAACCTAACTGTAAAAATACAGTAGGAGCAGTACACATTGCCATGTTTGCTTTGTACTGTATGCACCCAAACACCATAGGTTCTATTCAGGCACATTTGGAGCAGGTTAAACAAGATAGTATTACTTTCTCTATGTTTACCATAGGGATTATCTGTAAAATGACCCACTGCGAGTACGCCTAAAGGCAAACTCATTGCAAACACAGTTTAGTCACCAGTTTGCTTGTACCCTTAGCATACGTTGGTTACTGTATAGAGTTAAAAAGCTTAAAAGCAGAACCCAAGCCAAAATGAATAAGATATAAATGTTTTGCTGCAATATTCACCTTCAACCCAAAGATTTACCCCACAATACATTGTATCTGCTACTATATAGCCTCTGATGACCAGCATCATTCACTCCACTTCCTCTGAGCCTATGTCATCCTGGACCCATCCCTGTGACTGTCACCTGCACTATGGTATTACATAGGAGGCTTTAAAAACAAGTATCTGGCAGAGAAAAAGTTTAAAGCTGTACTCCTGACCTGCCAGACAAGGCTGTGCTGTGTGGCCATTTGTGTACATTTCACAACTGAATGTAGAGAGAAATGCTAATCCAGTAGCAAGTAAAACAGCTCCCGTACATGTATTTAATCTCTGTATTTAACGGGTTGCCTGGACCTCAGCTTTACCTGTCACATTTAGTGCAAAGAGTCATTCTAAAGCTTTTAAAGTAGTCTGCAGTCTTGGGACCCAGAGACACCATCTGGGACCAACCTAAGTGGCCTTTAATCATGTGAACACTTTGAAACAAGAAAATAGCAAGGCTGGCCATACACTCTTTTTTTTATTCAGCCCTGTATGAGAAATGCACCCTCATCCACACTAAGCCCCTGGGAGCTATTGTATTCTGACAGCAGGTGGTGTGCCGCTGTCAGAATACCTGACCAGGGATTGCAGCTGATGGGTGGCAGTTCAGCCAACAATTTTTTGACTGGCTCCTTGGACACAAGTCGATTGGCACAATTGACTAATGTGAAGCAAAGGGGCATCAACGGGGCCACACAATGCCCCTGTCAGCAGGACTCCATAGAGCAGAGAGGGCTAGGTTACAGCTTTCTACTTGCTAACCTATAACTCCTCTGATTGCCTTCATAAGTAGCATGTTGTGGAAGAAATAGATACGGTACTAGAATTAAAGTGGACCATTAAAACTCACACACAGCAGCTTTAAACAATCACATCCTTATTTTCAGCAAAAAATAAAATGATCTCTTTCTTACACTATACAGAAAAACTGCTGACCTTGTCCTCTCAGCCTAGGCATTCTATATCACATGGTCTCTGGCATTCAACCATAATTGCAGAGAGTTAATTTTTTGTAAAATTGTTTCGGTAAATTAGGAGGGTGCTGATCTATACCAAGTACTCAGAATACATCAGAACTGATTAGCTTACTAAGCCCATCATAGCCTGAGCGCTGCCCTAAAAGTCTGGGTATTTGGTGTCAATTCCCCTGAGCATAAGAAACATTTAGGGCTCCATTTATAACACAGCAGAATTGCATTATATAGTATAGCAACGTGCATTACAAATGTGCATTATAATTCATTCATCTGAACAGTCATCTGCTTGGGTCCTAAGGGAAGCAGACCACAATGCACATTTTTAATGCATAAGACTTTGGTTTATAAACCTGCATTGCAGGTTTATAAACCTGTATTGCGGGTTTATAAACAGGAGGAAAGCTAAGCCACTTGATTATGACAGGTCACCTGACTGAGCTCTTCTGTTTTGTTTGCTTTAATTCTCCTTCAATCAATAAGTTCTCTCTGCGGAGTTACGCAAGGGGAACATTTTGGGATACCACAGCCTGCATTTTATGAATAGGGTGTGGGATTCAGCATTGCCTTCTGATAACAGAAAGCCTGAAACAGCTGTATGCAAATTTGTACTACTGGCTCTATACAATTACAGCTACATCTGTGCTACACACCTGCAGTTTTGGATGCACAGACGGCTAAAAGGGGCACAATTAAAAACTAGAGCGTGTATGGCTGAACTTTGCAAGGTTTACTCCACAAAGTGGCCTTCATGTTACTCTCTACTGATGGGAACAGTACAACCATAAAGGTCAGGCTGAGGTGGTACACAGGAAACCAAAAAGTCAGACTTTAAAGTACTGTGAGACACAGCATTGGCCTTCTTATAACAGAAAGTATTTGGACATCCTCACTTCCCACACAAAACCCAAAAATGAAGAACTCAGTCTCTGCTTATGGGTAAGTAAGCAGAACCAAAAAAATCATTATTTTTTTCAATAATTTGCATGACTCTGCCCTCTTACCCATAAGCAGAGACTGAGCTACTTGTTTTGGAGTTTTGTGCCGGAAATGAGGATGTGTAAATACTTTCTGTATGATGCAGGTAATTCTGTATGTCACAGTACTTTAAGGGTGGGCTTGTTGGTTTCATTTGTACGGCTTTATCATGACCTTAATGGTTCTACTGTTCCTGTTGACTCACAAGCCCTACACCAATGAGCCAGTAAAGCCATATTGAGAAATTATGAAGGCTAAGAAGCATGAAACAGCTGTATGCAAGTTTCCAATACTGGTTCTGTAAAATTATTGCTATATCTGTACTATACTCCAGCCCTTGTGGATGCAAACATCGCCAACAGGGGCAAAAAAATAATTATTTTTTTGGTTCTGCTTACTTACCCATAAGCAGAGACTGAGTTCTTCATTTTTGGGTTTTGTGTGGGAAGTGAGGATGTCCAAATACTTTCTGTTATAAGAAGGCCAATGCTGTGTCTCACAGTACTTTAAGGGCTGGCTTTTTGGTTTCCTTTGTACCACCTTAGCCTGACCTTCATGGTTGTACTGTTCCCATCAGTAGGGAGTAATATGAAGGCCACTTTGTGGAGTAAACCTTGCAAAGTTCAGCCATATTCGCTCTAGTTTTTAATTGGCCCCTTAAAAGTCCAATAGCTCCCCTTTAATGTAACCCAAGATACAGAGCCATAAACTGCCCACACAATAACACAGCAACTCAATGTCACTTATTATTGATTATAACGGTAATTTCTATCCAACTCAAAAATAATTGTGGCCATGATACAGATATAAAGCCTAATACCTTTATTGAAAATAATCTGGCAGTATATCTAAGCCCCTTGCTCTAATTGGCTAAGCAATTTACAGCCCTGGCGCACATCAACTTTTCAGGACAGACCTTCAACGCTGTAATCTGTCTCTTGATTCTGCAATAATGAAACAGCCCCTTGCTCTTAGCAGGATGGACTGCAGTTGAAATAATAATCCCTTTGCAAACAGCTGTCTAAATTCAGCTCCTGCAAACTCATGCTGCTATCAATATAGCGCATTTATCAAGTTTATGGTTTACTGGGGATGTTAACTACTTTGCTGATTGAAAAGCAAGCCACAGCGCACCGTGATATTTAAATATTCTTCCATTGTAGAATACTTTATACTGCACCAGTAGCACATTCATCAGATAGAATTTTATTGGTCCATTGGCTGGCACAGAGATTGCATAGCAATTATTCTCAAACTTTGCTTTTTGCTGTTGTTTTTTAGTGACCTTATTATTATAGAAACATAAAAATTGCCATTGTTGATTTTGTTTTTGTTTAAAAGCTTCTGAAAAAAGTGCCCATGTTTTGAGCTCAACCTTCAATGGCTGAATATTTATCCAGATAATTGAACCGGAAGATGAAGGTAGGAACCTGGTAGCTTGTAGTGAATACAGTGAATCAAGGTTTTTTGCCTTACAGATGACTGAATTTTATTCACAATGCTAACTAAATGTTTTCCCATGTAATAAATCAATCTCATTTGGTCAGTCCCATTAAAGGGTGATGAAGACTAGACATGTGCGATTTGTTTCTTTCCGAATCGAAATTCGGACGAAATTTCGGAAATTCGGACATTCGGATGTATCCGAATTCCGAATTACAGATATAACGAATGCAAACAAATCCGAATTTCCGTTTCCGCAATTCGGTAGCGGTAGTTCATTCGGACGTTCGTTTTCGTGTTCGTTTCTTATTCTTTTCGTTCGTTGGAGCAAAGTGACATTAGAGGAGAAAAACATTTCCCCCTCAAATGGCTGCCAACAAATGAACGAAACAAATAAGAAACGAAAACGAAACAAACGCTCGAACGAACTACCGCTAACGAATTTCGTCCGAATCCGAATTCCGAATCCCGAAAAACGAAATAACACAAATCTGAATTTAAAACGAAACTAAACTAAACAAATTTTTTGGCAGTGCACATGTCTAAGGAAGACCACCTAAAAAAAGGTTTAAAAAGCTAAAGGACGTAAGTCTTGCTCCTCCTACAAAACACATATTATGAAAAGCATAAAAACACTAACGCTTGTGACCTTCAACCAAAGAGTCTTAGATAGAACACATTTACGGTTCAGCAGAAACCTACCATGATGGAAATATCTCTGCTCACCACCATAGTCACTTGGCTGTCCTGCTGATCCCCTGGCTTTACTACAAAGTGAATCACTTATCGAGAAAACATATGCAAGCTGAGAGTAGTGGAGCTGTGGAAGTCATGATGCTAGTATTTCTCTCCTGACAGACTCTATTTAAAGAGTTTATAATTATTGGTAATTTATTGTAAAGCAAATGTTAAAAATTATGACCACTGTAGCGCTTAAGTCTTCCAACTAATAGAGATAAATTTAAGGTTGCGCTTGCTCACCTTGTGAAAATACTAGTTGCGTTGCTGTCCTGCCGATCCTTTCTTCAGTTCAGTCATGTTTTTAAAAAGGCTGACTTCTACTTTCACTAGGTGTAGGTGTTTATTGAAAAAATAGCAAAATAACTGATCTCAGGCTCCATTCACACATCAGCGGTTTTCCGTGCGTTTTCGTACGCACAGAAATGTGCTAAACATAAAAAAACAATGCATTCCAATGTGCATTATTCAGACTAGAGCAGCATCCATGTGGTAGAAAACCGCGTGTCCCGCAAAATAGTCCAAGTGCGGTTTCTTTTGGATGGATTCTGCACATTTGCGGCTAAAGTAATAGCCACAAATGTGCGAATTCGCGCGCATGTAAAAGGTTCCACGTTTTCGTGCCGCGCAGTTTTCCACTCGTAAAATGGACACTCCATATGTGAATGGAGCCTTAGAATTATTTATCATACCTGCTAAACTGACCCCCTCAAAAAGGAATTTTTATAAATATGGAGCAGAAGAAAACCAGATGTATAGTCAGTTGTCATATTTGTACAATTAAGACTCTAAAGGGAAGAGAGAAGGGAGAGGGGGAGAGAGAGAGAGAGAGAGAGAGAGAGAGAGAGATAGTAGCTAGCTATGTCTGTCTAACTATGTCAGTCCTGAAAGATGTCTATAGTACAGAGTCTTCACTATAAATTATACTTTACATTACAACAAACCAAGTTTCTGGTTACAATTAATATCCTACAAGCTGAAATGTAAGATTTTTCTTTTGGAAAGTAAATAATATGATGGTTTCTCTCAGGTTATAATGAGCCCATATACAATATGTCTCAAACTTCAAAGACAGGTGAGCTCATTAACCTTTTGGCACGTGTGACCTTCAGCCATCACCTTTTTATCCTTTCATGCTGTCCATTAGTTTACATGAAATTTGACAAATTCTCCCTAAGGGAACTCCTTTACAGAGAACAGGTGTTTCTGTTTTCTCTTGTGCTACTACTAAAAATGGTGCAGCTCCTCATTTATTCACTGATCAATTCACGTATTCTAAATGCTACTAGTTTGTGTGCACTGTACAGCCAAAATATTGTGGGCACCCCCTTCCCTTCAACTATTAAATTCAGGAGTTTCAAGTGAAGAGTACTTTTAATACAATAGCATAAAACACACAGTGGAAAAGGTCCTCTTCTGTTCAAGAAGATGTCTGGTGTGGAGGAATTTAGTTTTGCCTGCACAGAGCCTTGTCTTCGACCCTACTGAACACTTTCGAGGTGACTGAATTACCAATTACGAGCCAGGTCTTATTGTCCAACAACAGGGCCTCTTTAATGGTTTTTTGGCTTAATAGGCACATAATTCCATAGTTGCACTCCAAAATCTTCTAGAAAACCTTTTCAGAAAAATTTAAGTTATACAATCAGATTAAATATAGTATAACATAAAGATACAATAGGTATGATAGAGATCACACCTATTGTATATGAACTATATGGAATCCCATTCCAAAACCAAGGGCATCAATATGTAGCTGGCCACCTTTGCAGCTATGACAGCTGCAAAGGTGGCCAGCTACATATTGATGCCCTTGGTTTTGAATGGAATTTCATATAGTTCATATACAATTAGGTGTGATCGCTATCATACCTATTGTATCTTTATGTTATACTATATTTATTCTGATTGTATATACTGGTTCAATTTGGTCATATACTGGTTCAATTTGGTATGTTTTTTTACATTCCTGTCTTAATAGCAGTGGAAGCGATTAAATGAAGAAGTTCTAGCTTTTGGCCAAGGAAATAAGCTCTTAATCCTAGAGTCTAATTTTCTTAATTGAAAGACAAATTCTCCATTATCTATTCTGCTTGTAACATGTGTAACGTGTATCATGTGCATGACACGTGACAGTATATAAATCCCTTTCTAATTAGCTTGGCCTGACGACTAATAATCCGTGAGAACATTTTTACCAATAATTTATCATGAATGCAGATGTGATCTCAATACCTAAAGAGTGATGGCATAATTATATACCGTGGAGTACACAGAATTCCTTCTACATACCTAATATTTCATAATTAAAATCCACAGCATAAAAGATATTGAAACATCATAAAAGGAAATTATACAGGCTGGTATTGTTGACCTCCTTCTGAAAATGCAAGTTGCCTGGGTGGCATGTTGAAGACAGCAATGCTTTTTGAATCCGAGACAAAAACAAAAAAAGTACAGAATTAAGAATCTAATATTTACTGCATGATTATTTTGGGTTTGGAATACAGAGGTACAGGGGCCACACACAGCCAGGCAACAGTATTTAAAAAATGGGGCCAGCATGATTAATTCTATATGTCTCTCCTTACAGGTATACCCTTAAACTGAGACATAAATCTAAAAATGCAGATCAAATACACATATAGGATCCGTCTTACAAGCCACAGGACTCATGTCTGCCTGTTTAATCTTGACATTTACACAACTCTGCCATACAACACAGCTACCTTTGTGACCTGACTGTGCTCTTCAGCAGTTAAGCAACACAGCCAGGTCACTGTCTTGCATCAAGCCAAAGTCAGGTATTTACAAATACAATTAATTAGTTTTTATTAAATGCATTAATTAGTTGTTTTTCTTTAAATTTGCCAGGAGTTTAACTCAGTGCTCCAACCTGACAAACTTTGTATTCAGATTGGCAAGATTTAAACATTTTCAACTAGATTAGCATACGGTAAAACAAAATACAAAATATGAGGTGTTTTCCCTTTAAAGCCTAAGCAGATAAAAGCTATATTTGAAGCAGAGATACCATCAGCTCATAAAACATTACCAAGCTGCATTCTCCTGCCAACAAAAGTGCTGCCTCCAATACATTTAGCTGACAAATTGAAGTTTTAATGCTGGGCAACTTTATCATCCACTATTACAGATCTTGCTGCCAACCTAATTTGTGGTTTTAAACAGTATGCATGTACACAAAGCAGAATGTTAACAATGCAGCAATAAAAGTTTATATATAATGAAACACTTGCATATTGTGCAGTATAAGAGTATAGGGTCAGTCCACACAAAATGGATATGGTAGGGTTGTGCAGATGCTGCCGAGATACATTTTATAATTTTTTTCTGATTTAATTTATAACACTGCTACCTCCCTCATCTCCCCCATTCACAAACTGTCAATAAAGTCTAATTTATCCCAATCTAGTCTATGTAAGTCACATAATTAATAGTAAATCCAATACAAAGAGTGGCAGAAGGGAGGGGACAGGCAAGCCTCATGAAGGCAAGGGAGAGGTTATTGAAATCTGTCTCTTTAAGATAGTGGCAGGTACTGGAAGCGTTCAGCAGCTGATAGGTAATTAAGACACAAATTTTCTTAGCAGTTTAGGCTGTAGACATCATGGGATGTACTAAAATTACTCGTGTAACAGTGTGTCCGTGTAACGGTGTGACATATCAACTTTCCACTAAATACTATCATTGAATGCATATAAACAGTAAGTCTGAAAGTCCATTTTACAAACAAAAATGAGTCTCATCATAGACGTATGCATAGGGCGTTCATGGGCACACCCTAATTACCCCAACACCGAAACCGCAACAGCAGGTGCCGTGTTTTTAGTCACTGAGCTGGTGGAGAGATCACAAAGATCTTTCTGTGACTGGCTCAGTGATATCGAGCGCAGCAGCACTTGCCACTTACATTCCTCACATAACAGCTGCAGTCCTAGGTGCCAGAGAATCTGCGAGGGAGCATGGCTGCAGCTTCCCATCTAATCAGGAAACTGGGTGGGTCACACCTGCCAGGCTCCCTCCTTTATTACCGCACCCCTGCTGGTAAGGGACAGTTGAAGCAATGGTAAAACGGGAATCCTCAGGTGTGTGTGTGTATATATATATAGTGTGTGTGTGTGTTTTTGCACTTGTGTGCACACCCTTATGCACACTTATAAGTCATTATTTCCCTGGATAAACAATTTAATTAGTAGTCTCTTTTAATATTTTATACTGTGTTTCTTATTCAAGGGAGGGTTCCAGGTATCTGTAATCCCTCCTGCACATGCCTATGCTAGGAATCCTCTTCAGAAAAACTGGGATAATCAAAAAGGGGGAAACATAAATCCTTCCATGGACAAGCATGTACAGATTTAATGACTTAACAACTGCATTCATACTGGCCCTATAAAAGCTTTATATAGCAGTACTTACACACTAAAGGTTACAATATACAAAACATCTCCCTAAAGTTGTTATGGTGAAAGAATGGTGTGCAATTCCTAATGTGCTGCTTGGATCTAACAGACAAAGAGTGTTGTCAAAGACATATACCACTTATCGTTTTAGATGTAATCATCTGTGGTTAAGGCTGCATAATCACAAGTAATGGATAAAGAGAAGACAATATTACAATAGTTATGTTATTCATTCTGCTCTATTTTATTGCTTCCAGCCCTCCCTTTATTCTCACAAAGGGTGAAGGAAGGAGAAGAGGATTGCAGATGCATGTATATGTAATATGTAAATGTATCTAAACACAAGAGAAAGGCAGCAACAGATCACAAGGTTTATATTCATTCAAGGTGTGGATTTTAAAATGCCACTGAGCACCAATGATATGGGATTATTTAAAAAAACAACAACACTGGCCACCAAGGATGGGGGGGTAAATGACAATGACCACCTAAAATGTTATGCCAGGAACACCTAATCATTGTCTATTAGAAATTAAATTATATTATAGATAAAAAATTATTAGAAATATAAGTAATCCTATATCATTGGTCTTTGTTTCCTTGCCTGGTAAAACCCAACAAACCCAGAAAACCCAAAACAGTGCCCATTAAATACCAACTATCTTTCTCAAAACATGATATAAAATTAATTTGGGTACAGCGTTGCATGGCCAGGTAATTGTCAGTCATACTATCAGAGCACTAAAATAGAAAACCTGGAAAGGAAAATGTTTAATATATGTGTACCGAGGTTGTTATTCTGCAGAAGAAGAAAAAATAATAACAAATGAGATAAAACATTTGTTTGAAAATAATTTAATTGCAGGAAAGCTGTGAGGTTTCCATAAATGATTCTGGAAAACCGTATTTCAGTTCAAGACAATAACGACCCTGCTGTGTTGTCATATTTATAGCACCACAGGAACCCACCAATCCAGTGGGTGTTACAGAAAATAAAGCCTGCATATACTGATTCTGATTTATCTACATCGTAGTAATAAGGAACCCTTTGAAAGATTGAATGGTTTGTATTAATCAGACACTTCTTTCTGCTCTACATTTGCCACTGGAGAGAGTCCACAGGAAGGTGATGACAAAATTGCTTTGGTTGTCACCTCTGATTGTGTGCAAAATCATAATTTCATGAAGACAATGTAAACATTAATGATAAAAATGACAAGCTGTTTAAGTAACAATTTTGATTTGTCCGCTTGTATCCTTGATGATTTAGTAACATGGATGCATATCTTTTTGGCAAAAGATAAGAATTGGTAGTAAGTAATCCATCAGAATAGCTGTCCAATTGTGCCAGCATTTTATTTTGGATACACTATGATAAAAGTTGTATTGGTTTACATCAGAAGGCTACATCGTCACCAAAACCTTGTCTATGACTCAGATACTTCTTTATGGATTGTGTACAATACTAACCACTGAAGGCCAAAGTGTCTATCAGGACTGGGTGAATCCAGACACACTCGCCATTCACTGTCATTTGCCAGCAACATTTGCTGGGATTTATAAATCTGGAAGTGAGCAAAGTTGTGGCTGGGTACCCAGTGTAATTATATAAAGTGCATGTGAAAGTTAACCCTTTCACATACATGTTAACTAGGGTTAGGGTTGCATTTTAGGCCTTCAAATTAAAAAATCCTCTCTCTGAAAGTAGAGAACCTGTAACACATGGGTAGGCAACCTCGGTACACCAGCAGTTGGAACTAAAAATCCCCTAAGGGACTGCAAGACCATGACAGTCACAGGCATGACTCCCAGAGGCATAATGGGATTTGTAGGTTCACCCACACCTAGAGTGCCAAGGTTGCCTACGCCTCCTGTAGGATTAAAAGATGGTAGTTACAACTTTTTGCAAATGTCAGACAATATTTGTGCAACTGTGCATCAGATTTACCTTTTCAGTAAAAAGTACACCAACAGTGACTTTAGTTCACAAAAACACTGTCAAATATAAAAGATGAGACTGTGTTGAGTAAACAGATACCAGATATGTCAAGCCTAAAAACCTGTGAAACAGGGACAGACTACAATACCCAATATTTTCCATAAGCGAGGTTTTAAAAGCCTTCACAGTTCATCTCTTTTAGAGTTATCCATAAATAATGGTTCTTATATTATTCCTCTCATTCCAGCATGCATGGAGATATCCAATATTTCTTGCGCAATTGATGTTCACATACACATGTGCATACTAGCTGCATGGTTTCACTCTTAAATTTCTTTTTTCTTTTTACATTTTATTAAATTGTATTTTTTCTAAGTTTTCTTTTTTCTTCTACTTCACTTTATTACTATCAGACTATTAGACCGCTAATGTCTCCCCTGCATGGTCCCTGAGCTGATCGAGAACATAAAATCCTACACCAACCATTAGTGGTTGACTTCTGACAGCTGTGAGCCCGGTGGTGCTCTAACCAGAGCACTTCTGGGTTTAATCTACAGAGGAGAGACCCCTCTGTACACACCGCTTGCCATCCCGAAGGTTGTTTTTGTGGTCCCGGACTCCCAGGTGGATCGGGAGAGAGCCTGATCACTTCAGCATACAGCCTCCCCGATCACTTCTACAATAAAGTCCTGAGTCTGCAGATACATTTTGTGTGGTACACATCACTGGAAACAAAAGGGGCCAAAACTTTTTTTTTCTTAGTCCTGGAGTTGGGAAAGGTTAGAAATCCTGGCAGGTTTTAACTGCTATCTGGGGCTCCATTAAAGGAGAACTATGGGGTTAAGGCTTTTCCCCATAGTTCTCCTTAGGGTAACGGGAGGACACAAACTAGCGTCCTCCCGTCACCCTAGGCTCAGTATACCGCGAGCTGTAGCTCGCAGTATACTGAGACGCCGCAGTATACCGCGACCTGCTACTCGCGGTATACTAAGACGTTGCAGCTGAAGCGGATCCCGACAATTATGTCTGGATCCGCCCAGCTGCGTGATTGACAGCTGGCTCTGCCTATTTAGAGGCAGAGCCAGCTGTGCCTGCCCCCTCCCCCGTCCGTTCCGCCAGTCAGCGCTGGCGGATGGGAGCGAGGAGGGGAGGATCCAGCCCCTCCCCTGCCACGGCAGAGAGCCGTGACAGGATCGAGAGGTGAGCGAATGCCGGTATGTGTTTGCTTACCTTACCTCCTATCTACTGAGCCGACCTGTGACAGTCTCATTGTCACAGGTCGGCTAGAACTATGAGGTGAGTGAAAAGCACTCACCTCATAGTTCTCCTTTAAAGAGATTTGCCCTCACTACCTGCCTTGCTGATGTCTCCAACAACACAGTTAGAGAGTAAATCTCTCTAACAGATCCCCACTCTATCTAAAACTATTTTAAAAAAAAGTTTTGGCCGAAATTAAAATTTAGAATTTTTCAATCAGTGATCCTGTAATGTATTTGAAGAAGGTTTGAGTATCCAGAAGTCTTGATTGTTTTCCTTTGCCCCTGAAAAAGCTTGTCCAACATGAAAAGTATGTGCGTTTTTTGGCATACTAATTTAAATATACACAATAAAATAACTATTTTGCATGATGGACCTGGATGGGCTTCACTAGGAGTGTTTATCTTGCAAGATTTGTTTTTCTTGACTCTTATTTTATTGACCTTTTACTCCATAGTTTACATTGCAGTTTTTCTAAGGTGTACTCTAAATGTTTAATAATTTTTGGTTTATTAGCACATATTATTATAATTGTTACTGTAACAATGTTTGGCCTCGGTGAAATATACAATAAAAACTAGTTTGTGTTATTAGTTAACACTGAAACATGATAACATCAGGGCCAGTACAGAAGTTTCTAAGGCCTGAGGGCATGACGTGGAGATGAAAGAAGCACATTCCATTACTGCTGCACTACAAATGTATAAAAGGAAATTTGATTTTTAACCTGCAACCGCCCAAAACAGATACATATTTGAGAATGTCTGATCACTGGCACAACCCTTGTCTTGTTTTCTAGTGTGCACTCTCCAATCCATTTCCTGATAATGGTCCAGATTGCTTAGAGCATCACAGGAGACCAGAAGAAATGATAATGGGAAACTGCACAGCAATATACTGAAAACAAAATTATCCTGCATTTATCAATTACAGAGGCTGTGTTCTGCCCTCAGGATGGTACATATGCCAGAAAATTGTCTGCTAAAGTGCTTTTCCTATTCTGGCTCTTACAAGTGCATCAGTTTAAAGGTGACCATAGAAATGAGATGACAGTCCCTTGATCCAGATGTTTTCATCCAATTCAGGTGACATTCTAATGTCTGTGTGGTACCTACTGCCAAGGCAATGTTTGGATGGGTATTTTTACTTTGTTCTACTATAATGATATTCCTTTTGACAAACCAGGACTGGAATAATGGTCCTGTGTAGGGTCACAAGACTTCACTATCAATGAATGTCTTTTTTTTGCAATCATGATCCATGTTTTCAGCCATGGGATTACACTATGCATCTGTAGTTGATTAAAAAAAAATCAAATAATGATTGTTATAGTGTGTTCCTCTCCAAATGCAGTGATGCAGTAATGACTGACATCCTCATGTATGAAGTCGCCAACTCTTCCACCCCAGGCTTTTAGTACAATATGTAGGAAGGGCATTGTGCCATTCCTGGCCTTTAGCTCTGCTTCTGTTAGTATTGTAGGTCACTACATTGCAGTAGCTAATGTAAAAAAGAGGGAAACAGACATTTCTTTAATATTTATACTTTAACTCAGGCCGGATAGTATAGCTTTTGCTATTCTTCTGGACCAATGCACCTGTGAGATTTGCAGCTCTCATACACGGAAGCTGCATTTTTATTTGTCTGTCCCTCCTTACCCCTTGCTTGTTCACAGAATGCTTTGCATTTGTAATAGGCTCCCCTGGGGCGGACTGTAGCAAACCACCGCCGTCCAATCACAGCAAGGCATGCTGCTCCTCCTACTTCCTGCTCACATGCTATTAGCCTCACTGTTTGAAATGCTCGGTGTTCTGTTGTCTTCAGCACAACGCTGAGCAATTCTGGCTCGGCCACGAACCTCACTCCTTACCTGCTGATCCTGTTAGTACCACTGACAGACCCCATCGTTCGTCACAGCAGCTGCTACCACAGGAGACCTGCCTTACAGGGGACATGAGTGCGGGAAAAGTTACGTCCATAGAGAGAGCCATTAGCATCAGCACTGGACTTATCCTCTGAGCTACTAATTGCAAGTATTCCCTCAATTATGATCCGCTTGCTTTTCTTGTTGGGACTTTGTGTTCTAGAAGCTGTGGTACTGGCCATATTCAGGAATATGAACTGCTATACTAAACGAACCTAATAAGTCTGGTGTGAAGAAACACTGGAGTGTACATTATGCTTCTGGATCATGGACTGTTATGTAAAGCTATTTTGATTGTCCCGCTGTGAGGAAACACGGAACTGCACGTTATTATTCTTTGCTTGTATAAACTTCTATACTATACTAAAGTAACCTGCCTCAGACTCTGCAACTGTAATCCGATCAGGTCATTACCCTATTTTCTCTGCGAGCGTGACAGTATTTTGTGAACCATTTACAGCATATAAAGTGTTCTGTGAATAGGCAAGGGGAGAGGGGGTGGACAAACACCACTGAGGCTTCCATGTATGAGAGCCACAGATCCCAATATTACAGCAGGCTGAAAGTATAGTGAGAAGTATACTATCTTGACCTGAATGAAAGTGTAAAAATTAAAGAAATTACAGATACTTAAAGTGGCATGTACCTCAGGAGACTTAACACTTTGTTAAAACTGCCATTTTTTGGAGTTCTGCTTAAAATTAATCTTTTAAACTTGGCACTATGACAGAGATCTCATTATTTATTGATAGTGCAAGAGTCCTATTATTTTCACTTAAATAATGTCTAATTAGAACATTGTTGGCACACTCCATAAAGAACATGATTACATTTTCAGTTCTTGCCAAAAATGGGGTGTAGACTTGCATTCTTATACAGACCTTGCTAGGTTGATTTAAAATTGGCTTTAATTAACTTGTGTCAGTAACTGGCAACGGTACCACCTCTTCTGGGAAAAAAATATTCTCTCATTCCTGGTAATGGCATTCCCAACAACTCAGCAACTTTACCCGTCAGACTGGTTTAAAACACAATTCCAATCTTTTCCAGTTTGGGGCCAGATGTCTGTGCTAAGAGCAGCCTCACTGGAGCCACTGTGCCCCATTTGTCTAATTCCCCTTCTTAAACCATTATGTACTGTTGAGCCAAATCCAGCACCTCAAACACATTTGTTCTGCTATATATATATATATACACACACACACATACATACATACATACACATTACATTAAAACATTAAGATTGCTTGGGTTATAATACTGAGGACAGAGGCTTCCCAAGTTAGTGTGACATGGGAGATGGTACTGCAAATACATTTCTTCTTAACAGAGAAAGGTGGGATTCTTGGCAATGTATAAAATGCACGTAGGATTGCATTTTTCTTAACAAAACTGGAATTCCACTTTGAAGAGGGCCTGTACTGTGAAAGGTTTGTCCTAAAAAAATCAAGCAAGGGCAAAGGAGTAGTCACTTATAGGCTCCCTGCAGCTGATCTTTTCCCCATTACCAGCCTTGTAAGGCACTTTGTGAGGAGGCCATTTTTTATTTATTACAGGTATTTATATAGTGCTAACAATTTACGCAGCGCTTTACATAGTTGCACATTCACATCAGTCCCTGCCCTCAAGCAGCTTGTTGTAGAGGAGCGGGACTTTGCTTTCTCATGTTAAAGCTGTCCCCAATGACTTGTGGGCTAACATTAAAGAAGCATGAGGAGAAGTGGAGAAAGCACAAACCCACAGGATAAAGGAAGCAAAAGCAGGGAGATGTTTGCACTGCAGGTTCCCTGGTGCTACTACCTCTCCAGCAAGGAGGACAGTGACAACACAGTAGTAACATCACCAGATTACAATCTAAATCGGTCATGACTAGCTATCAGAGGCATCATGCCTTATATGATTTCATGTTGCAGAAAAACAGCTATGTGCTTAGACACAGTCACATATAAGGAAGTACAATATTTTTTTCAGGAGGAATTCAAGGTAAAAAGTGGATTTTCCTTATAAGATAGCAAATCTTCACCTCCTGAGTTTTGGTTAATTTCAACAGACAATACTGAATGTGCAATTTGCCTATGCTGATTTATGAGCCTAGTGGAGCTGTGTACTTTTATTTTCAGCTCCCCCCCCCTCCCCCCCTTCCTTCCCTCATTAAGCATTAATATCTAAAGTAATTATTTCTTACAGGTTATCTATACATTTTATATACATGGCAGTTTGTGTGCACTAGATATTTTTGCAATTAGTATGAGTCTGTATATTAATTCCCTTTAAAGCTGAAGCTTAATCTGCTTATATTTTGCCTTTGCTGGTTCCTCCTTTCCACCCTCATCAATATGTTAATGTAATTTTCAAATCTGAACTCCAGGGAAAGGAAATGAACACCCGCACAGTGAGGCTCCTTCTGCACTGTAAGTGTTAAATGCTTGTTCTTGTCTAGTGTATCAGTAAAAAGCACATGCACATACTGTACATTATTCTTCGTTTCTGCAGGCTCCTCCTTCCATGCACCAGGTCCACTGCAGCCTTTTGTCTTTGGCGCACCAGCTGGCAGCCGCAGATGTGCCATCATCACCTACATTACAAGTGAGGATGACGAGGGTCCACCCAAAAGCCGGAGCGTCATAGAGAAAAGGTGAGCGCCAGCTGCTGGGGGATTGAAGGGTAAGGTAAGTAAAAGTGCTTTTTACTGGTACCTTAGGCAAAAACGGCATTTAAAACTTGCAGTGAAGGTGGAGACCCTCTGCAAGGGTGGTTTGTACATATTCCTGGAGATCAACTTTAAATAAAACGTCTTTCTGTTTTAATTACATACCTTATTTTAGACCCAAGGACATCATCACTGGGGCTCTATGCTTCTCTATGCAGGCACATCATGGATGGAGGGAGGGGCTGTCAGTGTGCTGTACATAGCTTCCTGAAAACACTAAGGAGTAGGGGATAGGCCGGCTCTTGGGAGGAGTTATGCAAATATCAAAATACCTTAATGGGTAGATGTTGATCTGGAGGAGTGGGCGTTTCTTGTCACACTCAGTTTACATGCAGACCACCCTCGGTAACATCCACATGTGATGCTGACCCTCCATGGCTAAAAGAACTTAAAGTGGACCTTTTCACCCTTTGACTAAACATCACATCAACATACAGCCCTGCATGCTGATATGAAATTATCTTACACTCATTAGCTGAACAAACATATTTTTATTTTACGTACAATTTAACTTGATGGACCTGTGTCTTTATTCAACTTCAAATACTATGTAGCTATGCAAGTTCTTTTTTTCTACTTCCAGGTCCACTTGGCACAAAGGATGTAATCGTGCCCAAGCGTTGCATCCTGGGAAATTTACATCAGCAGAGCATTGCTGGGAAATCTCATCTGTAATCTCACGAGATCTCAGGGAAAGTCATTTTCCTCCCCTAAGATGATGTGCATGGTGAAATGTACTAATCACATGTGCCAGAGCTCCAGGTTGTAAAGGGAGATCTATTGGTCTGCCCTTAGTTAAAATGGCCACTGTCAGAAGACTGGGGAAGAAAATAAAAATAAGCTATGCAAAGAATAAAAAGCCGGCAATTATCTAGAAGTATGTGTTTGCAGATTGTCATTACTAAACATTTCTGAAGGTGCCTTTGCTGTTATTTTAAGATATAAGTACAGTTTTTCTTTACTTACTTACTTTACTTATTTCAATGAATGAAAGGTGTGGAGCAGGGATAGCAAGGCACAGGAGGAAAGCGCTAGACGATGCAGGACATCCTCCAGTCAGGAAATCAGGAGGGCTTTATCTGACTTGCTGCACCTTCTAATGCACATTGTGAGAAACACACAGTGTGCAGTGAAATCGGAATAAGCACTTTTGGTACAGAAGAGGAGCCTATAAAACTGCAAGACTGAAGGTAAGGCTAGAGTTCTGCCTAAAAGACCTTATAAGAACTGAAAATATCTTTCAGAGAAAACAATTCCAAACATTGGAAATTCTACCGATGGATTATAAAAGCAGCCTTCAATCAGAATGCTTCTGCTGTGTGTTTCTATTGAACATTAGATCAGCTGTGCTGTAAATGGTGATAGACAGGTATTGGAACATTTACTTACTCTGTACATCGGTTAGTGTAATTAGTTGTTCTTTTCTATAGGGAATCTTGTATTTCTGGTTTATTGGTCCATTAAAGCTGTTAGTAAGAGTCTAGTAAATTCCAAACAGTAATTAACTAGATCAATAATTTTAACTAATGTTTTAGAGTAATTACATTAACACTCCATTGTAAAGTCACACCCCCTTTAATTGCTCCATTATAGATTCTAATTCAGGAATGTAATACAAGCATTAACTTATTAAAAAGAAACTCTAGTCCAATTAAAAAGCGGTTTTAATGTGCTATATAAATCATTAAATAAAGACAGTTAGGTGTATGTCTAGCTAAAATGTTTTTTTTATAGTTTTAAATATTATTGGGGAAGGGTTAAAACCCCTGTTTTACTGCTGTCCGGGGCTCCTCCAGAGAGATTTCCCCTCACTTCCTGGTCTGTGGAAAATGGTTTCACCAGACAGGAGGCAAGGGAAAAATCTCCAAATAAACCTCAGCAGAGTAGAACCCCTGTCAGCTTGTTATTGCTGTTTTTATCCCTGTTGAAGTTGTTGCCTTACTTCTCTCTGATAAATCTGTTGTCAGTGGTAAAGAACGTTAAGGGATATCTCTCTAATGGTGTCCCTGATAACAATAAAACCTGACAGTGGTTCTAAACCTTCCCCACTTTACTCAATTTAAAAAAATAAAGATTTGAATGGACATATACCTTAAATTCTAGCAGAACTGAAAATTCTACCTAACAGTCTATGGGATGAGAGTTAAAGATGTCTCACCGGTTGGCAGTTGCATGGTTGCCAGTGATAGCCATCCCCTCACTGCTGTCCGCCAATGATGGCCACACAGAGATGAATACCTAATAAGGTCTGAGGGACAGCGAGGAGAGGGGTTGGTGACAGTGCTCATCTCTGGCAGGTGTGCACTGTAGACGAGTGCCATCATTCACAATGAATAGCACAAGCCATCAGCTAGCATCTCTCCTTAGAATAGCAGGTGGGTAGATGTGGGCTCAGTTGCCTGTCACAGTCGAGTACTATCTATTGTTCTAATACAGTTCCCTTCACTCATTGCAATGTCTGTCCACAGTCCGCATTCTCAGAAGAGTTCCCTTTACTCCAGGGGTGGCAAACACAATGGTATCGTCCACAGGAGAACTTTATTGAGGACACCATGGTGTTCGGTCTGAGCAGTCTCCAATAAAGTTTCTTATGGATGTTTTCAAGGCTAGCTATTACTTAAATTATTATTAAAACCAGTAGCAACTGAATGCAGAGGCAACTATTTATGATAATAAAGAGTAGATGCATAGTCCTATACAACCGGCCCTTTGAGGGTAACCATACTGCTGATGCGGCCCCCGATGAATTTGAGTTTGCCACCCCTGCTTTACTCACTGCGAACACTGTCCACAGCCCACATTCTCAGCAAATGTCCACATTCTTACAGCAGTGTGTGCAGTGGCTACAGTGCTGCGTTGTTAGCTCCCCCAGCTCCCCCAGAACAAGCATACATTTGGCTTCAGCCTGGGGTGGAGCTGACAGCCAGCACAATCAGAAATAATTAGAGCTTTTATTTCCTAATCACAGCATGGTTCTGAGTGGAACAATGTGCTACTTGCACTTTGTCCCCTGGTAGACAGAAGGAATAAAAGATCTTTCTGATGAGACTTCTTCTTTAATCCCAGTACTCAATACTGACACTTCAGTGGCAACTGTCCAGTTTTCAGCTAGATAGCCCGGAATGTGGCCTTTGAGGACATATTCATGTGGTGCTGCAACTGTGAAAAAGGGCAGGAGGTAGAACATAATAGATAAGGTTGAATAAAGACAAGAGGTCTATCCAGTTTAGTGTGTGTGTGTGTGTGTGTGTGTGTGTGTGTGTGTGTATACTAGAAGGAAACCTCACATTTAGAATTATCAAACTGAATAAAACAAGTGTTATAACCTCCATCTTACAACTTGAAGACTGAAGGCACAGCTTGTAGAAAGACAACGGGACACATTTTTATGTTATGTAGGTACTATAAGTACTTTTTTGCCAAAATAATTTGTAAAATACTCGAAATAATTCTTTAAAGGAGAAGGTGCTTTTCACTCACCTCATAGTTCTGGCCGACCTGTGGCAATGAGACTGTCACAGGTCGGCTCAGTAGATCGGGAGGTGAGCGAACACATATCTGCATTCGCTCACCTCTCGATCCTGTCACGGGGGCTGGATTCCCCCCTCCCCGCTCCGATCCGCCAGCGCTGACTGGCGGAATGGACGGGGGAGGGGGCGGGTACAGCTGGCTCTGCCTCTAGACAGGCAGAGCCAGATGTCAGTCACGCAGCTGGGCGGGTCCCGGCATAATTGTCGGGATCCGCTTCAGCTGCGGCGTCTCAGTATACCGCGAGCAGCAGCTCGCGGTATACTGCGGCGTCTCAGTTTACCGCAAGCTACAGCTCGCGGTATACTGAGCCTAGGGTGACGGGAGGACGCTAGTTTGTGTCCTCCCGTTACCCTAAGGAGAACTATGGGGAAAAGCCTTAGACCCATAGTTCTCCTTTAAATGTTTAAAAGCCAGTCTTCATCAATATCAATATTATGTTCTAATAATTCTAATACATTGCCATTTGTAGCATTGCTACAATTAACTGCCTGTCCCCTCCTATTCAATAGGGACACAGGTACAAATTATTAACACTAATAATATGCTGATTTAGTTGATTTATTAGGGAAGGAGTCAATATATAAGGCACATATAACTGCACATGATCAGGGAATGAATACTCCACTTACTGAGGCTTACATCTTTCCTGACAGCCAACCCCCTCTAGTAAACTTCCATAAAGCCATAAAACCTTTCTATAATGAAGTCTGTAAAAAAAGGTTTCAGTAGTAACATAACGCCCAACTAGCTTTGTGTCTGGGGAATGATTTACTAAGGAGGTGTTCCTTTCAGATACTAAACACTAAGAAGTTCAGCCAGGGATAGTAGTGGTAGTGTGGTCTATCTTAACCGGTTGGAAACTTTAGTTTGTTTTCCCATTGACTTGCAATTGAATCAGTTTGGATATTCTGGGCACACAGTTGAGTATACTGCAACTTGTTTTTCATATATTTACATATAGAGTTCATCCACTTCCTGGTCCAGTTCTGGCACAAATTATGTAATGTGCAAAGCATTGCATCCTGGGAAGGTTACATCAGCGGAGCATTGCTAGGAAATCTTATCTGTAATCTCAGGAGATCTCAGGAGAAGGCAATTTCCTCCCCTGAGATGATGTGGTTACATGTCTAGTCACATGTGCCAGAGTTCCAGGAAGTAAAGGGAGAGCTAGTAATCCGCCCTTAGAAAAAAATGGCCACTATCAGAAGACTGGGAACGAAAAGAGAAATATGGTATGCAATAAATACAATTGCGGCAATAATCTATAAGTATCTGTTTGTAGATTGTAATTGCTAAAATTTTCTAAAGGTGTGGTTGTTGTTATTTTAAAGATAAGGGTAAAGTTCCTCTTTAAATCAACACCTCCACCCAAAAAAGTATTGGTCAGAATTGATAAATGTTCCCTCCTATGGCTCTACACTCTTTTTAGTAGATTCTTAACAAATACCTGGTGATCCATCATGTTGTCCTCACTTCCTGTAGCATTCTGACTATGCCAAGCATGGAAGCAGAATCCCAGCTGGTGTGGTCAGTCGGCATTCCTTTAGGCTGCATTCACACCTAGGTGACAGAGTTTTCACTCATTTTTACATGCTTTTTCGCTGCAGGTTTTTGCAAATTCTTGCACACGTTTTACATGCATACATTAAGTTACGCGTTTTTGTTAGCAGATTGTGACACATTGATATAAATGGGCAAAAGCATGTAAAGCATGCACAAAAACATGCAAAAATGATTGGGTCGCATGTTTTTAAGCGTTTCTGATTGAGTCTATGAGAACAAATTGTGCCTGTAATCTGTCAAAAAGAAGCTCATGTATTTTTTCCATCAACATGCGTTTACAGTTTGCAACAAGGCGCTCAGGTATGAATAGGGGCCATAGGAATGAATAGGATTTCTTGTTTTGCACGTTTTATTGCACATTTTTTTGCGTGACAAAACGCCTAGGTGTGAGCGGGGTCTTAGCTTGCTGATCGGAGCTACAGCTTTGTCGTGGTCCCACCACCCATGACTGCTCTGCTTGATTGACAGTGGCAGGCTGTAGGAGCATGCATAGCAGAAAAAAAAGCCTTTTGGAAGGCAGAAGGAAAATGTAATTCTGCTGGACATGCCCTTGCACTCAGGAAGAAGGAAGGGCAGGTACGCCATGCGGTCATGTGACTGCGGATTTATGTACTAAAAAAAGGAAGATTTCCACTCTTTTCATATTTTATTGACAACACAAAATGTTGGCATTCCCTTCACTTTCAGGCCTGGTAATAGTGGTCATCAGGATAAAAAGAGAGGTTGAATCTCTCAGCATGGATGCAGACAGCAATAAAAACTTGACAGGAGTTCTAACCTAGTCTATGTAAGACTAAAGAAAGTCTTTGCTTTAGATACCCTTCAGACAATGTTCCTTATGTTTTTTGGATAAAGTGGGAAGAGTCAAACATTTATAGAAATTTGGTGGGGGGGGGTAGCAGTTGTCATTAGGACAGAAGGGCAAGAACTGCATTAAAAAAATGTGAAAAGTTGTTCCCATTCTTTACACAGCTAACAGTGTGTTTGTAAGTTTCCCCAATGGGGAGATTTCCTAGTTGGACAGGAAGTAAGAGGAAATCTCCCCGATAGGGACACTGTAATAAAAACTCTACAGAGGACTTGAACCCTGCCTTACCCAAAACAGAAAGCCTGCAGTTTGGCTTTAAAGTTAAATTATATGGATTTAATTAACAGAAAAATACTTTACATTTTTTACATGACCAATAAGTATTTTTGTCATATACGGCTTTGATCATTATGTTCTCTGACAAAATACCTTAATGCAATTTCCAATAAATAGATCTACTACTTCCAATAAATGAAGGCCTAATGATACCCATCCATGAAATCTGCTGTATTGTTTATGCAACCTTTGCCTCAAATGAAACAGAGTGTACTTTCCCAACAAATGATGAATACATTTCAGCCTTATAACTTGATCAGAGAAATACACTAGGCATTAACGGTACTGATGGCAGAGTTGCTAAGGGACCGTAAGTAATGAAATTCCTGAAGCACCATGACATGTTATAAATGTGATTATTAGTTTCAAGGTCTGAGCCACATAATTATACAAAATAGTTTGTAGCTGGTATCAAGTGGCACATGTAAAGTAGGCAAATGTACTTTTCCAGTCACAACAAATACAAGAGCATTTCTTTTTCTAAGGAATCCTAAAGACAATAAAATAATATGTTTACATAAATATAATTAAGATGTGTGTAGTTTTTTGTTTAATATAAGTCAATAATATATCCAAGGATAAAATGAAAACATCAGACATTTTCACAACTAACATATCAATAACTAGGTTGAAATAACAACCCTGAGCATCCCAAAGCAGGTGATGAGTAAGGCACTACCAGTCATCAGGCACAATATAGACCAGCCTTTCTCAACTAGGGTTCCTGTATCGGTTACATTGGTTCCTTGAGCATTGAGAAAAGGTGGATTGACTCATTAGGTGGGTTATTCACAAAAGGGTGAAGAGTTTGGCGAAGGCAAGAGAACTGAACAATCTAGGCCAAAATAGCTGATTTGGAGAAATTCTCCCATTCAGCTTACTTTCCAGTCCATCCATGTTGTCCTAGATTATTCACTTCTCCAAACTCTTCACCCTCTTGTGAATACCCCCATAGTTATGACACCAATACTATTGCCAGAGCTAGAGACATGGGACCAGTAAAACATCTCATCTTCTTTCTCATGTACATTACCATGCCACTAATGGTCATGTAAGATATCTGTAAGGGGTTCTTCCCAATGACTACCAATTTAAGACTCATTTTTCTCACTCTACCACTTCACGTCTTGAGGTGTGTGTCCAGGCATCATTTACAGCTACTTCATAATAATAATAAAAAAGGAAAGATCCAACAGTCAGACAGAAAATGGTGAAACATTGAAATTGGAAGATTTTAGTGCATTTGAGAACTGGAGGTCCATTTTCACCAATACTGTGATCAATGCCTATATTAATAATAAATACATAATAATAATTGCTGTGATTAGGTCACAGAAGGACTTGTGCTTCTTCATAATCATGGTGACCGCATTTCCTTAACTTTCATATTCTAAGCAAGATTAAATCAAACCTGTATTTGTTGATTCAGAGCAATGCAATGGATTGTTTTATTTCTCTCCCCCAGCAGCATATATTTATCTATTCTTTTCTCCTCAGTTTCTCCACTCTGGAGGCCAAAGGAAATGCCCAGTATTTTGAGGTATGGAGGACCATGTGATTCACTCCTTGTGACAGTGTTGGGTCAATCAGTGCTGTCACATGGAGGTCCACAGTCCTTTGTAAGCTACAATTTCAATGACTCATAGGTTACACAGGACTTTCCTTCGCTCCCAGCAGCAGAATGGAGCTGTGGGAGAGTGGAAGAATGTCTGTTATAAAGTGCACCTATTGCTTTGCCATTAATGGGCAGACACAGATTTACTTTACATCTGATTGGTGGCTCAAATTGTAAAGAATGGAGGCACACTGCTGGCTCAACACTTCCGAAGGTCAGAACCTGAAATAACATCTGAACAAATGCCAACAGTGAATCTCCTGAAATTTTGGAAGTGTTGTATCCGTGAAAGGTTTTAGGTAACACAGAAAAGTCCTTTCCTAATATAAATGATAGCGAGGAACAAAGGCACCATAATTTTTTTTTTTATCCAGTTCTAACCTTGTGTGTGAAGAATACTATGTCACATGACTGGCTACAACTTAATTTAACAACACGAGTGGCCAAAAAGCTTGTCTAAATAGCTTGGTTGAATTACCTATGTTATGCTCAGGGGGAAATGTATTAAATATAAGTGCCCTTCGTTTCAGTAAAGAAAAGGAAAGAAAGCATAGTGCTAAAAGCTTCTATCTGGCATCACCCTTAAAACAAACCTGTGTGCAAAGTGAACATAAAAACCCAATTTAAACTTTTACTTCCAAAAGTCTTGCATAGCTTTTTATTTTGTGCCAAAATTTCACTATTTGCCTTTAACTTTTATTATTCAATGACAGAGCTCTTACTGGCCACGGGGGCAGTCTGATTTGATGGAGGGATAACAGTTAGCAAAGTTTGGCCATTAAGATCAGATCCAAGTAACAATGTGAAACAAAATCAAAGAGGGGCACAGAAAATGAAAAAAAAAAAAGAATAAAGGTCTTCCCTAGCATGCGGCAACCTAATTGTTTGCCTCAGGCGGTGCCTTGTTCAGTCATCTGGGGGAAGTGACAGAAAGAGTGGAGTGGCATGTTGGCAGTGTACTGTGCCTGCCTTCTGCACTCTTCATAAGTACAGACGAGCGGTGCATGTAAAGTCTGTACTGCAGCTAACCTAAGCCTGCTTGGGCTGTTTCTTCAATGCAGCCACAGCCTTTAGTGAATAGTGTGAGGAGGCGGCCCTAAAAAGGGCACAGCCTGGTATTTCCTTGCCTCCTCCTAGGCACCGTGCCCCACACTTTCCTGCCAGCAGGTGGGGGCACAGGGGAACCTAGGAGGGTGCTGGCAGGGCAATGAGCAATAATAACAGATTGTATGTCCAGAAGTGGTAAGTGACTTTGTAAGTATCTACAGTTTGTATGCATGTAAGTGTATTGGTGTATGTATCCAAGTGTGTGTGCATGTATGCATCTGAGTGTGTGTGTTTATGTGTGTGTGTATGTACTCAAGTGTGTGTGAACCTAACAAACTCTCAACCTCTGCACTCTGTATGTTAAATATGCTTGACTCCTGCACTCTATATATTTCATACACCTGACCTCTGCACTCTATATATTACATACACCAGACCCCTGCACTCTGTAGATTACATACACCAGACCCCTGCACTCTGTAGATTACATACACCTGACCTCTGCACTCTATACATTTCACATACCTGACCTCTGCACTCTATACATTACATACACCTGACTGATGTATGTATGTATGTATGTATGTATGTATGTATGTATGTATGTATGTATGTATGTATGTGTGTATGTGTATATCTATGTACCTGAGTGTGTGTGAACATAACAAACTCCCGGCCTCAGCACTCTATACATTATATACACCTGACCCCTGCACTCTATGAATTACATATTCCTGATCCATACACTGTACACATTATATATACTGGACCCCTGCACTCTATACATTACGTACACATGACCCAGGAATTTATACTTTACATACACCTGACCCCGGCACTCTGTACATTACATACACATGACCTCTACATTCTATACAGTTCATACACCTGCCCTCTGCATTCTATACATTATATACAACTGATCCCGGCACTTTATACATTACATAGTCCTGACCCCTGCACTCTATAGATTGTATACATCTGTCCCCTGCACTCCATACATTATATACATCTGACCCCTGCTTTCCATACAATACATACTCCTGAGCCCTGCACTCCATAGGTTACACACTCCTAATCCCTGCATTATGTGCACTATGAAGTATATTGCATATTTCTGACTGCTACACTTTATACTGTTTAGAATATTACATAGAACAGACTACTATATGCTATTTTGTGTTACATAGTGCTGACTAAAGCGTTTATTTTCTCAACAGTTGCTTGTTGCCGTGTAGGTCTTATTCAAGGTAAGCTCAAAGTTTTAGATCCCTGTCTATATATAAAGTTGTATTTTCATAATTGATCTTTTAGGTTTAATGTGGGCCGGATGAAAACACAAATGCTTTAATACTAGCTGGTAGGCTAAACTATAGATAGGGACTCCTCCTCTCCCCCCCTCCCCTTACTGTCAGCTGGCACCTGAAGTCAGACTACCCAAAAAGTAACTGCTGATGGCCAAAATTATCTACCCAGCTCCTTTGACAAAAGTCGATTGAATAATAAAGTTTTGTAGAACAGAGGGGTCCTGACAGGGCCAAACCTCGTGCAGTGGCCATCTTAAGGGGTATTTTGTGGGTACAAATACTGTAGACTGTGAAACAGTTTATACTACAATTAGTCTATGACTCTACTTTAAGCCATGCCCAATCTTTTGTGCAATGTAGCTATGGTCCTTGTTTGTCACTGAGCACGTCGTATCAATGTCTTTGATTCTCTAGTTTGTCCCTTAACTTTTTCCCAGAGATATGCTTGGGAAGTAATTTGTCTAGGCAATTCTTATTTTTTCTCATACCATTTCACTTTTTAACTGTATAGCAAGGCATACTACTTGTTGTAGGCAGAGTTACCTCTCTCTCAACCCAAGTTACAGTATGTGTCTACAAACTAATCAATTTCAGGATTGACTTATTGCTGAAGGCCTCATTTACATGAGACGTTTATCTCCGGAGGGGGATTCCTGCAGCAAGAATCACAGATGACTCCAGACAGCTGCGGCCACTCAGCTTACATAGCAATGACAAGGCAGACAGTGAGAGAAAAAAGTTCCTTCCTATGGCTTATGCTTTCATCTATTTGTTAGCGCTGTTAACATATTCCTTTTACTGGGTCCACAAGGTCATTTGAAGGTGTGATGATGATGTGCTACATTAGTATAATTCTGAAGTTGTCCCTTGCGTGACATATATTTCCTCCCATCAATTCATACAATTTAAAGTGATTTCATAGCTTTCGATAGAGAGGGATCAGTTTCAAACATCTGCAAAACGTGTATATCTTTGTGTCCCCTTCACTTCCTGACCGGGAGACATAATAGGAAAGGAGGAAATTGCCCCAAAGTGAGTTACAGTTGTAATTGGAACTGGTATGCCCCATGTGAAATTTCCTCTCACCTGCTCTTGTGACAACAATGTTAGATTTCCTGGTCAGGACACTATCTGCAAGGAGTTTGCATATTCACCCTGTGCGTCGGTTTCCTCCGGGTACTCTGATTTCCTCCCACAGTCCAAAGACATGCTGGAAGGTTAATTGGCTCTAGTCTAAAGCGGCCCTTGTATGTATGCATGTGAGATAGGGACCTTAGATTGTAAGCTCTTCGAGGGCCGGGACTGATGTGAATGTGCACTATGCAAAGCGCTGCATAAATTGTTGGCGCTATATAAATACCAATAATAAAGAAAAACATTTCCTCTTAGGTCTCATTAGGGGTGCTGGTGGTGCACATTACCAGGGGCAGGGGGTAGGGGGTGGTGCACATTGTGGGGATAAGGGAATGCTGGTGGAACCTCTGGGTCTGGCTCTTTCCAGCATCACTGAAGTCACTGGTTGCCAGGAGCTCAGCTGAGCTCCAGCACTACCCCCACCCCTGGTAATGTGCACTACCAGCGCCCTCCACCTCAGGCAACGAAAAGTGTGGACACCCGTGAATGCACCTTACATGCTTTCATGCAGAGCGGTACCATTTATTGTAAAAAAGCACCTCCAAAATGCATGTGAGCTGCATAGCAGCACGGCACAACACATGGCATCCCTTGTGTTACAATACGTTAAAATGCATTCTGTCCCATATGCGTATGTGTTGCTGTGCATTTCTGATCATTCATTTAAAATAGGCTGTTTATTAAAACGTCCATCAATTCACAGTGCGAGCATTCAGCATACAGCATTGTGGTGTGAATGAGCCCCGAGAGGACATTTATTTGTTTATAATTTATTTTATTATTGGTATTTATACAGCACTGACAATTTATGCAGCACATTTACATCAGTCCCTGCCCTCAAGCAGCAGAGCTCCTGACAACCTGTGACGTCAGTGAGCTGTGCAGGACGCTCTGGCCAGAAAGGGGACCCCCTCGTGAGATCCAATGAGATGCCATCTGAGGCAACTATGAGAGTGGATATCCACAAAAGGAAAACACAGATGGTAATAAAAACCTGGTAATAAAAACCGCCAAGCTCCAATAAAAACTAGAAAAATGGTTTTGGCAGAAGACATTAAAGCTGAACTAAAAATAATATGAACATATAGAAGGAAAAAACAACATACATAAGAAATGCGTATGTTGTGTCCTCCCATGTCTGCTCTTCACACTCTTTGTGAATATGCACTATTATGGTCATTATACTACAATGATTGTTCCACTGTTAAACGCAATCATCTAACAGCCACAGAGATATTTTGTCAATAAACATCAGACACAATTGATTATAAACCTGGTGGGCAGTTGATTTTTTTGTAATCAATCAATAGTTTCTCTTTCATTTTTATTAATTAAACACTGCTCAGACAAGCTTTGCAAGCCTTTAAACTAGTAAGAAAAACAGAGTCTAAAGTGATCTTTAAAATGTGCAAATTACTTTAAAAAGTAAATTGACTTCGGTTCTAGAAATGAAGGGGCTCCGAAGGGACAATTATCGGCTAGCATTTTTGTATACATGATGAACTGATTAGCCCTGTTATATATCTTGAGCCCAATATACGTTAGTACACTGTAAATTAGAAGGAAATTTACATCATTTTAGAGATTGCAATACACAGCTAGTTACATAGAGCAGTGTTTCTCGGGACCCTTTACAAAATACGCAAAATTTCAAGATACCCCAGTCTATAACGCAATCGTAAAAATGTACAAAATATGGCATGTGGCCCCTCAAAAATTCATACCAGACACTTATCCGAGAGAGGGTCTTTTATGGATTTTAAGGGGGAACCCCACACAAAAAAATGGGGTTCCCCTTTACATCAGAGTCCCCCTCTCACACTAGAAGCCCCCCTCCACATCCCTTCACACCTGGAATTCCAACCTTTCAAAACAGAGCTCACCATTCACATCAGGAACCCTCTTCATTTCAGAACCTGGCATGCACCACACAATGGAAAGGCATGATGCTGCACAAAAATTTCAAGGCATCCCTGAGGAATGCAGAAGGCAGCCCAAGGTGCCATGGCACCCTGGATGAGAAAGGCAGACCTAGATTGGCTAACAACATGTGTCTATTTTTTTTTAAAGATTACTTGCTTACTAAAGTGACACTAAACTAAAGAGTTAAATCTCAAAAATACATTAACTATTAACAAAAATGTATCTTATTTGTGTATCACTCGGCTGTAGATCCTCAAATCATCTCTGAATTGGTGCAGACACCATCCTTCCTTCGGGAGGGTGGCTACTTTTGTTCCCCATGGTCCCTGTGTGTGTTGTAAAGTAGCCACTCCTGTGATGGACTCAGGCCGTCTTTAACGCAGGGCAAAAGGGGCAGTTGCCCTGGGCCCAGTCATTGTTGTTGGGCCCAAAGCAACTGCCCCTTGAGCCTGCACTGCTCGCTCCCTACTTGGAGATGCAGGATGTCAGTGTCCCGTCTCTTCTCCCCCTTACCCTCCTGGTTTCCCTTATTTCTCCAGAGATAAGACAGACAGCAGAGATCGGCAAAGGGGACCTTTGTCTGCTCTGCCTAGCAACTGATGATGCTGATGGGCGAGCTGTCATAATTACGTACACCGGCCCGCCCATCACGTCATCAGTTGCTAGGCAGAGCAGACAAAAGTCCTGATCTCCCGATCTGCTGCCTGTCTGCAAGTAACAGCAGGGGGGAGAGATTAAGTAAACCAAGAGGATGAGTGGGGAGAGCACGGGGATCACAGGCTCAATAGCAGACTCTGATCCCCTAGCAGACAGGCAGCAGAGATCAGAAGATCAGGACCTTTTTTTTAATCAGCCCCCTGTCTGTCACAAACAGTAACTGCAGGAGTGTTACAATCAGCGAGCACCGCAGATATATTTTTTATATATCTGCAGCGCTGGCTGATTGTCACACTCCTTAAGTTACTGGGCCAATCATTTAAAAAAAATATAAAATAAACAAATTGATTTGGGATGTTGGGGTGGAGAGAGAAACTGCATGGCAGTTAGCGGGCTTGGCTTGGTGGTGGGCCCAAGAAAATGTTTGCCCAAGGTCCAATCAATATCAAAGACGGCCCTGAATGGACTACAGTCGCAATACAAAATTTGTAAACTAAGCGTGAGATTGTAGTCCATCACAGTAGTGAGCTTGGAGCAGTGGCTACTTTACAACACACACAGGGACCATAGGGAACACAAGTAGCCACCCTCCAGAAGTAAGGACAATGTCACAGAAAAGACAGAGTGACAAATAAGCTACTTTTTGTTAATAGTTAAGGTACACAAATGCATTTGTAAGATTTGACTTCCGAGTTTAGTGTCAGTACAGGTAATGAAAGCAAGCAAACAGCCATTTACAGAGAACCTTTACACATATAACACACATACATTTGCAGTATTTCTTATTATGTAATGGCTCACCCACTCCCCACTGGGATGTCACATATCCCAGAAGGCAGTTGAATGAAATGCCACACAACGTCAATGGCACACATGTGCTCTCTGGAACCTGGAAGAGACCTGCGACTTGCGAATGAGTGGTGTTAAACAACAAAGAGGATTTTCAAGACGGCAGCACAGGAGCTGCTAGAGAACTATAGCTGCAAGGAAGACAACACTGGAATTCATGGACTAGTAAGCCTGTATTTTTTAGTATTTCTTAGAAAGATGAAATATAATTGTGGTTAGAGAGGGTGTGACACTAGGAAGTTTATGAGCACTCCAGAAAAAGAAAATAAGTATATTTAGAGTTCGGGTTTTTCTGGACACCGCAGTGTTTACTCTACACTGTGTAAGCATTTTACAAATAATTCATATAAACGTGTTGAGCCTGTGGTGTCCCATGGAATGTTCTCTGTATAACACAACAGAAAACACTCACGAAAACACTCTGTTGATGGTAGAAGAGACAGATCTTTCACAGGTCATATCAGTAGTGTCCCCAGCCTTTTTTGCCACCTGAGGCAGCCGTGGGGGAGGTTGTGGTGGTGGCGCTGGTGGAGTAATGCTGCTCTCTGCAGTCTCTGCACCTCCCCACCCAGCTTGGTGTCCTCCCCAGCTCCTGCCAACCAGTGAAGTGACTGGCTGACATGCGGGCCAGAACATCCCAGTTTGTCAAGAGTTTCAAAGCAAGCAAAATACATTTGAAAAGTGCTTTATTAAATGAATGTTTTTAATTGTTTATACAGCATCCTTATGGCCATGGTAATGCCATAATTCTGCTTTATAACTGGGCTCCTTAGCAATTTCATCAGATTTCATTTGTGTTACTAAGCCTGTTACCTGGAATTCTACTTTTAGGATGCTCTAAGTAAGCTTTCATTGCAGTCCAATAGATAGACATATACATTTGTAAGTATATATTGGCATTCTATAGACAGGATATTTCAGGTTTTTGTAGATGCTGGAATGAAATGATTTGCTACTTTCCAGGTTTATGCACTTGCCAAAGCCCCTATGATAAGGTTCTATAGCTTCTTTTGCATATTTTATTTATTTCACACTCCAGAGAAAGTAACTGTAAAAAGTGGAAGCAGTTAGGTAGGAACAAATGGAAAGAAATACAACAAAACTCATCAGAATCCATTTGCAACATTTTGGGTGGATTTGCAATTTAAAACTTTTTTTTTTTCAAAGTGGCCTTTGAAGGTTAATTTTAAAGAGGAATATCACTGTATTACCTAAAATATCTACTATTTTATAAGACAGCTAGTACCACTGCTCCTCTACTAGACCTACCATTCATGTACTGTATATGTAACTAATTTTTCATCAATGTCTTATCCATAAATTCATTTAGGCAGCACAGTGTTTATCTTCTGTTTTATATCAGTATATTTGATAGGTCTGTAACTATATACATCATTTATGGTTATTATGCTACACTGTTTTATGTATTGTAGCTCTGGCCTTGTTTATCAGTGATTGAGTGAAGACAGTCTGTGTCCCCATAATAAGATTTAAACCTGTACAGAAAAATGGAAGGGTGACAATGATGGGTTGCTTGAGATTGGAAATGTCTGAGACATTTTGATAAATTAATTAAAATTAACATTGTATTACTATGAATTACAGTTCTTGTAGTAGTACATGTATAAATCTGAAATGTCTAAAAAAAATGTTTTCCCATATTTATTTAAAATGTTGAAGCACAGATGAAATACATATATGGGAGCCGTTTTACCCACCAAAGGAATTGTATTTCTGTTCACTCAATTCTGCAATGTACACAGCTCTGACACACAGCACATAATACTATGGCAGGATAAAAGACTTGAGATTTCTCCCTAAATTGTCCCTATAACATAACAAATCTTCACTTTATAAATGTATGTCCATTTTAATCCTTAGCAATCTCTTAAAAGCATTTCTATACGATTTCTGCACATTGAGCATGATGCTTTATCTCTTAAAAACAGAAACAGTTTCATGCAATTATTGCAATTTCTTCTTGAAATTTACAAATTCATTTTTCTTGAAAAAAAATGATGTTGTATTAAAACTGGCCTGGCTCCCAATCACCAGCCAGGATACACAAATAGATTCATGTTTGAGTGAAATAAAAAATGTAATAAAAAAAAAACTATGTTAGTGTTAAATTATAATAAGGAATGCTTTATTAATGATTAGCAATCATTAATTAATCCTGGTAGGGCTTCTGATCCTGCAATGCTCAGGGATTTTGTCTGTATGCAACAACCAAATGTAATAATCTGTCTTTTTGTGTTGAATTAATAATAAGAAAGGCATTTATTAATGAACACTAAAGGGCACTACATACACAGGGTAAAAAGGAGGGCATTATCCAGGGCAGAAGATCTAATAACATATAAGGTGTAATATCTAACACGATGTATATTCACTATATTCACCTAACTTAACATGGTGTATAATGTAAGATAAGTGAATTCACTATATTAGGAGGACCACTTTTCCCTTATTCCCCAGCCCGAGCCTATTGTGTGAGGAAGCAAACACCTGTAATTCTGTTGGAATATCCAGCAGTAGATGAGAAGCCCCAGGGGGAGTTACAATTAATAAACACTTATTAAAGAAGAACCCCATGAATTATTTAAGGACTACAGGACAAGTATTTAAAGTCAAGCAATATACAGGGACTGCTAACAAATGAGCTGCGCTCATAGCAACATTTTTACTACATACATGGGAAAGGTCGGCACAGAGGTAAGTTATTAACGCATCACAATTAGTTCCCTTGTTTTTTTCTGAAAATTATCTCTGGAGTTCTAGTTGTAATGATTTTTAAGAAAAGCATTCTAGTAAGACCCTGCTGGTCTAATAAGAAAAAGAAGATTATTTAAAGTGACACTTTCCTTAGCCAATACAAGAGTTATAATCCTTCCCCACGCTACCCAGAAACTAGAACAAAAGCCAGAGTTCTACTCTTGCTGCAAGGGTCTGTGGATTTAGTTATGCTTCTGATAGCTTAATTTATGGGGTGGGAAATAATGTTTCAAACCACAAATGGCTTATTTGTAAATATTTGTAAATAGTGAAATATATTTAGTTACATTTTCTGCTGTTCCTGGCCAGTTAAATCATTCCTATGTAAGTTTCCTACTGAAATCTGCCTGCTACAAACACTCCCAAGTCTCCTATCCTGTCCGTGATGAGCAGATAAGCTTTTAGTCAGCAAAACAGGCATATAGCTGGGTTGTTTCCCTGACTGACAAGCTCTGCACTAACGTGATCTTCCCTGCAGAACCTCTAGTTACCCTTTGCCTCTTTCTATGTCTCTCTACCATTTCAGAGGGTTGGAGTACCAAAACAGACAAGATTATGCTTCTCCATAACACAGGTATGGCACTGAGACAACTGACCTTGCAGCACTTGTTTCTGCTACTGCACATAGGGAAGTCCTTATTTACACTTATTTCCTGCACTCTGCAAATGTTCATATACCAGCCAATTTGTTATACTTTGTTTACATTTATTTTCATAACTTTCTGTGAATGATTCAGCCTTTTGACATAGTTTCCTTTCTTTAGCTTAATTCTCAAGTGCTTACCTCATAAATGTATTACTAAACTTGCTAAACCATAAAAATGAATTAAATGTCAAACAGAATGATTAATTTACTTTCATATGCCGTCTCCTTTGTGTGTAACACAGGTGCATAATAAAGTCTGAGATGCAAATAAGTGGCGATTGTTTTATAATTGTGTAAAACATCAATAAAAGAAGAATTTCACGTTCACACGGGCTTTTTAGGGCCAGCAGCGGATTCCTTGGCTGGAAGTACAGGTGGTTCCAGACAGCTGCGTGTACAAATCAATGACAGGCAGACAGGAGCTGTAGATTTTCTAAACAGAGAGCAAAGGCTCCATGATTTCAGACTGTACACCCCCTCACCACCACCCTCCAAAACATCATATGGACTCCTATGAATAAAGCAGGCAGAAACTGAGAGGGTGTTTTCAGGAAAGCCGTTAAGATTAGACTGGTAAATGTAAAAAGAGACACGGAAATCCACCTGCTGGCTCGATTTATGAACATGAAATATTCACATGCAATTCGTTGTTTTACTTGAATTTAAAAAATTAGGTAAGATATGCAAAAATAGCATCCATTACCTGTAAAAAAGGAAGGGGGAAGTCTCCAAAGCGAACTAAGTGATCAGTACAGGATTAAATCTGTTGGATCACACTGTGTAATCAAAGGGGCGTATTCTTACTCAAGGTTTTTAACAATTTTTTTTCTTCTCAGCATCATCTGCTAGAGTCAGGGTGCTCACAAAGCTTTCTTACAGTAGACTAGAAAGTCTCTATAATCATAAAGGGATTATTCCTTGTTCATCACAGAAAGGAAAAAGATCCTTCCACTGTGTGCCAGGGCTCACCCAGTCTCAATAAAATGTCTCAGTTGTTTCTATGGTGTCGGCCTTTTGGCTAAGATCAATTGTAGTATCTGTTCTTATCAGTTTTCAGGGAAGAAAGGCATCGATCCACCGGGACGGAGAGATGCTCGGTATTCCCTGATGTGATTGGTGGGTACTGGAGGGGCCTCCTTTCCTCCTGGGTTGATTCTGGTCCGGTTACGCCGGGCTTGTCCCCAGTTGTAGGCAGGAGGCTCTGAAGGTGCTAATGCCTCCTGAGAGAATGGGTACGAAGCTTGGTCGAGGCTAGAGGGTTCGGGGGCGGCAGAAGCCCGTGGTGTTGTGCCCCCTGGGGGTGGCGTCCCAGGGGTGCGCAGAAAGTCACATGGGTATGGGACCCCACTTGACTCACTGTGCACTTGGTCACACACCACATTGCATATTTTCTGCACTTCGCCTCCAAGACAGGCCTTATGGCTAGTCTGGGGCAATATTTTTGCACTCCGGCCCCTAAGGCCTGTCAGAGTGGTGCACTGGCACTTTAGATTATTTAAGCACTCTATCCACGTTTGGCACTTTTTTATTTTAAATTTTGACCCACAGATGCGAAAGGTGCAGGTTTCTTCGGGGCCTATTCCTGACGCTGGGAGGAGATTCTGTGCCTCGAATGGGGTTCTCTGTCTCCTCCCACCCAGGAGGTGGGTTTCTCTTCGGGAGATCCCACTTGCCTAGTACTGAGGGGGACCTGTTTCGGCAGGTCCCCATAGGAAATGGTCCACGGCCTTCGGGTTGGTGGGCCACCAGTCTCAACCCCTGTCAGGAGCCTTGCGCCCCGGGGGGTCGGGAAAGTAGGTCCCTTCTTTCGAAGGACCTTGCACCCTTGTGCACGTTTTTTGTGTGCTGTGATTTCACGGTTCACTTTTTTTGTTCACAGGGGGAAGTTTTGATGCACGTCCACGGGCTTCGAAAAAAGTTGTTTCTATGGTGTGGCAATAACAGAATTGAAGTGAGATCTCTCCTTTCCTATAACTTTTCTGTCTTTGTGGAGCCTAACTTATCTTTAACCCTCTAGAAATGGCAGGATGTGGATTTCTCTGTCACTATTGGAAATGGGGAAATGTTCTATATTTGTCAAGAGAGATAAATGCATAATGTGTAATGGCTGACCTGACTGACAGCTTTGACTATAACCTCAATCTAGTTGTGTTTCAATATGTAATTAATGATGTGAAGGAAATAATCTGGTAGCAATTTGTCATTCAAATCACAGTAAAGAAACACAAAACAGAGAAAAGAAGTGGAAGGGGCCGCTGCCTCTAATAGCCAATTAGTCAGAGCAAGGAGATCGATTAGCAGGCACGCTGTGTCATTAGCACAACTTGGCCAGCACATTTATTGATCTGTCATGCATTGATCTGCCACACCGTGTATCACAAGATATTAGCTATTTCTAGCGCTGTTTCACTGAAGCCCCTGAGACTTTTCAGATGTTTTGTGAATTGGAATCATTGGGAATAAAGTCATGGTTAGTACATGTAAACCAAACTGAAGGATGACAACAGTCTAATGTGCTAGCTTCAACATGACGTAAGGGTATATTTTTCAATGTTTTCAACCAGGACTCGTGCAACTTTCACACAAGATGGAAACAATTTTCACCATTCAAATAGCAAAATGTGTAAATTTCCTGTGAACGTTGTGTAAATCTTTGGTCAAAACATTGATAAAAAGACCTCTTAGTAATTTCAGTTGTTTGGGAAAAAAGGAAAATTCACATTAACAAGCTTACTGTCTATCTAGCTGTACTCAGGGCTACTATATGTAATATGCATATCATCCTATAGTACCCCAATTCCGCAATAGCAAAGAATCTGACAGCAATTTACTTGTGTATACATTAGAATCCTCATAAATCACTTATATGTCGTACACTGTCCAGCTGTATAACTGTACAGTACAGCAGTATACTTGTCCTGCTGTCTGTCTACATTGTCACCGCTGATCTCCAGACATACAGCTAATACACAATTAGAGTGACACTAAACTCAGGAGTTAAAGTAATAATAAAGTCAAAATGGTTTCAAGCTATTCCAAATGCTAATTAAATTCACTTACAATGGATGCTTCTTTTTGATGTTGAAAAGTTTCAGTTTCCTGCAGAATCAGCTGGTCTCCTGAGCACTGGCCCTGATATACTGTATTAGGGTGGCTCCTTTCTCAAGCAGAGTTCTGTGGAGTCACCCTTGTGTGTGCTAGTAAGCTGTGTGTGTCTCCACAAACACACGGACACAACAAATCAAGCTATTGCCTCTGCCTCTGGCCCCCTCTCCTTCCTCCACCATTCTACAAGCTAGTAGATGAACAGTTCCTGGGGATTGTGCTTTCCCTTGTGGTCTTGTACTAGAGAGGAAGTTCATGGAAACTAAGCTGAGAGACTTGGAACCAGCTTTTCAGAAACATGATGACTGTAACTGCTAGGTCAAATTAACAATGAAAAAACACTATAATGATACCCTTTTGGAAATGTATATTTAAAGTGGATTTGGAATTAGGCACTTAAACAATGGTGTTCCTATAATCCCATCAGTGCAGAAGAGTCTAGACGTGGGCTATGTATTGCCATGTAAATCAGACTAACAATATAAAAAAATCAATGAAATAATGAGTGTGCAGCGCTGTAGGTGTTTTATGTGTTACACATCTATTAACGTGCTAAAATCCCTACAATGGGTAAAGTGTAATCCCTTTTTCAGGGATATATAAATATGAAAAAATTGTGTTTAAACAAATAAAATACAAACAATATTAGGTGATCCTAGTGTCTTCACATAGCAATATCCTTAATTATTAAAAGGAAACAAGTGCCTCATAAAATCCGCTATGTAGCTATATAACAGCCAACTTAATCAAATCCTATACAATAGTCAGTGATAATTCATCAAAATAAAGTTCATCAAAATAAAGTTCATCAAAATAAAGTTCAATTGTGATGATAATGTGGAAAATCCAAAGTAGAAGAAAATGAAAAAAATGAAGCCCAGACAGAAATATTTCAACACCACTGTGCAAGTGTCCACGAATCCCCCTCTGGGGTGCGCACTGTTTAGATGTGTAACACATAAAACCCCTACAGCGCTGCACACTCATTATTTCATTGTCGTTAAAAACTATAGCGCAGCTGCTTTAACACTTAACCCTTCCATAAGCGCAGATTTCACATTTTTCACAATATAAAAAAATCACATTATACAAAACCCAAACAAAATTAGTTTAATTAATGCAAGAGCAGATGAAAATAATTTACTGGCGCCATCCTGTTATTGAAAAAAAAAAAAAAGCATTAGCAAATTCTATGTTCACTAGAATGTCAGAATTGGTGATCAGTGATTGCTCTGGGAACTGGCTGCAATCAGCACGAGATCTGTCTGGGTGTAACTGCATGGAGTGTATTGTGTGTAAAAAGTCAAGCTCCAGTAAAAATACAATATGCAATAGTAAAAAATTAATTGTGCACAACTGTCTTTTGTGTATTGATGTATGAAAAAATATGGTGTCTGGGGCATCAAGTGAATTTTCTTTTTATGACAAGGTTATGCTTCTGTGGGTTGTGGACGAAATCTAGCCATTGCACACAATGTCATTTGATCTAACATGGGCATCAAACTGCAGACCTTGATTTTTTTTCTGTTGGGACCCATCCATTTTTCTGCTAGAATTAATGCTGCAAAATGTTTTTTTTTTTCTTTAATCTAGTACATCTAAACCAATTGTATGTCATTTTACTGTTCTTGATTGAATGTTCTTTTAAAGCTGATATATATATATATATACTCGTTCCCCTGACTATAATCTTTCAAGTAGCCGACTGTTGTAAGAGGGAAGGTAATACTATGAGTGTCACTTGAATGACATCTCTGAGTCTGCTGGGGATGCTGACACCACACCCAAGATGGCAGCATCTAGCTGCAGTGTCAGTTTTTTGGATGTCTACACAAGGGAGGCTTTTACAGGTAAATAGCATTCAAAAATCTCCTTCACACTGGGCAATTTGAGATTCCTGCTGCAAACCCAGATATCCCATTTAGATGCGGCCGCTGTAGCTGTTCAAGTTAATGGCCAGGAGACAGTGGCCCCATCTGTAATCGGCAGTTTGCATGTAATCATATGTGATACGATTACATGCGGTTTGGATAAGATCACTGACCGTGGATGCATCTATCCTGCATCCAGGGACAGTAGGTTTCTGCCGCAGGAATCCCAAATCGCCCAGTGTGAATCAGGCCTAACATGACGGACTAAACAGAATAACAAATCTTTTCTCAGATATGGCAGTACATATATATATATATCTATATAGATAGATATAAATATATATACACAGTATGTATCCCAAGTGTGTGTTTATATGCTTGTCTGGAGTTCAGCTTTAGGCTCTGAGCCTTCTTTCTTCAAGGACAGTGCCCCGGTACCATGCTGACCTATCATGGCTCCCCATTGCAACCATTATGTTGTTGTACAGACTGTGGCCAAGTGACACCTCTACTTCCTGGTGCTGAAACCTTAAAACTTTACTACATAGCCCTGGAGGCTGTAAAGCAACATAGTAGTTGCTTAAAGGAATCGTGATAGGTCAGCACAGCCACGTGACCAAGCACCATTTCCTGCTGCAACCACTATGATGCTTTACAGGTTCCTGGGCTATGTAGTAAAGTTTTCAAGTTCCCAGACCATTATACCATCTGGCGTGGGCAGTGGGAGAGAGTCATCACTACAGAAAAGCGCAGCGGGAATCAGGGAGGGATGGGGTGAGGAGGGTGTTGTGAGTTAGATCACATTTATTTTTTTTGTGAAGAGGTGGACTAACCCTTTTAATGAACTTTGAACTTGGTTAATTCCTGTTACTAATTCAGCTGTGGACTTGTCATTGCTGTATCCCAAGCAAATGGCACGTTTCTCTTTATAACCCACACTAGAAAGGTTAAAACCATTCTTTACTTTTGCCTAAACGTGCATTTATTCCACTTACAAGTTTTCATCACCACGTGCTAATATGTAACTACAAGGTCAGCAATCTCATTTGTCTGGTGAGCACACAGATGATTACAGATCTTGATGGTTTCAATTGACTTTCCCACATCCCTTTCACCTCATCAGAGAAATTCAACCCCAACTGGATCTGCACACACAGTACAGAGAGCTAAGAGTGTTAACCTTGGATTGAGCTTTACCAGAAACATCAATCCCTTTGTGAAGTCATTAACACCCACCAATTTATCAATGGAACATAGGAAAACTGTTAGGAGAACTTATTCAGCTAATCAATATCTGCCAGGACGATCAAACATTTGCATGTTTATCTGTCATATGAACACTGCCCTGGAGACTCTGTCAGTTGTAGTAATGGATTCACTTCTGATGTGTTATTAAGCTTGGCTCCAGGGAATGCATGGTGGTTTTGTATATATTTTGTATATATTAGGGTTGCACAGATACCAAATACAGTACTCGGTACATGTATGAGTACATGTACCGATACTTTTGAGCTCCAAGACTACACTAGATAAAATTTAAAAAATTAGGAGGCAGCTGTCATTTGCAAGGAGCACACGGAGCTCCTGGGATTTGTACATCTCTGTTTTAATGTACGATTTTGTTTTTATAAATATAAATAAAGGGATGCACCGATACCAGTTTTGCGAGTACGAGTACTGGTACTTGCCGAGTACTTACAAGTACGAGTACTGATACATTTTTGTTTATTGTCATGTGACAGTTTTTCTAAAGCAATACAGACTAATGATTTCAGGACAGTGGTGTAGTGCCAGAGCCAGGTCCCAGCTGCAACCCTGGTAGTTCTCATGAAAATGGCAAGTATCTGCACTGGTACTCGCAAAGTATCCGTGCATCCCTAGTATATATTTTCTTCATTTATTGAGTGCACTCAAGACTAAAAAAATATATTTTTTACACAAATTTGATTTAATTTAGTCAGGTCACATGTTCATATGCCTATTCTTATCTTATGTTCTGCTGGGGGGGCAACTGTCATTTACAGAGCTCAATAGCTCAAGCTCCAATTTGTAAAACACAGGTGAATGAAACAGAACAATCGTTAAAGATATCCTATCGCACTCCAGACCGACGTATCTCTTCTTGCAACTACAGTGGGTGCTGAGATGGCCAGCGGATGGTGCTGCAAAGACAACAGAGGTAATGAGGTCATCAGCAGCACACATTATCAACCCGTCTTTTACTGACATTGAATAAACATGCTATCACAAAAGATCACAAGGTGTTCGAACCTGCATGGTCTTTCCCTGCCTAATGAAGGGACCACACTGGTTCCGACATGTCGTGATCTTTTGTGATAGCATGTTCATCTAACGTCAATAAAGGATGGAGTTATAAATGTGGACCCCAGTGTGCTGGTAAACTCATTACCTCTATTGAAACAGAACAACATACCCTCTCCCTTCTGTTCAGGTATATGATGTTTCAATCAGAGCCAGAAAACCCATAATCCTCTGTGCCATCAGTGTCATGGGTGAGAAACCCTTTTCTGCTGAAGCAAGCATCAACAGAAGTCTTAGAGCTGCCCTTCCTGCTCTACATATAAATGAGAACAATAAAAACAGTATTTTCCCAGCCAAAGGGAAATACAAATAAGTGTTCCCACTGATCATTAATGTTAAGGGGGATTGCCTCAGAGTCATAAGATACCAGTGATCAATAAATGGGGGCTTTATCAAGCTAAGGGGCAACATTGAGGGATAGGGATCTAATAGAGGCTCAATAAACACCAGTGAAAAGATCCAGTTGTCTCAGACAAATTTCTTTTTTTGGGGCCCTAAGATTTGCCGTTAAATCTCTGCCTTGATCTGTTTCATTGTTTGTACTTGAAATCTGGTTGACAGTGGTTAGAATTTCGGCAGTATTGCCATGCATATGGCCATCAATAGTACATTAACTTGTATGGTTTTCTGAAATGAACTTATCCATAGACTTGCAATGAGATAAAAGTAGTGATAACACAAATCACCATCCTGCACTACTAAGCATGAAAGCAGGCAACACTGAATTTATCTAAACTGGAGCAGACACCATATGAAGCAGTTGACCATGGCAACCAATCAGCTTTTCTCTTCAGTTTGTTCAGTTAAACGTTGAAAATAAAAGAGATATGCTGATTGGGTACTATGGGCAACTACTCTTGATTCTGTCTGCTCCAGTTTTGATAAATCCCCAATTAGATTGCTGCAATTTACTGATGTCTATAGTCTGAGCACTTTAAGGTGTTATTTTATATATTTATTTTGCCTATATGTATACAATCTGTGTTTTACAAACAGACATTTAATACATGATAAAGGATTCCCAGAGCACATTGGGTCAGCTGAGGAGACAAACAGCAGTAGCAGACTGGTTTGAGGCAATGCCAAACTCTGGATCAAGCTGTCCAGTAAGGAATGTATAACTGGAATGAATCACAGCTGTGAGTCATGCAGCTGTGTGTACATTTTTGATAAATGTTTTGATTTTTTCCTACCAAAGAAAATATGTTAAAACCTTTATACATTCACTGAAAATACACATGTGCTTTAGTCACACTGCAAACTTGATGTAGGGGTCCAGCTTGTACATCTGGTAATCCGGTAATTTTTGGGGCAGTGGAAGGGAGGGCAGACAATTTTAAAAATGGACAAAAAAATGGAAACAGTATAGCCAAAACTGTTTTTGCTTGTTTTCGATAGAGTAGAGAATGGTACAAAAAATGTCAGGTTATGTTATGCTGCCTTAAACATTTTTCTTCACTTCCTGTCTTGGACACGCATTAAAAAATCATAGGACATTTGCCTAATTTTAAGGTAATTCCCAATTGGATCATTTCCTCTCACCTCCCGCTCTGGTGACAACTCTAACATGTGTGATTTTCCTTTACTTGTCTCGGTGACAGTGCTCAGCAAGACAAATAGAATCTCCCAAATACTGCACACAGACTGTATTTAAAATCTGAAAGAGGGTCTACTCTAGCCCTTCCCCACTCTATCCAAAATTATTAAAATTGCCTTTTCATACACTTTAAATAAAGTAAACCCTTTTCCACTCCTGTTTTTAACATGTTTTTCTGATCTCTACAGACAAGCGGTACTTGTTTTTACCAAACAAGCGACACATCACCTTCAGCACCTCATACAAAGATACATAAATGGAAAGACATGCAGTACGTAGTTCTTTTTTAATGTACTTGCCATCTGTAGTTAACGTAGAAAAAAACCTAAATGACATTTAAATGAGAATATGTTATCGTAAATTTATTTTCCTTTTATTTTAATTTCCTCCGACTGGTTCATTTGGAGAATGTGCTGCAGAACAGAATTCATTCGTGTCAGCACCGGTTGGTTGCGGATACTTGAGCTGTTTTAAGCTTGGTGCACAATATCGCCCAGTTGAAAGGGAATCTGATTAATACTCTGATGACTATTGATGTGCACACAAGACATTCTTGAAACAAAAGCATGCAAATGTGTTCACACCGTGGCGCTCTCACGCTGAGGAGGAACTGAAGTTTTGTTTGAGGAATAAGTTAAAGGGTCATAAGGAGAGAGTGAGATTTTTGCTCATGGCAACCTATGTATTATGCAGTAACATTGACTTCAAAGTGCTCCATATCAGCACGTAAAACACAGATAAATACTTCACTAGCAGAATCCCATCAATCCGCCCACAAACACAGTGCCTGGTGTCCCTTTCATGCATAGTCCCTAATATAGTGCCTGGTTTTTATACATTATTGTCATCACAGTGTTTTATTGTGTTATGCTATAGATTACAGTGCAATAAAGACTTTTACATTGAAAAATCAAACAAAAAACAAAATGGCATATAAGGTAAGATTTTTTTTTTTTTTAAGGTAAGCAGGTTTTTTAAAGAATGTCATTCAGAATAAAACTTAAAAGAGAACTATGGGGTAAGTGTTTTTCCCATAGTTCTCCTAATGGTCACGGGAGGACATAAACTAGCGTCCTGCCGTGACCCAAACCTCAGTATATCGCGAGCTACAGCTCCCTGTATACTGAGACCGCCTCAGCCGGGATGGATCCTGACATTACTGTCGAGATCCACCCAGCTGCGTGAGTGACATCTGGCTCTGCCTATCTAGAGGCAGAGCCAGCTGTACCCGCCCCCTCCCCCGTCCGTTCCGCCAGTCAGCGCTGGAGGGTCGGAGCGGAGAGAGGGGGGGGAATCCCTGCAAGGAGCTGTGAGTGATAGTCACGGCTCTCTGCAGGGACAGGATCGAGAAGTGGGCGAGCGACTTCCCGATCTATTGAGCTGACGTGTGACAGTTTCATTGTCACACGTCGGCTCGAACTATTAAGTTGAGTGAAAATCACTTTCCTCATAGTTCTTCTTTAACCCTTGCAGTGGGGCTACCCCCGCAGTGCAAGGATTAAGTGCTCGTTATGGTCTACGGTCTAAAATAACAAAAATATACATACCTGAACCTCATTCCTGCCTGGCTGCTAGACTGGTTCCTGAAGCCTCTCTTCCCCTCCGCACCAGCAGTATAAATATTCGTGAGTCACCATGTCTAATACAGTCTATTGGATGTGAGGACACTGTGGGACATTCCATCGCCAGAGTGGAGGGGGAGAATAGGCTACAGGGACCAGTCTAGCAGCCAGCCTGACAGTGTATCTTTGTTTTAGTTATGTTTCATTCTGTCTGGAGTTCTTCTTTAAAGCCCCAGGCAAACTGGTAAATACACATATGAAATACATATACAAAAGCTGTTTTTTCTGTCATAAAATGTGTAGTTCTGTCCATCCGGTTCTGAGATTTACACATAGTCCTGGCTGGCAGGCGGAGGGAATCTGACCTTTCTTTGCTGCAGTATGACTTTCACTTACAGGTCCCCTCCCCCACCTTGTGAGAGGACAGTGAATAGAGAAGTAGAACACTGACGAGCTAATGTCACTGCCACTTTGCTCTATCCACCCTCTAGCATGCTCCTTGTACTGCAGCACACCTTGGCTCCCTGAGCTGCTTCTCGCTCCTCCTATCTAAGCTCTGCACCACAGTAGACTGCAACAGCTTGATATCTGATATTAATCAAATTTGGTCACTTATGCTGCTGGCATTTAAAAACAATTATGTATTGATGTATTAATGTAAACAGAGCTGCATTCATTTGTGCCTGCTTTTAAAGACTGATTTACCCAAAACTGAAACTTTAGTTGTCTCTCCCCCGACATTTGGAATGTTGCATGGTAGTGGCAGATGCATTAAAGGGCCCCAGTGCTTGACCAGTTTTTGGGTCCCATTCAATTGCTGGCCAGGTAATGAGACTTACTCTGAATCACTTGACAGGCGGATAGAAATGAGCGGTGTTCAGGTCTACAGTGGGAGAGCCCCCAGCGCCCACAAAGGATCCCAAAGGGCCCTAGTGCTGCTACACAGTGTGCACACATTTTAAGGTCTGCGTGTCCTACTAGAGCTTTCAGCATAATCAATGAAACTCCTATAAGCACCCGGAAAACAACAATGCTCATCTTACCTAATACATTTTTCAGCACCTAGGCAACATCATGTGGTCTGCAACGTAGATTGTGACCCGATCATGCATGTCCTGCCCCTCACTGGCTGTCTGGGTTGCCTGTGAGTGTTATATAGTTATTAAGTATCCCCTAAAAGGGAGACATTGTCTGTCTGTTATGTCTTTCTTTTGTTCAGATTCCTTTTACACAAAACAAGAGAAGAAAGCAATTAATAAACCAAAAAAACAGCCCACATTATAAAAGAACTTATGTTGTGTGCAACAGCTATGATACACGAACAACAAAAGAACAGCTGCCTTTCCCCTACCCTTACCCAGAACGTTATGCCCTATGGAGCAGTAACACAGGAAACACTGTAAAGAATTCAATTTGCAAAGGTTGCTGTGTTTGCAGATGTGATGTTGGGACTGAACATTTAACCTGTTGTCATCTGAAAGTTCTGTGAGGTTAACACCTGAATGAATGAACCGAAGGAGGCACATTGACAGCCTACTGTGACTGTTAAAGTAAAGACAGAAACAAAAAAATACATTATATAAAAAAGTTTTCAAAAATCACTGTAAGCAGTTAATGACTTTTAATACAAAAATACTTTTTTTAGGTAGACAAATTAGTTATTATCAATTTAAACATTGCTGCTTAATCTGGTCTAATTTGATGACCTAAAGTAACAACCTTCCCCAGATATGTATTTACTTGAATTAGACAGGCGTGACCTGCAGTGATCCTCTAACCCTTGGGTGAAATCTTCTTTCCCCTGCACAGGTGATAAATAGAGAATTGTATGCGTCCATCTCCTGTTAGAGCAGCGGTCGCCAACTGGTGGTCCGCGAGAAAATTTTGGGCCCCTCTGATGCCGTGCAGGCTAAGCTGTCATTGAAGCGGCACGGAGGCTCTGGGGCTGCCTCTCATGGGCAGCACCCCCTCCATCCACCAGCACTGCCACTCCTGCAGGCACACCCGCACCTATGTATGTATGCGTATATATACTGTATGTGTATGTATACATACACACACATACATACACACACACCACACACACATACATACATATGAGAATATATTTATATATGAGGAAACCAAAAATATGAGAATATATATATATATTTTTAAAAAATTCATATTAGTGGTCCGCGGGATTTAAAATGATGAATGTAGTGGTCCATGAGGTCCGAAAGGTTCGCGACCACTGTGTTAGAGGATAATGTCCTTTAGAAGTCTATGGATATGAAATTACCATGCGCGACCAGGGGAAAGGAAGATTTTTGGTCGGAGAATCTGAAGATTGCTGTCCTATTCAGGCATTAATGTGGCCCAGAGCAGGCAGGTACTTTAGGTCAGGAGGAAAAGGGTCTAGGTAAAAAGGATAAATATACTTTTTTGAAAGTACACATCCTTTAACAGTTAGAATTACGCAGAAAGCAATAGTAGGTATGTGAAGACTACAAAAATGTAAAAATTATAATTTTAAGCATCTTTGTTGCAAAAAGTTTGCCGTTTAATTTCATCTTTGTTAAATTTGTTCGGTAGCTTTGGTTAGGCACTTTTTCAAAGAAAGCTGTATATTTTAATACATACATTTAGAAAGAGATGTGGATATAAGTTACAACTACAGGGCCTTAGTTGTGCTTCTAGGTGTCATTGCCACCTTTCTGGCCATCTTGTATCATTATTGCTAGAATTCTGGCAGAATGACATTTATTGTGATATATTGTATGAGCATGACAGCAAAAAGCATGGCAAGGTTTCCCAAACTGAATTCCCAGACTTTAGATGACAGCAGTTAAGTCATATACTAGCAGTGTCTGGGGGGCAGCTCACGGTGACTGCTGGGTGACTTCCAGTGCCTCAGGTAATATGAGATACATAGCAAGCCATGGTGAATAAGTCATTGTCTGATGCGGCTTTGAAACGTGTTCTTCAGAGCATGAGTAATAAATCACTATTCATCTTGGCAAGGACTATTTATTATGTAAAGCACCTATATCAGGCCCTAGGAACAAGGCCAGCAATTGTGGATCTACAGGTTTCCAGGGCACGTCGGTGGCACAGGAACAAGACTGCTAAGGTGGAACTGAATCCAGGTTGCATTTGTAAATGTTCATATTATGATGTCATTGTCTGCAGAAAGAAAGAACTTGAATTTGTATTAAAGTTTGTACATAGTATTTGCCTATCAGCAAGAGCTTTAGGACCTAGTAAGGGAGGCATTACATGCATATAATTCATTAGTTTGAGGTCATTGTGTGAAGGAGAATAATGGCACATGGTTAAATTCTCTACTAACATAAGGGTTCAGTTAGTGCTCCCTATGCCCCCACGGGCAGTCCTATCATAAAAAAAGGAATCCTGACTCCTAGTGCATTCTAGGAGACACATGAGATGAGTTTTTCACTTCCATGGTTCCTGAACTGCATGCTTTGGAATATAGATCCAGCACTGTTTCTCCACTGTCTATGGTTCAAAACTATTTAAGGTCATAGAAATATAGGGATTACCTCAAGGTAGGGCTAATGATAGAGTTGGGGCATATTCCACTATGCCCCCACTATTCAGTTGCTTAGCCTAGTAATTATATTGTGCAATGTTGGCTGCAGGTCTGCACCACCGGCCCGTCAGAATCCACCAAACACTACATAGTTACTAATTATTGCATAGCACAAATCAGTACTACGGTTACAACTCATCAATCACTATATACAGCTCTCTGCCCATAACAGCTTGGTAGTGTAACAAACCATTGCTGGCTGTGCTTAGGGCAGAGAATTTAGACAGCCTTTAGCTTGTGAAAGATTTGAATTGCTAAAATGTGCTCTCCGTCACCATCTATGCATTTCTTGCACTCTAATGCAGACTCTCTCTTTCCTGCACACCTGACCTCAACAACCACCTACAAAGCGGAGTCAGAACCTCCACCCTGTGTCTGATTAACAGGTTAAGTCAGTCTTCTACCTTCACGGTTTCACTGTGCTTGAAATGCTTTCTGGAATTTGACGTTGGACTGTATTTTGGATTCTGTCGGCTGTCTTGACGATTTCCCTGTCTGACTGTCCTTCTATCTATCAATTCAGTACCATGCTTTCTTCGCATGTGGCTCTGGTGAGGATATAATGATCAGAATTGTGCAAAGGGAGTATAGGTTTATTGGTGGCACCGATGGTTTATGAGTTGCTTCAATGATGAATTGAAAAATATTAATACTAGAGATACATAGATACCAAGTACCGTACGTGGTACAAGTACAAGTACAATTACTTTTCAAGCTCCAAGACTAGACTAGAAAAAAAATCTCAAGTTAGGAGGCAGCTGTCATTTGTAAGGAGCACACAGAGCTAATGGGATTTGTACATCTCTGTTTTAATGTATGATTTTGTTTTTATAAATATAAATAAAGGGATGCACCGATACCATTTTTGCAAGTACTGATACTTGCCCAAGTACTCACAGATACAAGTATTGATAGATCTTGTCTATTGTCATGTGACAGTTTTTCTAAAACAATACAGACTGTGGACAGTGGTGGAGCACCAGAGCCAGGTCCCAGCTGCAACCCTGGTAGTTCTCATGAAAATGTCAAGTATCGGCGCTGGTATCTGAAAAGTATCGGTGCATCCCTAATTAGTACCATTAATTAAATTTATTACGCAGCATGAATTACCAAAAAAGGGCTGAAAATACTGTACATGATATAAAGTACAGAGAAATGGCCCAATATATTTTCAGGTGTTACAGTATTTACTGTAGTTAAAGGTCATGTTAGCATTTTATTCTGTCCTACAGCTCATGACAATGAGACGTAGCTAAACTGCCTCTTGCTTTGCTTGCATTGGCTGCTATTTGGCAACACAGAGCAGTACACAGAGTATATTGTGCATTGCGGTGTGCTATAGAACAAATGCATTTTTCTTTACTGTATATATGATGGCACTACACTGCAGTGCACCTATAACTATGTGCTAATGTGCCTTGTGGTAACGATAAAACACACACATGTGAATGGGCCCTAATAGACCTAAATGTCAGAAAAGCCTAATTCGAATATTTGTTTATATTTTAAGAAATGTTAATTGAGTGCCAGGCTAGTCTATAATTGGCACAGATAGGGACATGAATATTCCAAGAATGTGTGGTTTTGGACACATAGAGCAAATAAAAGATACAACTGTGCTCAACAAATAGTCAACTCTTTATGTTTGTGTGTTGCTAGGTAGTTTTATTAAACAATATTTGTAGATGGTAATGTACTGCAAATATGTTCACGAGGATTGCAGATATGGATCTCCGCAAGCGGCCCATTTAGAACTTACAGCAAGAAATGTTATATGATTATTATTGGTAGGAATACTGATTTTCTAAGCAAATATTTGTACATATTTTCATAAAATTAAAGTAAGCCTGTACCCATGAACAAAGGATTAATGTTGTAATATAATATAATTCACTCTGAGTGCTGCCATTTTAAATAATTATTTCCAGTATTCAGACACAAATCAGTGCTGAGAAATTATGACTCAATGCAGTTTCTGCCACAGAGTCAAAGATTTAAATAGAAGCTGTCTAAATGGTTTTTCATAGCTTAATGCTCAGCAGTGACAGCATAAAATTAAAATGTAAAAGTGATTTCTGAATTGTTACAGTTATGTACCTGTGATGTTGCTTTACTTTAATGTAAACAATGTGAGAAAGGTCTGTTGGAAGCCACAAATCTTTGACTTAGTTACTGCATTATAGCTTAAAACAGCTTCACTGTGAAGCGTGGTGGGGAATTCAGATCCTTCTTATACAGCTGTCATTGCAGGGTGCTCCAAGAGCCCCAGAACCCACAGGCACCTGTAGATTGTAGTTTCTGTATTTATAGATGACAGCACTGAGGAACACCCCTCCCCCCAATACATACCATAATATAATGCAGGACACCTATCAATAGCTTGCGGGGGTTCTGCATTGTATTGTGAGAGGCCGTTGATGGTGTTCCTCAGCACTGACTTCTAAAAATGTTGGTATCTGCATACTGGAAGTACTACCAGAATGCACTACTCTGTACCTGTAGGAGGCTAGTCTTCACTTCGGAGCTCATTTGTAGCTGTCACCTGCAGTGACGGGTGTTCTTCACGTGCTATACCACTTTCCCATGGATCCTGTGGTTTCTCATCAGCATTATATAACAGTCCTGTTTTTAACTCTTCCTGATAAACAGCAGGTAGATTGAGATGATCAAAAAAGTGGCTGATGTAGTGCTGTTGTTTATAAAATAAATAAGAATAATTGTTCTTATCAAGCATATTATTCAAGGTGATTACAGTAACACCACTTACAGTCTATCCTGCGTCTTACATTAATAGGCATGCTGTTATTGCACGTGCTGTGAAAATTAATATAAAGGTCTATTTAGGGCACTTATAAATCTCAATCTCCCTCCAACAGCAAACACATTAAACCTATGCATGCCACAGGCCCTAGTTGTCTTCTTGCTTGGTCACAATTGACATTTTTTAATTATTTATGAAAAATTACAACAAAATAAAATGTGGTCCACTCCCCTGAAAGTTTCCCGCACAGACAAATACACTGGTAACCCTGTCAGCAAGAGAAGTGCTACTGCAGTGTTTCCTACTGAGTCAAACAAAAATTAGCAATGCCAGTATGAAAAGGGCATTCTGGGAACTTTCCAGAATATCATGCTGCAGTATCTGTAATGAATCTCTCTGAAACTCATCCATTCTGAAGTTGGAACAGATACATTGGCAGGAGAGCAGATTGTTGATTATTTGTTTGCCTCCAACTGATAGCTTTGCTGCATGTATTCTGACAGTTTACATTCTAGGTGCAGATTTTTGCTTCTGCTGTGTTTGATCTTCGCTACACTGGACTACAATGGGAGGCATGTCACAGAGCTGTGATGCTTTGGGCAATCGCCAGAAGGTGGCATTTCCTGAACAAAGATGGATGCCTGGCTATGATGAATGCTTCAGCAGCTTCTCTATGCCATTACTTCTTTATTCTGTATAAACGCATACCCTGAGATATTTTTATACAGTTATCTTCAATTTATCTAGACGGTAGCTATTGCTAGAGATGATGGTCAATATGACTATACCTCCCAACTGTCCTCATTTGAAAATCCCTCTGTCCCTCTTTGCTCCTCAGTTGTCCCCATTTTTTAGTCTGATGTACAAATATCTATAAAAAGATTCTATTTAACTACTAAAAGTGTTATTCTGCATATAATGTAAATGGAAGAGTATTCTACATATAATGAAATGTGCAGTATATCCATGTAGACTATCTACCCTAAAAGCTGGGCCAGCTAGTGATTGTGTTTCCTGTTCTGACTTGAGTTCAAGTGCTGGCTGCATGTCGAACAGGTGACAATTCTGGGCCTTCCTGCATTGAAACCAAACTTCGACACAGTAAGGGAAGCACAACAGTAAAGGGCCTCATATATGGCCACTGCTGGGAACAATCCGTACAAAACGACCCTAAGGTTTTCTACAACACATACTTTGAATACCAACAGGAGTTAGAAGTTAGGCTCTGGTCACTTTTTGATTTACTACCATACAACCCATTATTCAAGTATCTGACAGCTTTAGTAATGTTCTCCACACCAAATGTGGTCTGCTTATTGGGTAAGTTGGATCTAAAATAAACATCATCATTGTCATAATTTGGGGTAGGTCCAAATGACTTTACCTTAGATATAAAAGTAATCATATTAAGTAAGAAGGGGCATTTTGCCACTTTCATAAAATACATTTGCAGTAGGTTCCAATCCAAATAAATTATAATTATAATCAGGCCTGGACTTGCAATCTAGCAGATTAAAAAATTAAATATGAATGGTGTGTCTGACAGCATTTAAACCTCTTCTTTTCCGTAATCTGGAGAACAATGTTAGTCATAGTGCTATTGTCAAGTTAACTGAAGCATAATGAAGCTGCTAAATTTGCTGTGGACATCTATGATCTGGTCACAAAGGGTTAAACCAGATTTCCCTTTGAAATAGGTCCTGCCTCTTGACAAATTGTTGTATAAAGACAAATATTCTTATTTTGAAGAGTCAGAGATGTAAACTGAAAGTGGCTTCAAAGAATGTAGTCTTCTTTTGAAGTCAACACATGGATAATTGGATAGAGATTGATTTTGATGGACCTGCTCTATTACTGTGTCCTGTTAACAATGTTCCTATGCTGGGAAGTCAGCTCTATATTCATTATGGCAAGTTAAGTGTAATGTGTATTGAAGGTGTGTTCTTTGTCCACAGTGACTTAGGCAAATAAGTCTGAAGCCAAAATATGCTTTCATGGTTAAGTATTCCCGAAATGCAGAAAACCACAGCTATATTTTTCCTTATACAGTGTGGGCGTAGCATGATACACAATGTGTGGTATCTACTCTTCATAAATAACATCACGTGGAGATGTTCTTATATTGATGCACTACTGTACATCCTTATATTATTGGAGATGGGATACATTACAAAATCTGATTTAGAAAGCTGTGTCAATTACTTAACACATTTCAGTACAGGTTCCCTACAAATGTCCAATATAGATGCACTTCAGTAACCTGGTGATTAAAAGAAAGTTAACTATCTTGACCCTCTCACATATCAGACACCTTTACAAGTTCTTAGGAATCTTAAAAGAAAATCTATTGCTCTTTTAGATTTCAAATAAAAGTTGGGTTATTGCATAGAACAGCATTATGCCACAAAACAAAGTTGAAAGAATCTATGGTAGAAACCTAAAGCAAACTGAACATGTAATTATAGGATAAAGTGAATAAGATGGTGAATTCTTATTTTAATTAGCAATCATTCTCTAATGAAAGTTTCTAAATCACAAACATAAATAATATATAGGTGATGACTTACTTTTTCATATACAATGGATACATAAGGCGTGTATTTATAAACAATTCACAGGTGCATTTGTACAGGAATGTTTGTTCTGATGAATGGAGCCCAAGATGAACGTTCATAGTGCATTTTCTTTTTAAGTCCAGTGTAATTTCATACAGCATCATGTAATACCACATTATGGCCACTAGATAAAGCTGAGGAGCATAGGAAATAAATACTTATTGCTTTGCTCCTCAGCTCTATCTAGTGGACATAATGCGGTATTTTACATATAGCACAATCGATTTGGAAAGAAAATGTACCAAGAATGTCCATTTTGGGCTTAACTTTCACAGAACAAATATTCATGGAATTGAATTGTTTATTAAATGTGAAGTGCTGTGAATTTTTATAAATACACCTCAAAGTATATCTAAAGCCAAAATATTTTTAGTATTGGATATTGTGGGGAGATGTTAAAACCCCTGTCAGGCTTTAATTGCTGTCCCTATCCCCATTAGGGACATTCACTCTTGCTATTTGTCACTGGCACTGGAAATTAGAGAAAATACCAATTTTTTGAGGGAGGGGAGCTCTATTACTAAGCCTGTGATTGGGTGCAATGTGTCAGAGGGGGTGGACTTTGGGCAGGACACCAGTGATGTGGTACAAGGTTAAATAAACTATCTCAGCGGAATCCCATGTGTGGCCAGCTTTTCTTGTTTTTATGGGCTTATATTGGAGCGAGGAAGTACTCCCAGCAGCAATCACCAAGTTCATTCCTTATCTGAGCCATGTCAGAGAGGTGCTTATTTTGTGTGTTCTCAGGAATAGAGGGGAAATCTTCCAATGGGGACACTTCTTTCAATAACGGGGGGTGTCCGTCCTCTGACTTTTCTGTAGTGTCCAGGAACTGAAGGGAAATTTCCCCAGTGACATAATAAATATCTAAAAGGGTTTTTTACCAATACCTGCTCTAGCCAAAACAAAACAAAATGAAGTCCACTCCCCTGGAACAACAAAATCCGAAAAAACAGGAATAGAGGGGCAATCTTCCAAAGAGACGCTTTTTTCAAAGACAAGTGTCTCCATTGGGGGGGGGGGGGGGGGGGGGGTGGGGG
>NW_017306410.1:851838-888637 GCF_000935625.1 Nanorana parkeri | reverse complement strand
AATTCTCACCTTGGAGAGATTTTCTCTCAGTAGTGTCTACTGGACTGGACGGGAAATCTCCCCAATGACGTGAAAATACCTGAAAGGGGTTTTAACAATTTAGGTAAGTTTTAAGTATTTAAAGGCTTCATTTATTCACAGATATTGATCTCATGAATCAATATTATATCCCAAACCTTACAGCCTCCTTTTTTGCTCTCAGAATCTCTTAATTGCTGCCAAGCAGAAGCCAGTTATAGTTTAAGGTGTAATAACCTGTATGATAATGATTTTCCAGAATTGATAAAACACAATAAAATTTGGTAAAATACTGCAAGAAATAGCCTGTGTGGCCATTTGCATTGATCAAAGGAAGTAGACAAAGACATATTTCTGCACAGATGAGAAAAATAACACAGAAAAAAGCACCAAACACACATGGTAAAGCTCTGTGAAGTCATACTTTATAATACAATGTAGAATACGCATTTACCTTCATGTTTGGAGGTGCTGTGGCTGGTGGTGACAAGGGACGGTCCGGCACTGTGACTTCAGAAGAGTTTGCCAGCTCTTGTTTTCTGCTGATATAAAAGTGACACTTGTTACCACGTGGTTTAATATTTCTACATATGTCCATCTACACATGTATTCACATAAAACACAGAGAATCCCCCATCACTACCTCTACATTTCAGTATACTGTTTATAAAATATTAGACTTTGCTAACTGTTCAAATAAAGAGCTGCTTAGCTGCCTAAAACCAAATCAAGGAACAGTGTGCAAATATTCCTAACCGTTTGGCAATCAGAATATATATTTCACTACTGTATATTGAAGTGATTGGCTGCTATGGTATCATGTGTTTTTTTCTATTACTACTACTCTTTGCATCACCTAACTGAATTGATTAAATGTAAAACAAAATGTATTTTCTTACCACGACTTCATTGCGACTTTGTAAAGTCTGCGTCCTATAGCCCAGTAGATATACCCAGCCGTTTCCCTCACTGAAGGTGATTCAGGTAAAATTAATTTCAGGTGCTTAACACCCGGGAACTCACGGATAGATTTGTGTTGTCATGACAACCTCATTACGCCAAATTTCCCTTGCCCCTCCTGCCTCCGTTCTCCCATCTGGCAATAGCCTCTTATAGAGCATACTCTGTGTGTCTCTGGCTTTCCTCTTTGTAGAATGAATGATTACACAGAGTGCATATGAAGTGATAGAAGCAGAAGACCAACTAAACACAAAGAGTATAAAACTGGATATTCTGTTGTGTCCTTGTGCAATCAAAAATCAGTACAGTAAAGTGAAGATAAAGCCATAGAAAATAATAGATAGGAAAATGCTTTTAAACTGAAGAACAATGAAACAAGCTCTCTTTCTAGGCATACAAGATAAAAAGGTAAGTCATATCTGAGTTTGTGATAAACAGAATTTCTTTTACGCCCTGCATACAGTAGGTTAGCACATGCCTGAAAAGTACAAAGATGATGCACATAGCCCACTAGTCCACAGTACTATCATCTTTAGAACTGCCAGAGCAATGAAATTCAATTGGGGAAGGGTTTGTCTGGATTATTCTCTTGTATGCAGTGTTTTCTGCCTCATTACACACGCACCATAAGAAATGTAGAGGTTGTTATTGCTGACCACTTTCTGAAACTGGTAGTTGCCTGGGGCAATGACGTAGAACAAGGATGCAAATGAAAAGGTTGGAGTAAACAACAAATTTACAGAAAAATTAATGTAAAGTCAAAACTCTTGATCTGCATATTTCTACCAGGTAGGCAATGCAAACAACTTGACATCCAATAAACCAGAAGAACAAAGGGTCCGCAATGGTACAATCTTTCTTTTTAAAAATGTTTTCTTACTACAGAAGTGCTAAAAAAATTACTGCTCTTGCTATTTTATTAGGATTAGGACCATTTTTTTTTAATGAAGAATGGCCTCCAAAAAATCTGACAACTCATAATTTTTATACACACATTGCCAGAAGTGAATAAAGGATTCCAGTGCCAGAACATTGGCATTGTAATATTTCATCCAGGGATGGTCAGTCCTTGGCACAGAGGATCCCAGTGCAGAAGAGCTGAGAGTTACAAGAAGGATTAATGTTAAGGGTAACTTTGGGGTTTGTGGTAGGGTTAGTATGAGGGTTGCAGAGAAGTATATTTTGAGAGTTACAGGGAACTTTAGTGTAATGGTTACAGTGAGATTAGGAGTTAAGTTAGTCTTGTAAGTTAATGGCAGGGTTAGTATAGAGGTTACAGGGAGGTTTAGTGTTAGGTTAGTCCCATGGTTAATGGAAGGGCCAACATAGAGGTTACAGGGGGGTTTAATGTAAGGTTAGTCTGGAGGTTATTATGAGGATTACAGGGAGGTACAGTTTGAGGGTTGCATGAAGGTTTAGTGTAAGTGTTACTGGGAGATTTAGTGTAAAGTTAGTCTTGAGGTTAATGGGGGGGTTAGTATAAGGACTACAGGGAGGTTTAGTGTTAGATTAGTCCAGTGGTTAATGAGAGGGTTAGTATAAGGTTTACAGGGAGGTTTAGTGTAAGGTTAATCTTGAGGCTAATGGGAGGATTACTACGAGGGTTACGGGGAGGTACAGTTTTATGGTTACACGGAGGTTTAGTGTAAGGTTTGTCTTGGGGTTAATGGGAAATTTATTGTGAGGGTTACAGGGAGTATAAGTGTGAAGGTTACCAGGCAGTATAGTTTAAGGGTTACAGGCAAGTTTAGTGTGTGGTTAAGTCTTAGGGTTTCTGGGAGGGTTAGAAGGTCATCCTCTGTATTCATTTATAGAGAAGTCCCACATATATTTTCCATTTCTCTGGAAATCCTCTGGGCCAAGAAGCCATAGTCAGTGGTGTATTTAGGTTTCGTGCTGCCCTATGCAAAACGAAACTCGGCACCCCCCCATCTAACAAGACATTTTGCGTATTCTTTCAAGCCGCTGGATACAGCGTCTGACAGATTGCGCTATTAGGCCTCATTCACACTGCTAAGAGTCGGCCCGTACAGATCCGTGGGACGTGCACGGCCGTATCGGGCCGTTCCCGGGAAGGACAGGTGCTGCGTGTGATTTGTACGCAGCAGCCTGTTCTTCTCTATGGGAGGACGCAGCTGTACGCTCACCTGAACTGCACGTCCGTGTGGATGTCCGTACTCGTACACAGACAGGATGGATCCTATCTGCGTCCGAGCATGGACACCCGCACCAGCACGGATGTTTATGGGCCAACTCTGAAGGCTGTGACACACTGCACGCAAAGCCGTGCAGAGCGAAGCAAAGCTGTCCGGCACGGAGCTTTGCGTGCTGTGTGTGAGCTGAGTGCAGGCACATGATTGACTGCACCTTCAGCCAATCGGCTCCTGCATAACAACCAGCCAGACGTCGCATCGCAACGCGCCGGTTTATACGCGCGAGCCGATTGGCTGAAGATGAAATATTTCCTCTCGGCACGCTCAGCTACACGAGCTCTCGCAAGCTGAGGTGCTGAGGAGAAAATTACATGACACTGCTCGCGAAGGCAGCGCGTCACCGCTCCACGCTGCTTCGCGTGCAGTGTGTCACAGCCTTAAGCAGTGTGAATGAGGCCTTAGTGTTGCAGGGAAGCCAGGGTCTCAAGTGGCTGTAAAGGATCTCTGGTGGACACTGCAGGATGTCAGGCTGAGACCACCATAGACCTTGCAGTGCCCATCTGAGTTCCTGCAAACCCCACCAGAGACCCCCCAGAGCCCACCATAGACCTTGCACAGAGACTTTAAGGTGGACTGTGCATGATCTATTATGGACTGTGGAGGGTCCCTTTCCCTGCACACATGCTGCTCTTCTTACCTGCAGCTCCCCAGCCTGCTTTCATTCTGCATCTTGCTTCCAGCCTGCATCTTACTTGAGCTGCCCGCAGCCTCCGCCGACCAGGGCCATGTCTATCTTGGTCCCATCAGATCTGCAGCCTCGATGCTTCTTGGAGCCGCCATCCCATCTGCAGCCTCCACCGGCCCAGGTCCGCGTCTTTCTGCAGCCGCCGAATCTTCTTGGAGCGGCACCGCAGCCTCCGAAGGCCGGGCCGCTTCTCCCTCAGCCCCGGCCACGCCTCCTCATACACCCGCCAGCTCACTGCCAGGCCCCGTTAGCAGCCACCTTTTAAGGCAGCCGACGCTGCTTGATCTTGTGCGCCCGGCGCCTTGTTCGTCCCCAGCTTTCCTCTTTGCAGGGGGGCGAAACATGCCGCTCCCCTGCAAAGTGCCGCGTCAGGCAAACGCCTTGTTTGCCTTGCGGTAAATACGCCCCTGGCCATAGTAACAACTTAATAGAATATGTCTTCTTCACACCTCATATTTTTCACAATTTATAAGAGAACAGCAATTATATTTTTTCTTTAACAAAATTATGATAAGCTGATTTAATATATCATTATAATACAAGTGTTTATGTTTATAATCTGAGTGCTAGAATATTATCAGAAGATTATGTCAGTATAGTGAAAGGTTTATAAGCCCAGCGTCTGTCACAGATCATGACTGCAGCCAGTTTCTCAGGAGAAAACGTGTTAATGCTAAGGAAAAAATAATAATATGTTTTTGTACAATTAGATTGCTGCGAGCCATAATAATGACAAGGTCTGGTAAATAAAAAGGCAATTCAATTTTTATTATTATATTTGCCAAGTTCAGTAACAGCTGGGCTTAAATGTACAGCTCTATACAGCTCTTATCACACCGCAAACAAGCCAGGTTGCTACAGCAACTGGCCACATGGTTCCTTAGCACCACTGAGTACCGTTGACCGATGTACCCAGGAGGATGTCAGTAATTAAAGACCAAAGGAAAAATGCCCAGTAAATCACACAAGTTATAATCCCAGAAAACTATTCCAGCACCACTGATCTCAGCACATTGCTAAATTGTGTGCAAATAGAAATCGATACATCAACCTAACATTTGTCTGACCATTTTTTTAAAAAGCCCCGATCTCAGCTTATATAAACTAGAGGACATTGCCAGACACTGAGCTACAGAAGAAGAAACTAAATAATATTACACCTCCTGTTGCTTTTTGTTTTTAAAGCCCATCTTTGGGACCTAACTGATCGCTAGATTAAAATAAAATGCCCTTTTTACTTCCCTAAATGTCAAAGTACCGCAGCGCTGAATACTGAAAAATGGCCAGGACCGGAAGGGGGTTTAACACCGCAGACTTCAAGTGGTTAATTCTGGCCTTAACTCCAGCCCACATAAACCGCAAAAATAACGATCACAATGAACGATCTGGCCTTAACTACAGCCCGCATAAACCGCAAAAATAACACCTCCGCAAAGGAGGTGAATTGGCTTGGAAGAGCTATGGGTAATGTTTGTAATAAATACGTATATCTGAGAAGTAATGGTCATTTGATAATATATTTTCTCCCAAACCATGTAAAGATTTATTTATTCCATCTATGCCAGCCTTGTTTAGATATTTTATTTTCCTATTTAGCTTTACTGTAAATGGGGACTACATTCCTTGTCTTTTAAAATTGCCATATGAAGACACTGCAAACTGAAGAAACGTAAATATAGTGGGGGGAATTTATCAAAACTGGAACAGGCAGAATTTGGAGCAGATGCATATGACAACCAATCAGCTTCTCTCTTCAGTTTGTTCAGTTAAGCTTTGAAAATAAAAGACAGAAGCTGATTGGGTTAACCATGGGAGTACTGTGCTAGAATCATTCCTCCTTCATATAGTTCATAGCATTTTAGAACTTCTTAAAGGATAGCTGAAAATACAAATCAAATCCCCCAACCCCTCCCCAAGCCATATGGTTTGACTTCCTTACAGGCTAGCCATTATTTTCTATGGTAGGACCTGGCTTATACATGAAGGAATTCAGGACTGCACGATGCATTTTGACTTTCAGTCCATCCAGGGCTGCATCCTAGACAATGAAAGAACAGCAGCGCACTTATGATGTCATGACTCTGCTTTCCACCCTGTAGGCACGTTCACAAAAAAGACTGACATCATTGTGAAAAACAACAGGTACTCAAACTGTACTGCACATAAAGTCTCAAAGCTTGGTAAAAACTATGGTCTCAGACTGGTGAGTGGACAGTAAAGGATTAGCAGCACACTGTGATGGCCATCCCTCTGCTTACTCTACTCTCTCCATCTAACAGCATGTTCCCAGTCTGCACATACAGCAAATCCTTATTGGCTCATGGTGCTGCCACTCACAGTCTGTGTGCAAATAATACCAGAGGCTGATATAAATACAGATTTGGATACATATGCTAGTTGCGTGATAAAAATACTTTAATGAATACGTAACTGCATTAACTGGTGTTTGAAAATGCCTGTAATGGTATTAGCATAATTACTACAAACAGAATCAAGTCAAAATTGCGTTCCTACAATATAAACTATGCAGCTGGCTTGCTTACTTCAGCAAATATCAGGAAGAAAAGAACAAGAAGAACTCTTACTTTGTATAAAATTGTGCAAGAAGTAAAATCACTAAGCAGACTGTTCATTATTATCAAGACAACTCTTAAACAGTTTTAAAACCGGAAAGCCCACTAAGTTTATGTTTATGCTGGCTCTGATCCAAACAGGACAGTCACATCACTGTTTAAAAATGCTCCTTTTACATCATTATATGCTCCAAGAAACAGGAAGGTTTTAAAGGCCTAAATTATAGTCAAGAGACTGCAGTCCTGCCCAGGGGGACAGTCAACCTCCTACTATGGCTGAAAAGGATAAAGGGAAAACTAGATTGTAGAAATGATTCCAGGATAGGTCTTTCAGGCCCTGAGAACATACAGGCACAGTCCTACCTCTCAGGTACCAGGCTAAACTTTTTGGTAAGCTCTGCAGAGTGCTTCATAAACACGTATGCTGTGCTGGGCTTAGTGCACACATTTATTTCACTGAAGAGGGCAGGTTCCAATAAAGGGAGGAGCAACTAAGTACTTGAAGGTAGGGATGTCCCGATGCCACTTTTTCAGGCCCAAGTACAAGTACATCCCCTCATGTACTTGCCGATACCAACTACCGATACTTTTTCTTAAAGTGACAGGTGACTTTAAATGATCCATAGTAAAACTACATGTTCTGTACTATGGATCATGATTTAACCTATTCATGTTAGCAGGGGAGAATTGTAACTCTATTGCTGGAGTGTAGTGGAGGTGTGTGCTGTATATATGCACTACATATACATTACACATCTTGTCAAAATGCCCTGTATCGGGCCCGATTCCGATGCTAGCATCGGTATCGGGACATCCCTACTTGAAGGGCCACTTATATTGGGGCAAACAACCACTTGGGTAACTTTTTCTAGCCTGCCACATAGATGGTTCTCAAGAGTAGTCTGATGGATTCCCCCTCTAAACAACATGGATGGAGGAATCTCCGCTGAGACAGCATGTACCTGCGCCTGTCTGAATACCCGTTTTCGTTGCTCTTTGGCTGACTATTTTCTACCCAACTCCTTCGATTTTACATTTGAAATTTGTTGACCTAGGTCAGTGGTGGCGAACCTATGGCACGTGTGCCAGGGAGGGCACGCGGGGCCCTCTCTGCTGGCACGCGAGCCCAGGTTCAGGGACCACCAATGGAAATAGATCCGACCGATCCGGGTCGCCTCAGTACGCGATCCGGGCCAGTCACAATCAGGCAGCGGCGGCGGCCCCTAAACAGGCAGATTAGACGGCTGTTTCCTCCTCGCTAGGCCCCCGGGAGGCCGTCTAATCTGCCTCTTTAGAGGTCGCCCGTTGCTTCAGCAGGACCCTTTTTCCCGCGGATGTCACGCGATGTTTCTATTTTTGAATGCAGCCTGACGGTGAAGGTCGCTGGAACGTCGCCCCGAACAGTCACGCTATCCCAGCCCCGCTTGTAAGGTATGTCGCTTGGTGTGAATGGGGCCTAAGGCAGTGATGTTGAACGTTTCTTAAACCCGAGCGCCCGAACTGCAATACAGTACTAAACTTATTTTCAACGCTGGCACTTTGAGGTAAATAAATTGATTTTGCGTCACAGTTTGGGCACTCGGGTTCAAAAAGGTTCGCCATCACTGACCTAGGTGGTGCTGATATGGCCACCCACGGCTCAAATTCTGGGTCAGTTCAGCAGGAGTCGGACAAAATTTGAGCCATGTAAGGCCAGCTTTAGCAACTATCATCTTATATCTATGCATAGCCGTCCCTTATTTAGAGGGATTGACTCTCTTTTGGAACCAAATCCCTCTGTTCCTTTTTTCCTCAGTTGTTCTATCTTTTTGGTCTGTTACATCTATTAAAATGTACTATTTAACTACCAAAAGTGCACTAAACCTTTCATCTATCCTTTAAATTACTGCATTTGCTACTTTGGTAGAGGTGGAAAAAAACACTTGGGTTTAACCAATAATTTGCTGCCTTTTTAATGTAACTGGGGGTGTGGTGGGGGCATTTCCTTTGCCTGCTTTGAGCTATAGCGTGTTCCTCAGTCTCATCTCTTTTTTGGCCACTGCCTGGCCAAAAAAAAGTCACACACTCTAATACTTTGTTGGACCGCCTTAAGCTTTGATTACGGCACGCATTCGCTGTAGCATTGTATCGATAAGCTTATGCAACGTTACAACATTTATTTCCATCCAGAGTTTTATTAATTTTTCACCAAGATCTTGTAGTGATGATGGGAGAGTCGGATCACTGTGTAAAGTCTTCTCCAGCACAACCCAAAGATTCTCAATGGGGTTCAGGTCTGGACTCTATGGTGACCAGTCCATGTGTGAAAATGATGTCTCATGCTCCCTGAACCACTCTCTCACAATTTGAGCCTGATGAATCCTGGCATTGTCATCTTGGAATATGTCCGTGCCATCAGGGAAGAAAAAATCCATTGATGGAAAAACCTGGCCATTCAGGTAGGTAGCTTATCTAATTTTTTTGGGACATAACGTTGCTGAACCTACACCTATTACCCAATGGAAAGCTCTGACCTATTTGCTTAGCTATATTCTGTTGGTGACTATTTTTTGGACAAACAGTGTGATATAATGTCTGTATATTTACGAAGCAGTATGCAACCATCAGTCCACATTTACCCCGCTGGTAAAATATCTCAGTTTGGTGGTAGTGTTTAAAGTTAAAAGCTAGCTGAAAGGTATTGTGTATAATGACGTCTATAGAGGTACACTGCTCTTTTACCTGAAGCCATGACACAGCGTTATGAGAATCTGTCTGCATAATGACTCATCTATGCTGAGCTAGGTTTATTCACACACTTTAGCAAAGCAACAGCTCAATGTGAATATATTCTCATTGCATCTCCACCCCCCCCCCATCCCCCTCCCAACACACACCCCTTCTGTCTAGCAAAAGCATTTACTGATCTTTGATCAGTACTAAGTACTTTATGGAACTTAATCAGTTTTGAATCCCTATCTTAATAACAGGTGAACTAACGCTTGTTATAAACAGCTGGAATTTTGTCATATTCTTGTGAATCGACTGAAGGTTTGACCCATGGGTGGCCCTGTTGGCACCCCCTTGCTCCACAAATTGTGACTGAAAAAAAGCAAAGGAGCCAGGTGGAAAAATCGTCAGCCATAGGACTGCATCCAATCAGATCAGCTGGCTGTCAGAATGCAATAGCCAGCAGGGGAGATTCCTCTATCCATGCTCTCTATTATGGATGGGGTAATCAAGTGATTCTCACATTCAGCCTCTAGCTTAAAGAAGAAATCTGGGGGAAATTATTATTAACCCTTGCAGTGGGGCTACCCCCACACTGCAGGGGTTAAGTACTCGTTTTGGTCTAGGGAGGAAAATAACCATGTTTAATCACCTGATCCAAATAGCCGGCTTGCTCTTAGGACGGTCCCTGGAACCTCTCTACCCCTCCACTGCAGCAGTCTACTAAAGTCCCGTAAATCAGCATATTCAATACACAGTGTATAGGACATGAGGATGCTGAGGGACACACCAATTGCTGCAGCATAGGAGGAGACAGGCTGGAGGAAGCGCTGTCACAACTGGCTGGCTGAGTATAACTTTGCTATTTTTGTCCATTGAGCCAAGAGATAGCAGTGATTTCTTGAGTGATAGTGAAAGTCGCCCTACACAATAATTCTCCTCTCTCTCGTCTCCCTCACACCAACCACAAAGGTACAGTACCTGTAATTGTTTATTTTTCTTTATATTTTGTACAGTATTATATTACAGTACAGTATTGTAATCATTTTATATGAATATTTTTGGGTTGTGGAACGAATCATCTGAGTTTCCATTATTTCCTATGGGGAAATTCGCTTTGATATACAAGCGCTTTGGATTACAAGCATGCTTCCGGAACGAATTATGCTCTTAAACCAAGGTATCACTGTAATCCCCAAAATCCTGCTTAAGCCCTCATTCACACGAGAAAAGGCCGGCACGTACAGCTACGTATCGGGCAGATCTTGGGAAGGACAGGTGCTGCGTGTGATTAGTATGCAGCCCCTGTCCTTCTCTATGGGTGTACGCGGCTGTACGCTGCCCCACGCTCACCCCAAGTGCAGTTGGGTGCGGGTGTCCCGGCTCGGATGCAGACAGGATCCATCCTGTCACGTAAGAGTACGGACACTCGCACGGACATGCAGGGCGGGTGAGCGTAGGGCGGCGTACGGCCACATACTCCCATAGAGAAGGACAGGGGCTGTGTACTAATCACATGCAGCACCTGTCCTTCCCAGGAGCACATTGCAGTGCCCTTCATTTTAGAGGGAACGCAGCTTTGGCGCACATGTGTTGCAAAATGCAGCATGTGGGTTTTTTGTCCATTCTGGTACATTGGCAGCCCATTTAAAATGAGTTGGCTGTTTTAGCATTTGTTAATGAGTGACACAACGCATGTTAAAGGAATGCACAAGAATGGCTAAGTGTGAGTGAGTCCTTAATATTTTCTTTTTTCAATTTACAATAATTGCAACAATATCCTTTCACATAGTTTTACTACACAGTGGCTTAGTGGTTAGCACTTCTGCCTTGTAGCACGTGGGGTCTCTGGATCAAATCCCAGTCAGAACACTATCTGCAAGGAGTCTGCATGTTCTCCCTTTGCTGGTGTAGGCTTCCTCCGGGTACTCTGATTTCCTCCAACACTCCAGAGATATGCAGGAAGATTAATGGGCTCTTGTCTAAATTGTCCATGCTTGTATGTATACGAGATAGGGACCTAAGATTGTAAGCTCCTTGAAGGGAGTTACTGATATATGTACAAGTATGTAAAGCGCGGCTGTTGTTGTTACTATATAAATACCTGAAATAAAAATAAAGTCTCTTTTTTAGGACCGTAGTGGTCCTTGTATCCAATTCTGCTCTAGCTTCTCACTTTCAAAGCAAGTATCCATTTCCTATCTATGATCCATCTATCATTTGTAACATGCCATAGTGCAGGGTTTTGTTGTTGAGCATACAACATAAATGGCAGATGAAAGTTGTTCTTCTGCGCCCCCTAGTGGTGTTGTAATGCTCTCTTTATTATTGATACACCTGTTTCAATTTACCAGGTAGGCATTACCTTGCGTCATGTAGAGAAAAAAAAATAAACATTGTAGCAAACATTTTCCCAAGCCATGCAAATTAATGAGTAGGATAATTATCTAGGCACACTGGCTGCTAAAAATAGAAAGATACCTTATTGTTTGCCTACCAGTATTACAATACTTGCTATATAAACACAGACAGATTTTTAAAAAACACATTGTCATAAAACAAGAGCGCAAAACAGCTTACAATTTGTTTAAACAATCTTCTTTAGATCTACTAAAAAGTACAAAGCATGTGGGCCTGCCTGGCTGGATTCAAATGGAGAGTATTGGTTAAACTGGCCATACACCTATAGATTTTCTGCAGATTTTCTATGGTCAGATGGAAAAAGTGCAACAGATTCCTCCATCCACGCTACACGGTGTGGAGGAGGAATCTCCCGCTGGGCCAAGCTTCAGTATCTTGTTAGTCGGCCGCGCTGGCTGTCAAAATACCTGAACAATCTGATTGGATGCAGGCACTGTTCAGGTGTTTTGAGAGCCAGCGGGGCCGACTAGCACGGTTTACAATCTAAAAGGGAAGGGCATGTGATACATTAGGAGGTAGCTGTGGGGATGAATTGTTTGAGAAAGTGATAGTTCAGTGGTTAGGTTGAGATGGGATAGGCTTCCCTGAAGAGATGAGTCTTTAGGGATCGCCTAAAGGCAGTCAGAGTGGGAGATAGATGGGCAGGTTGTGGTAGAGAGTTCCATAGGATGGGAGAGACTCTAGTGAAGTCCTGGAGGCAAGCATGGGAGGAGTTGATGAGGGAGCTGGAAAGCAGGAGGTCTTTTGAAGAGCGGAGGGGACGGTTAGGGTGATACTTTGAGACCAGGTTTGAGATGTAGCCAGTTGTGGATGGCTTTGTAAGTGATAGTTAATATTTAGAATTGTATTCTTTGGGATATTGGAAGCCGGTGCAGGGATTGGCAGAGGGGGGTTGCAGACACTGGTCACACGCAGCACCTGTCCTTCCCGGGAGCTGAGCAAAACGGCCGTGCACGCAGCACGGAGCTGTACGTGCCGGCCGATTCCCGTGTGAATGGGGCCTTATGGTTCAAGCAGGGCAGTTTGCTCATTGTCCAGTTCTTTCTCCCTTGCATATGGCTTATATGAATGTGGCAACCCTGCTGTTTTAAAATGCAGTAAGGAGCAGCACGCAATGCATGTGAATTAATAACAAGGAAGATGTGAAGCTGGAGATGACAGTACCTAGCTCATCTGGTGATTGTACATAATGTATGAGAAGAACCTGAACTGTCACATTTAATGTTGGTCAAAGGGATCATTGTATTTACGTAGTCACTTATTATTGTGAATAAAAGTTATATTACTTTTTCTTTGTTTGTTTTTCCTTAACATTTGGTGTCCATGAATTACAGACATACTGCTGTTAAAGAACTGTGCACTTTAGACTGTATTCACAATAAACTTCTCTTATGTGCTCCATTTTGGTCTGTTAAATATAGCATTAGAAGTGTTTTATTAGATCTCTGCGAATAAAAAGCCCTGTTCATCTTGATCTTGTCCTGTGTCTCCGCACACTTACTGTGTTATCTCAAAGAGTCTATTTAGCCCTCCCAGTTCTTATTTTGGACTATGATTGGCCTTTATGTTGCAGAGATCTGAAAGTTTTTGAGTGCATTTCAGGCAAATCAAAGGATATTTTTCTGTAGTTGCTGGGTCTTTTAGCGGATAAAGCACAGGAAAATGTGCATGTATTGCAGAGATGTACTGCATTTCTTAAAAGCAAACAAGTGAATCTATATGCTGCTGTTTACTCTTTTACAGTTATAACTGATAGGCTTTGATCACAAGAATATTTCACAGGCAGGGGCAGTTATTTAAGGTTACATATAGCTCCCAACTGTTCCTCCTTTGGAACAAAATCTCTCTGTTTCTCTTTCCTGGTCTGAAGTATAGAACGCTATAAAAATATACTATTTACCAAGTTGTATTATACTAAAGCTGGTCACCCACTGCTTGAAATTCAGCACCATTCAGCTCGACAAAAATCGATTTGGAGTGGAAAATGTTTCAAATGAACAGTGACTGCATCCAATAGCCAGCAGGGTGTATTCCTTCATCGGTGCCATTTAGCTAGACGTGTATGGCTAGCTTAAAATAGCATTAAATAGCAAAAAACCCTTGTTTTTTATTCAAAAGCATTCACTTACATAAGGACAACCTACAGCATCCATAATTTTTTAGCATATATTCCCATTCTTTTACTTTTGTGTGCCAGCTGCTCCCTATTGATGAAAGCTCGCTCCTTTAAGTTCTGGTCAGGAGTGCGGTAGCACGGAGAGCGTGCACTGTAGCAGTCACACCACTCACATCAGCAGAGGTTTGTCCCTTATCCCACTGATAGCACTGCGCATGCATGCTCCCCTACCAGGCATGCCCACACCAGCTTTACGTAGTACATCTTTCCCCTTGGATAAAACAGCGCATGTGTGCCCTTCCTGGGTTGAAGAGCATGTGGGCGTAGTTGCATTACATGAGCACCATTACCGCTAGTGCCCTGAGCATAAGGTGCATGCATGACCGTGATGGGCTAGGGCACGTACATAAGGGCAGCTCACTTAGACCCTCATAGATGATGGAGCCATTCTTCAAGACACTAAGGGAGTGCACAGAGCCTGCAAATGAAGTTTGCTGAGAAATGACAGGCTGCACGTGTAAAGCAAAGAGCAAACATAGTAACTCCTATAGTATGCTGCTATATATCACATTTTATACATTGAGGGTTTTATATCACTTTAAATCTTTCATCTAACATGTTGTTATTTTGAAAATTGTACAGAAAATTGGTGGTGAAAATAAATGGTGGGCTTAGTCTTTTACATATGAATTCTGAATGGTCTGCCTACCTGGGGGCATGGCCGGGATGTGTTCATTGCCTACATACTTTCTCCTAAAAGCTGTCACTCTTTTTCATCTCAGAATTGTTAGAGGTATGGATACATGCTCACTGGACATTGTCTACACAGATGCTAAAGGAAATTGTTGTTGCTGTCAAATTAGGAGAAAAGGTAGACGAGGCTCATATGAAAAACTGGAGGATGCCATTACTTCTTCTGAAAATGCCAGTTGCCTGTTTTCAAGGGGAGCTCCTCTATGAGTTTGATTCTACTGATCTGCATACTTGTTCAGTAACAAGAACTCAGAAAGTACTCAGGCCAATTGATTGATGTGACAGCCTAGTATTTACAGAAGGAAATATTACTAATGGCACCCCCCATATTTCCTTTATATAGATTTCCTCTAAACTGTTTGTAAGGGAAGGCTTATAACCCATATTAGGTGTTTTTTTTGTTTTTTTTGCGGTTTATGCCGCCAGGAATTGTGTGACTGTTTTGGGTATGTTTTAGGGCCATGGCGCAATGGTGGACCTGCCACTGGCATCATATTGCTAGCAGGAGAATCACTGAGGTGCAACACATTCTCCAAAGAGCACTCTCTTGCTTGCTAAAACACTGCAGAACCTGGAGCGAGAACGGTGATGGAGTAACATCTTGCTGGATTGTTCAGCCATGGATGAAACTACAGGAGAAGGTCAGCAGTTCAGGGGAGTTGCCACCAGCATCACGATCATAGCCTTTAGAAAGGCAAAGGTCTCAATATATTGGGGTTGCCTTTAACCCTTATTCACACAAGATAGACATGAAAGCACATGTTGCATAAGCCTGCATTGCCATGTGCATTTAGATCCGTTGTGTTGCCATTTTGAAGGATTTTATTTTACAGCCATGATCCGAAAAAATGCAGTTCAACTAGAGTTGATGCATGCAGGTCTTTAGTCTGAACATGCCTCGTTTAAAACAAAATGTGTATGCATTTCGCAAGTCCTGGCATGAACATACCTTTAAAGAAGAACTCTTGGCAGTTACAAAATTAACCCTTGCAGTGGGACCACCCCCACACTGCAAGGGTTAACTGCTTGTTTTTCTCTAGGGTCTAAACTAAAGAAGATATACTCACTGGAGCCTCGATCCTGTGGCACAGACTGCTCACCTCTCTCCCACCTCAACTCCATTGATGGAATGTCACTGTATTAGACATGATGACTCACAGATCCATAGGCCACTTGAGCAGAGGAGGAGAGAGGCTGCAGGGACCAGTCCAGCAGCCAGGGTGAGTATATCTTTTTTATTTTAGACCACAGAGAAAAAAAGAGCAGTTAACCCTTGCAGTGCAGAGTTTGCCCCACTGCAAGGGTTAATTTTGTGACTACACAGAATTCTTCATTGAAGAAAAAGTCCAGATATGATTTGATTTTTATACATCAGTTCCACATGTTCCAAAATTATCTTATTGCACTTGCCGCCGTGCAAAGGCCTTGCTACCATTTTTTATAAAGTGTGTATTATCACCATTCTGCCTCTTTATATGTGTTTAGATCTGACATGAAGTCCCACAATGCTTTGCTTCTGTAACTCTCAAATACACAGTCAAAGTTTGCCAAGCTAGAAAAGGGAAACCATTTGTGGTTACATTGTGCACTGCCCACAAGGAAAAGGAGCACAAATGGAGGACTAGTTCAGTGTATGAAGAAGTGTCATTACTACATGCAAAAGGTAGAAGCACACCATAAGATGGAGTATGGTCTTAAAGCTCAGCTCTAGGCGTGTATTTTAAAATAGACCTTGGGGCTGATTTATAAAAAAGCATTTCAAAAGCACAGCAAGGTGCTTAAAGCTAAACTCCAGGATAAGTAAATATTGTCCAAATACAAGAGGAATGTGCATTTCTCTATGACTCTTGGTGTGCTTTGGGTATTTCTTCTAGATCTGTGCAGTAATCCGGTGTGAAATTGTGCCTCTGTGACAAGCCTTTCTGTAATAAAGACCAGTCACTGCCGCTCTTTCACCTTGAGAAGGGTGTCTGGTCTTGTATCCGCCCCCTCCTGTGGTCTTCTGCAGGCAGCCTGTAGTAATGGCTTGATCAGCAGGCTGTTGACTTGGATGTATTGCTTAACTGCAGTGAAGAAAAGTGAGATCACTAACCTGGCTTTTCTATCTGGTAGGGGGTAGTTTTGTTGGATTACAAGAATGACTCCTGGGTTGCTCTGGAAATAAACCAAATATACATGCAGAATCTGGAGGTGACGGTACACTAGACCAGCAGAAACCAAGATGCATATTTGCTTTAATAAGTGTTCTATATGGCCCTTACATTGACAGTTCTGCAGGTTCTGCATTGACACCAACTTAAAATCAATATGGTTTCTGGTTGGTGATAAAGCTTAATAATTAACCTGACAGAGATTTATACACTTTGCCCCACAACAAGGATGCACAAAAAAGAAACTGTAATAAACTTTAGGCCTACTTTATCGCAGTTTGATTAACTGCCCCCTCTGCTGGGGAACAGTAGAATTACAACAATATAAAACAAACCCCTGATCACTTCTTGGCTGTGCTCCTGTCAGAGGGCAAAATGCCACAATCATAAATAAGTTAGCTGTCCAGGATTGCAGATGCAGTGACTGCAGAATACTTCTTTGCTAAGTGAGTGACAGCTGGGCTGGCAAAAGAGCAGCCGGATTCTGTCAGCAGCGTTCTTGATCTGTCACACACAAATACAATCACATTCCTTAACTTATTGATTGATATACAAATAATTCACAGCAGCCTAAAAACTGGTTAGTCTCCGAGCTTTACGAAAAGTATACAGTTTTGCTAATTATTTACCTCAATAAAAAGAGCTTAGTTGCAATTAGAAAATAATACGGGCTTTGAACAAAAAATATGCAAAGCACAGCCATTTTCTGCCTGCAATTATATAAATGTCCCCAAAGTATTTGTACATTAATGCAATAAAAGATAAGAAAAGAACCTTTCCTAAATTCAATGCTCACTCTAATCCTATTTACCTTTGCAGATAACTATAAGTTAACCCGTAACTTTATCTCAACATTTTTGCCTCTTCTCAGAGTTTTGGGTTTAGAGTAACTACCTATCTTGCCTCGTTACTATCCATGTTTTCTCTGACTAGCCAAAGGCAGTTTAGTGTAATAGCTTTTACCACAGCACTGACACATAGCATTAAGAGGAACAGTCTATAGCTGAGCATGTGTGCAAATAACTAAACAATAGTTTCTGGTGTTTCTGAACCCTAGAACAAAAATTTTATATATTACAGCTTGCCTTACAGCCCAACCCTTTCTCAGTACACTAAGCTAAACTGAGCTTTGCTTAATGTCTAATATCCTACAGGTGGCAGCCATACCCATCAGTAGATGACTGACTCAATAAACGCTGACATCAATGTTATTACTGGAAGGTGGGTGTGCTAATAACACTATTAGAGTAAAAGGCAAACGCTTTGGGTTTTAAGCTTTTTTAAATGCTGATTACATCTCTTACAATGCATGCTGCTACTTAATGTTTAAAGATGTTAGTTTCCTGCAGAATCATCCAGGCCCCTGGGCACTGACCTGAATATCCTTTTTTTAAGGGTGGCTCCTTTCCGTTATTGAAGCCACCCTTGCGTGTGCTAGTAAGCTGTGTGTGTCTCCATAAACACACAGGCAATGCAAAGCAAAACAATCTCTTGCTCCTCGATTTTCCTTCCTCTTTTCTCCATTCTCCAAGCTTGTGAATGCACAGCTGCTGGAGACTGTTCTGTTCCTTGTGATCTTGTACTAGACAGGAAGATCAGGGAAGCACAGCAGAGAGAGTTGGAGTCAGCTTTTCAGAAACAATTTGACTAAGCACTTGCAAATGTGAAGAAATACTTTTGCTTGAAAATGTATATTTGATTTGGATTCAATACAAGTTTAAGAGTCTATTTCTACTTTGACTCAACCCCTTTTATTGTATTAGTATATAGCTATGTACTATTGTGGCTAATAAACTGTGGGGTCTATTCACAAAGCTGCCGAAGGATCTAGCTGTAGCTTCGGCTAATCCTTCGGCTAGCTTCAGGCTCGAAGGGCTGCTGTACGGGCTATTCGCTATAGCCCGTACAGCTCCCGAAGTTGGCCGAGCGGCTCAGTCGAGCCGAAGGCATATGCCTCGGCTCGACTGAGCTGCGCTGAAAGCCGAAGCTGGCCGACAGCCTGCTTCTGACAGCTGGACGGAGCCAGCCGTCATCTCACGGCTGGCTCCGGCCACTTGCAGAGAGATCAGCGTCCCTGGTTACCAGCTAACCAGGGACGCTGTCGTTGCACACTGAGAGCGGCCTCTCCGTGTTCTCAGTGTGTAATGACAGATGTCGCTTCTGGTTACCTGGTAACCAGGAACGCATCTGTCATTCCTCCACCAGACGGTCTGGGAGTCTAATAGGCTCCCGGCCGCCCGTGAGAGAAACACTTTCTCACAGAAAGGTTCTCTCTGCTCGATCGAGCAGAGTAAACCTTTCCCTGATCGTTTTTTTCTGTTTTTTCTTCTGAGAAGAAAAAAAAAAAAAAGAAAATCACCATAGGAATGCATAGCTAGTTTCCTATTGGCTTTTTCAATTTGCAATAGCAAACTATCTATTGCACCCACCCACTGCTGCTGTCAATCAGCAGAGGGGGACCTGCAGTTCTCCATCAGGTCCCCGTCAGGTGGTTGAAAGCAGCAGAGGGCGGGTGCAACAGCTAGTTTGCTATTGGCTATTGCAAAGTGAAATAGCCAATAGGAATCTAGCTATGCTTTCCTATGGGGATTTATTTATTTGTTTGACGGCAGCAGAACCGCCCGACCAATAGAAAACAGTTGGGTGGAGCTAGCTGTCACTGCTAGCTCCACACAATTGTTTTCTATTTTTTTTTCTACTTTTTAAACTATTTTTCTGTTCTGCTCGGTCCCACAGAGGGACTGAGCAGAACAGCCGAGCCGAATGCCGCTCAGTGGCATTCGGCTATTTACTCACTGCTGTTCAGCATCTATAAGAATAGACCGAACAGCAGCGAGTAGCCTGCCGGAGGTGCGGCTTAGACTATCCAGATGTTGGATCGGCTGAGTCGAACTCCTTCTGCACTTAGGGTCGGCCGAACATGCTGAGCATGTTCGGCCAACCCGAAGCCACCCGATGTACGACTGATTTCAGCCGATATACGGCTGCAATCAGCCGTACCAGCCTGAAGTGAATAGCCGAACAGCATTCGGCTCACTTCGCTTGGGGTCGGTGAGTCACTTGGCTGCCTACGGCAGCTTAGTGAATAGACACCTGTATGTTTTCTGTTTATATGCTTAAATGTTTTCCTGAAATTAGCATTGGAAGCACTGTAGCAAGCACTCCTGTGTGCAAAGGAATGGAAATGTAGAGAACTTCAGCACTGAAAATGTAACAAACCAGACGCACAGACATTTGAAATGCTTACTCCGTACACTACCCTGTGCTTTTCACACCCGAAATGTTTGGCAAGTTTACTCCAGTCTGTCAGCTGTTTGAAATGCAGCTTTACTGGCAAAATGCACGACCAGGAATTTCTGCACAATTAACTTTAGTACTCATCAAACCCATGAAACTATTACACTTCACAGCTAGAATGTACCACTGTGAATTATAAAAGGAGATTACACCCAGGAAAATAAATGTCACCCTTTATGTTTTTGTTTGAGTCAACATTACCCAATGGAACGTTTAGCTTACATGTATAGTATCGCTCATTTTCACTAAGGAGGAACGTTTTTTAGATTGTGGATAACACACAAGTGAGTTCTGCTTTTATTTACTCATAAGCAAAAACAACAGGTAGAATATGGTGTGGCTGATGGGAACAATTTTCCTGTCTTACTGTTCGGTCAGGAGTAGACAATTGACTGTAGAATTCAGGAGCTATCCAGTCCAATAGAGCTGCTGGATCAACATTTTTAGCAATGTAATAACCTCAAAAGGCAGGCACAGCTGGAATATTTCAGGTGAGTTGGCTACTTGGCTCTTTGGATTTGATAAGTCTTGCCTCATTTCATAAACCTGCAGACCACTAAAGTTCCTCTACACTGAATCATCAAAGCATGCCTTTATGGACCCGGTATGGGGCATAGTCATGCACAGCCATCAAACATTTGCCACAAGGCCAGAAGAGCAACATTGTCTAAAATGTCTTTGTATGCTGCACTCGAGCTTGAGCTTTACATTACTAAAAACACCCAAACTGAACAATTTGGAGCATTGTCCACATCCTTTTGGCCATATAGGTAGGTGTGAATGTTAGGTACCCAAAACATTGGCTCATATAGAGTTTTGATAAATACCGCCCTAAGACAATGCAGAAATTGCTTTGACTTTTTAAATGTATATTATACCAAGTAAGTTGCAGTTGAAATATTCTTTTTCCGAATCTCCACTTCTATAGTAGTAAACTTTATGAGGCTGTAATCTCTGGGCGCTGCTCTCAGCCTGAGCATAGCCAAAATTCCAGGCATTCTCTCAATTTTGTTATGGTTATTCTGTGTAATTCTTCATACAAACCAAGTTTATGAACATTCTCTTACAACTGTCTACATACTGAAAGTGATATTAAAGATTTTGAAAAGAGTTTTTTTGAGAGTCTAATACTACTTTAACAATGACCTGCCAACCCATGTAGTTGGTGCAGAAACACAGCGAATGTGTCACCAGCCCAATATTTACTATAGGTGACAGAATGTATGCAATGTGCACAGAGCTGAATGGAAGTGCACATAGTAAGGGCTTGCTCACACGGCATGCTCACACGGCATGCTCACATGTCCATTGAGTTGTGCTGATCTGCATAGATCAACACAGGCTTGACGCAAGGGCATACAGATATAATTTTCTATGTGCCCTGTTCACACCAGAATGCTGCATTGAAGTGCATTGGATAAACATGTAGCATGTCTGCATTTTTATGTAGCATAACACATCTTACTGCATGTCACTGCAGTGTGTGGCAACACGCCGTGACGCATAGAGTTTATATTTAAAATTACAAAAGAAAAAAGTAAACGTTATAACAATGCATCGCACTGCCCCTACACAACGCACACCTGTATGCACACAGTGCAGGCTGGTGGGAACAAGCCATAAAGAGAAGTAATTGTAACAAACGCTTTAAAGGAGAGCAATGTTTTCTTATCTCACAGCAAACATGAGGAACCTAATTAAAATATGTCTACCACCTGAGTGAATTTCTCATTATATGGTAACATCAATGCAGACAGTAATAGACTTCTAATTAGTAAACTGCTGCATGTCCAAGCAGCCTTATCTTGGTGACAGATTCCCTTTAAAGTAAACCTGAGGGGAACACATACTGTAAGTGGCCATTGCTAGCCAGCTCACGACCATGCTAATTTTCTGAAAGTCTCTGGTTGCAGTACTTCAAGAGACCCTGTCTTCAAACAATAATATCAGCAACAATCTTACCACATATATGATATGTCAAATTGCCTTGTTTTGTGCATTGGATCCCCCTGTAACTATTGATATTATGATATTGAACAGGCCTGGAACTGCCACTGGTTGCCACCATCTTGGCTGTGACATCAGCTGCCCCAGGCAGACTCAGAGCTGTCAGATAAATGACATTCTGTAGTAGTCCACTGGTGACATTTTTTTTTTACGTTCAGTAACCAGCTTCTCATTTATCTGCTGACAGGGCAGAGAGGCTGAGAGTAGGAGCTCACGCGCAGCAGAGCACTGTATAATGACAGCATTGACATCTTCTCTACTCCATACATATTACATTTGACTCATGCTTTGTGTACACTATTGAGCACTAACGATTCCAACAGCTCCAATGGCACTTCTGTTTAATCACCCAATAAGTACACAGATAGCAAAGCACTGAACTTGCATGAAATTCTTACATTTGCTAGCAAGCAACTTTGCAGGTTCCTGCTGTCTGCTTACATCTTTGTTGGCAAACCTGCAGCTCAGGGGACACATGCGGCCCTTTGGTCCTCTGAGCCCCAGCAGTCTGTGTTTTGGTGATTGCTATAGCCAGTGAAGAAAGTTATTGCACTGGCTTCTAGTAGTTAAACAGTTTGGATTATGTAATTTGCACTATCTTGCATATACAGTATACAACATAAAATGTGGCACAAGCAAATGTTAGAGGTGCTGAAATAGCAGTGTTCCCTAGCAATCTCATATAATGTGTCCCTAGTCTATGACTGTCCTGACACATGTCCCAAGTCTACAAGAATCTCCCATAGCATGTTCGCATTCTCATGACCATCTCCTGTAGTATGGAGATGAGGAGCATAGGGGGAAAAAAATACTTCTCTGATAAGCTACATCTAGTGGCCATAAAGTGGTATTTTCATGATATTATATTCGACTTGGAAAAAAAAATAGTAATATTATATGTTCATTTTTGTCTCCAGAACAAACACTCGCAGAGTTTCACAGGACGAATGGCTCTGAAGATGGTTTATAAAGATACAACTTTAAATCCACACTAGGTAAATACAGATTAAGCCTACTTAAAAAGAAGGAATGTGCTATGACCTTTTCAGATCAATTCATGCCTAAAGGAACAAAGCTACTTCACTTTTATGTAAAACTGCATGGCCACATTTAACTTAATGTGCAAATCAATGGCTCTGTTTTGTTTTTAAAAGCAAGACATTGAAGTTAATAGTTGATCCACATTCACAGGAACATTATGTTAGCGAGAGCTGAATACCTAATGAGATTGTAGGATCGTATATGTTAGCCAAATATTTTGAAAGTTATTAATGGGTGAGGCAAACTATGCAGTCATTAGTATGTATACCGTATGTCCCATGAAGACAACCAATGAGTGCTCTGCTGGATGCTATTATTATTTCTACCCTGCAGAACCACAAAAACCAGTACAAGATCATAGCTGCTAAATAAGTGACATACTTCTGGTACTTATAATAAACTGGTGTGTCTGGGAATTTATATGCCCAATCCTGTCCTTTTTCAAATAGCAAGGTTTACTATAAACCTAAAATCTAAATTTAATTATGCTTGTATTAATGAATGTATACATTTGCAATGTATATACAATACAATATATACAGTATATATATATATATATATATACATATATACACACACACACACACACACACACATTTATATACACACACACACAGCCAAAACACTACTATTGCTCCTGTTTTATGAAAATGTTCAATAAAATGGGATTTTGTGGATTGTATAATAAGGTTACTAAGTATTACCAATAAGACTCTGAATGCATCTGTAGTATGTGATTTTTTTAACATGTTTCCTGGAGTGGGTGTTTATTTTTACTCACAAAATTGAAGGTACACGCATGATTCATTTTTGATGTGGTGATGGCTGTTTGCTTTGTGAATCATGTGTTGGTTGGCTGGTATTATATAAGCAGATGTCTTTGTACTCTTATAAAATTGCCCCCACATTAGTACACCAACACTGGTGACCCACTGGGGAGTTTAAAGTAAACCTGTCATGATTCAGTACAATCCATAAAAAAACTAGATATATGTTACGTTAAAAATAAGAACTTGTTTAACTTATTAAAAAATAACTTTTTTTTTAATTGAAATCCAATATTTATATGTATAACACCATCAGTCATTTGTATTATTTCTATATCAACAAATATTGGACGCTGTGACAATACTTTGCTTGCGTTGCGTTATACTGCAAACGCAAAAAATAGGTGAGTGAAGCCCTATTTTTTGTGTTTGCAGTGGAATTGAATGCAGGCAAAGTTTTGCCGCGCGTCCGATCGCAGTGCGGGCGGGGGGCGTGGAAGTGGTGCCATTGAATTCAATGCACCGCCATGCACCCCTCCCGCCCCAGAACGCGGGGGGACGTTTCTTAGCGATTGCGGTGCATTCCAGAAGCTACTGCTCTGGAACGCACCGCTTTCGGTATGAACAAGCCCTAAACGTTTAACTTAGTTTAAGGTTCCACCTAAGTTTAGTGTCACTTTAAAGTCCCATGCCAGGCAGTAAGAAGAAATTACCCTTGCAGTGGTACTCCTCACATTGCATGGGTTAAATGTGCATTATGTTTAGAGGGTAGAGGAATAAACTGTAATACTTACCACATTCCTCTCTCTTTGGCAGGCTCTTTGCCTCTGTGTGACCGGTCTTTAGAAGCCTCTGTTCTTAGATGCTCCGGCCAGTGGTCATCATCAAGTATAATGCAGGAGGATGGCGAGGGTCCGACTACCACCCAGAACATTAGAGAGAAGCGGAGAGTGCTGGAGTCTGTGGGTAATACACCTTATTCCTCTACCCTCTAGACTTGTCCCTTGCAGTGTGGTGGGGGGGGAACACTGCAAGGGTAGATTTTTCTACAATACCAGAGTTCAACTTTAAAAACAGAGCCTTACCTCTATAGTAATAAATTACAGGATTGCAATTTAAAGTTTGTAATTGAACATGAAATCTAATTTTTTTCTCTGCAAAAGTTAAGCTTGGCCCTGCCACTCTCTGTCACTGTAGCCTCTATATTGGTCAGCGAGGCTGCCCATCACAGGACCAATAGGCAAGGTGAACAAAAGTCCAGAGATGTATATAACCTGCAGCATGTATATATTTGGATCTATTGATCATTTGCCAAACGGCCTTCAATGAGGCAACCTCTGCTAATGTAGTTTTGCATCACATGCTCAGTTTGAATTGTCCATGTTTGTGACATATTAATTTAAAAGACACATAGGCTAGTAGGGCTTTTACTTATCTGTAATGTGCATTCTAAATTACTGCAAGTCAGGCTTTCACATTGCCTCATGTATAGTTGGACCTTACATAAAAAGGTTTCAAAGAATTGTCATACAGACATAAATATCTGCAAGGTCTCGGTATGCATCCACATTATTTTTTCATTCATTCCTTCAATAATGTAATATATAGATGAGCTCATTATTTAGTTTATTTAGTTTATGAAGTTGCTGTTTCTATTCAAAATACTTCAAACAATGTCCCAGACACAGGGATCTATACTGGGTGGAGCTAAATAAGTAAAATTCCTATAACAATATAAAGAAAATCTAATTTATTATCCTGTAGAACAATTAAACATATTTTTTTTCCCCAAATTCACAAAAAAAGATCAAAGACACAAACATTAAAGAACTCTATGGTTTTTTTTTTTTTATTAACCCTTGAGTGGGGCTGCACAAGCACTGCAAGGATTAACAGCTTGTTTTGGTCTATGGTCAAAAATACATTTATACTGACCCGATCCTCTGAGATGGCCAACCGCGACAGTGCTCCGTGCAGCCTGTCTCCTCCTATGCTGCAGCAATTAAATGTCCCTCAGCGTCCTCATGTCCAATACACAGTATTTAAAACATGATGAATCAGGGACATTAGATCACTGCAGGGGAGGGGGAGAGATTCTCCAGGGACCAATCTAAGAGCAAGTTGGTTGTCAGGATCAGGTGACCATAACTTTTTTTTATTTTCACCCCTAGACCAAAATGAACACTTAACCCTTGCAGTGCAGGGGTTGTCCCACTGCTAGGGTTAATTTGAAAATTTATCCAGGGTTCTTCTTTAAAAGCAGTTAAAAACATGCATGGCACAGACGCCTGTGACCAAGAGGAAATGTAATAATAATTGATGTGCATATACATTTTTTTTTGTTTTTAATATTCCTTGAAATAAAATGTGTTTCTGTTACCTGATAGAGATGTATACCATACTGAATATTTTGGGCTATAATAAAATACCATTTGCAGTAACACTGTAAAAGATTTTTTTGGCCCTATCCAGGTTACAATGTTAGCATTTTGTTTGGGTCAGACTATCTGTATCTCTACCTATTTTAGGTCCCCTAGCAATATACTGTTGTTGTAGTGTTATATTCATATTTTTATTATGTTGTTTAATAATTCATAGCCCTGGATAAAATAGAAGCAAAGCCCATGGAGATCAAATATATAGACACTAAACTCATGAGTTAAATCTTAAAAAATTAATTCAAGAGGCGCATGCGCGAAGCTGCCGATGGAGGACGCCTTCTAGGACAGCTCCGTAGCTCACCCAGGCAAATACCACCATAAGCATGGAGCATCCCGCTCCCCACACTGACCACTGACCTAGCCTGAAACCGGACACATCACAGCACCATGTTTTATTCTTTTACAAATGCAAACCAATAAAAATGTATTTGGAAAAAAAAAAAAATGAATTCAAGTACCTTATAACAAAAATGTAGATTTGTGTATCACTTGGCTGTCGATCCTCAAATCATCTCTGAATTGGTGCTGACACTGTCCTTCCTTCTGGAGGGTGGCTACTTTTGTTCCCCATGGTCCCTGTGTGTGTTGTAAAGTGGCCACCGCTCCAAGCTCTCTCCTGTGATGGACTACAATCACACATGTAGTTTTCTAATTTGTATTGAGATTGCAGTCCATCACAGGAGTGAACTTGGAGAGGTGGCTACTTTACAACACACAGGGACCATGGGGAACAAAAGTAGCCACCCTCCAGAAGGAAGGACAGTGTCAGCACCTATTCAGAGATGATTTGAGGGTCTCCAGCCGAGGGATACACAAATAAGATACATTTTTGTAAATAATGAATGTGCTTGAATGCATTTTTAAGATATAACTCCTGAGTTTAGTGTCATTTTAACTCCTAGTGATAGGTGTACGTTAACAGATTTCACTTCCTTGCTAGTTTATCTGCTGCAAGCCTGATTTCTTTCTGACCTTCAAGTCAAGTGTAATTTAACAGCACAAAACCATCCAAAGTAAAAGACAAATTCTTATTTTTTTACTTCCATTCAGTCCGTTGATCGCATTTCATGGATCTTGGCTTTGGGGTCAGCAGTGAACTATGATATAACTCTCCCAGTCACCCTGTAAGTTCTTAGAGACAGAGGTGAGTTATGGGCTTTGTGACTATAACAATCTGACTCTCATTCCACTAAAAGCATCACATTCAACCTCTAAAAAAAGCTTTATTCAATGTCTTCCATCATGTTGTCATATGAAAACTTTTACTTATTTTACAAAACTCAACATCTACTATGCCTTTTTATTATGGTTATTTTAAGGGAATATATGTCATTTTGTACATATTGGGGCTGATTTACTAAAGGCATATAGGCTGTTCACTTTAATTTAATTAAAGGCATATAGGCTGTTCACTTTAATTATTATGGTCAAGGCCATTTGGCAGGCCAATATGAAATACTGTAAAGAAATATGATGTTGTCTTTTGTCAGCAGGCGGAGGTCTTGGCTACATTACTATGTGTTCTCAGTTTGCTTGCTATAAAAATACAATTGCTTACAGGGCTCAATAGTGCAAGCAGTGATTCATTCCCAAACAACCAACTCAGTGCAGAATTCTGACCAGACAAAGCAAGCCTTATAGTTTTTAGTTATCATGTTTATCTGTATCTGTTGTTATACACATGATGATTGATTTGAGGATCTACTGCTGATACACAAATAATAAACATTTATGTCAATAGCTCTTGAGTTTAGTGTAACATTAAGCTTGGCTCTACTCCTTCTGCCATCTGAATCTCTCTACTGGTCTGTGAGGCTGCCTACCACTAGGGTGCCCAGTAAAACTTAGTGGGGGGTTCAAGCTTGAGTTTTTTTTTTTTTAAATAGTCAAGATTTGCTTTTAAACTTAGCTGCCTATGTGGATCTGCTGGTTGCTTTGAGAAGCCGTTTTTTGTAAATGTAACCTCTGCTTATTTTTTATAATGAAATTCTTAGGTTTGTGTTGTTCATTTGTGTAAAAGAGGCATTTTTAATAATGAGTGTGCATTAAATGAGCATTTTGGATCTGGACCCTAGGGAGTTTTGCTGCATTTTGTATAACAATAGTGATAAAAATAACTTCATATGAGATGGTAATACATTTTAAATGTTAAGTATTGGCCAGAACCTTTCAAAGACTATAATAAAACCAAATACGATTGAAACTAAATGAATAAAACATTAATAGTTTAATAAAGACTATATCTTGGTTTTATTATTTTATTCTCCATCTAAATGCCTGCCAAATGCCCGCGGTATACTGAGCTTAGGGTGACGGGAGGACGCTAGTTTGTGTCCTCCCGTTACCCTAAGGAAAACTATGGGGAAAAGCCCTAACCCCATAGTTCTCCTTTAAGTCTCTGCTACATGAACGACTCAATGTTACATCATATAAAGTTTTGATATGTACTATCCAAAAGATGTAAGGGAAAGCCATCCTCTGAAGGCTCTGGACCGATCAGAAGTATTGTTCTTGGTATATGTTTTACAGAACTAGAGCTTGGAACTTCAACTCTGTAAACCTATGTTTGATAACATGATCATTCACACTACTTCGGGCTTTTTTGCGAAATGCTTAAAGTGCAGGCGAAATAGGGACCTTAGATAGTAAGCTCCTTGAGGGCAGGGACTAATGTGCATATATAGTATGTAAAGCACTGCATACGTTGTCGGCCCTTTATGAATACCTATAATAAGAAATATCTATAACTTTTTTTTACGTTTTTGGATGGAGAGAGGGGAAGGATACAAACCTCTGTCAGGCTTTACATATTTTGGGGCTCCAATAGAGAGATTTTCACTTACTTAATGTCCAAACAACAGACACAAAGTGCCGGAAGCGCTCCAAATGCAACAGAGAGTGAAGTATGGAGGGGAATACTAGAACCTCTGTCAGCTTTTTATTGTTGTCTGTTAACTTGCTGCTGATTTTTCCTCACTGAGAGGCACTTTACAAAAGAACTGTATGTATTGTCCATATTCACTAATCAGTTTTACACTTCAAAATACCAAATCTGTATGTATGAATCTGACTTTTGGTTATTAGCAAAACACAAACAATTCATATTTGAATTCATAATCACAAAAAAGGGTACAATGCAGACATTTGCGGACAGAGAAGCTAGATAAACCCTTTAAAAGATAATGTTTATTTGCCTTCATGCTAAGAAAACTATCTATTCGGTGGAGGGAGGGACATGCAGAACAGTGCAGCACAATCTGACTCTTGGGAGCTCCGGGAGCTCCGGGAGCTCCTTAGAAATTTAGATCAGTGCATCCCATGGGAGACAATGCGCGTGCAATGACATTGAAATGATGTTGCAATCTTGCATTGATGTCCCTAGCGTCTTTCTGAACATGTTTTACACTTACCTGATAAATTAAGGCCTCAATGCCAATGCAATTATAGCCCATAATGAGAACAAAACAATAAAGCTGGTTTTTCGCTAGATTCAGGTTTGTTGTTATCATGGGTTCGAGGCAAATCCTACAGGTACGAGATTCGCTGACCTGGCAACTTTATGTGTAGATTCACCAGGGAGAATTTTCAAAAATTATAAAGCATTTCATAAAGCCTTTTGACTATGCCCAGCAGGCCTATAATACTGAATATGTGGGCTTTTTGTTAAGCCAACTCCCTCACTATTAGGTGGCAGCTGTTGCAGGGAAAGCATAGGGGAAGCTGACAAACTGAGTAGGGGAAGATTAGAGTCAGTAAGGACACTACACTTTAATTCTGATGGCTAGCTTTTTGTGCAATCAACCCCTTTACTGCTTTTTTAGTGTTTGTTCTCATTATTGGGGCCTTTTCTGTGTTTATTTTGTGGTTGATGCTCAGCTACTGTTCCGTCCACAGCAAACCTTTATTTATGCAAGGCTTTAAAAAAGTGAGCCTTTGTTCCAGGGGTTGTATTTTTAGTTTTTGCTTGTAGTAAACATGTTTTGTAGTAAACAAATTGTTTTATGTTGATAGTTTCTTTTTCATAGACTGTGGTATATAAATAAGCTGGATTCAAATTACTGAACTTAAACATGTTCACGCTGGAAGTAAGGAGATTAAGGGGGGATATGATTTTCATGTACAATATGTTCAATGGTGACAGCAACATTGGCAACAAACTCTTTACGATTAACTCTATTACAAAAACTAGAGGCCACCACCTAAAGTTGGTGGAAGGGGGTTCTTCACAGTAAGAGCGGTTAGGGTCTGGAACTTACTGCCACTGGCAGTGATTTCAGCTAAGAATGTAGAATTGTTCAAGAAACTTTTGGATGATTTCCTGAGGGACCGTAATATTCAGGGATACCAGTATTCCTAAGAATTAGATGATGCGTGGACCATATATGGTTTGGACTTGATGGACGTATGTCTTTATTCAACCCCAAATACTATGTGACTATGCATATTCCAATCTTCCAAGCAGTGCTTTTTTTCTGGGCAAAAAAACATGTGGCAGCCATATTTGTTGTGGGCAGGGATGCACTGCACAACCAAGATGGCCACCAACAATAAACCTTAGTGCCGGCAGTCATTTTAAGTGTGATAGCGGGGACGCACTGAGCATGCTCAAGATGGTCGCTGGCAATGAGGTTTATTGTCGGCTGCCATTTTTTTGGTGGGAAACGGTGCCAGAAGACAAGTGTTATCACCCTGCGTGGGGTGCCACACAGACAAGCGTCATTACCCCACACAGGGTGACAACGCTTGCCACGAGGTTGCCCATTTAAAAAAAAATTGCGATTCTTTATCTGAAAGCAAAACAAAAATTAAAGTGCCGGCGGTAGGTGTCCCGACAGGTTTACCGCCAGAAAAAAAGCCCTGCCTCCAAACCTTTTTGTAAAACACCAAACTGTGAATTCCACCTATATTCCATAGTTTGGGGTGCTCAAAGTGGAGCATTCATTTGTTGCTGATCATCTTTTCTTGGAGCTAACCTTTGTTACCAGCATGCTGCTGCATCACTTTAAAATAAAATAACTAAGTGCAAGACCAGTGAACTAACTCACATTATATTACTCACATTCACTGCTCCCCCTATGTGTATAGATATAATAAAAATGAGGCATACTTTAGTTAGTCCTATTATCCCTAATTAAAACTATTTTGCTGCTAGTCAAATTTACACTGCTATTTCCTCTGCAATATATTAGGCCTGTGCTATTTGTCTCTAGTACATTTGGGCTTAGCCTTGCTATTTTAAATTGTCCTGATGCTTGCCAATTTTATACTGCTGTGTCATCTGCGGTCTTTTACTTCCTGTTTTAGTAAAACACCTGTCTGTACTCTTTTTCTCTAATACATATCTCTAGTCAGTTTTAGTCAGTCAATTAAAGTGGGTCTATTAATGTTTGATGAAAAAGCATGTGATGCTTTAAAAAAGAAAAAAAAAAAACCCTTGACGAATCAAAACGGGCAGATTTGCCCATAACTGTTTTTCACAAAGCGTCATGCATAGTAATGTATTTTATTGCCATTTGTTACCATTTAAATGTTATTAAATGATGTATTCATTTTAATTTGTCAAGACTATACATGCCCATAGGCATATTCCTGGTAACACAACTCTTAGTAAATAATAATAATGAAGACATTTGCATAGCCTGCTTTTAGCATAATGCAACTGTATTTCTATAGTTTGCGGTGCACAGTTTGTTATATAAGTAACAGAACACGCACTCACATCTCATAATCCCACCAGAAACACTTATCTGTCTAGCACACTATAAGCTCTATGGATAAGCTCATACTGAGTTAAATGTGCCAGAGGTAAAGCTCAGGTGGTGGAAAGTGAATCAAAAAAGTAGACAGCGTGCAAAAGATCCGGGATGCGGTTTTCCATTTTCCTTGTTTATGTCATAAATAAAGTTTGCCCAAGCAAACACAGTCTGGCTGCTGAAGGAGTGTTCTTAAGACAGCTGTTACGCAAACATGAAAGTTTGCACCCAGCAAGTGTGTTTGTGCCTAATGAAGAGGGTCACTGAAATGTTTGCATTCATAAGGATGGCTGGCTATATAAAGGTGTGTTTAACTGCGAAAACCCATCGCAACTAATCAGTCCCAACAGCATAAAAACACTTTAGTTTGTTTCAAAAAGGTGGATATCCACTTTAACAATTTTTGTCTTCCACCGGCAAAACATTGAGCACTATGGGCACAAATATAAATGTCATTTTTCACGCAGAAGACAGCATGTGGTTATTAGAACAAAAGTAGAGAGGAAGATTTGCTGTAATACATATTGAAGTCTAAAATGATTAAAGGAGAACTATGGGGTTAAGTCTTTACCCCATAGTTCTCCTTAGGGTAACGGGAGGACACAAACTAGCGTCCTCCCGTCACCCTAGGCTCAGTATACCGCGAGCTGTAGCCCGCGGTATACTGAGATGCCGCAGTATACCGCGAGCAGCTGCTCATCGTATACTGAGATGCCGCAGCTGAATCGGATCCCGACAATTGTGCCGGGATCCGCCCAGCTGCGTGATTGACAGCTGGCTCTGCCTATCTAAAGGCAGAGCCAGCTGTACCAGCCCCCTCCCCCGTCCGTTCCGCCAGTCAGCGCTGGCGGATCGGAGCGGGGAGGGGGGAATCCAGCCCCTCCCCTGTCACGGCAGAGAGCCGTGACAGGATCGAGAGGTGAGCGAACGACTGTATGTGTTCGCTCACCTCCCGATCTACTGAGCTGACCTGTGACAGTCTCATTGTCACAGGTCGGCTAGAACTATGAGGTGAGTGAAAATCCCTCATCTCATAGTTCTCCTTTAAGAATAAAGATCAAAGGTCTAAAACAGTCTTAAAAAATTCTATTTGTCAGGCTATAAAATATTCTCTTAGTAGTTAAGTCCAAGTCACAGGTAGAGTACAAATTGTTCATGTGTCTTTCATTCTGCTGAAAAATTTGAAACATGTCTCGATTTTCATACACACTGGATCAGGCAAAGTTGACAACATATGAGTTTATTTTATTCTCCACTGAGAGCTGTTAAAACTTCACTCAAAACTTGTTACCAGGAAATATTGTTTCTTCAGTGCTCAATCTAGTAAGAATTTCTAATGCAGGCTACAAACCACTGAACTTGGACCAGTATGACTTCAAGAAGAACAATGATACACACTTTCTTTCTTCCCGTAATGGGGTCATGGGTTCAGTTCCCAAAAGGGACACTGTTCTTAAGGCCAGGTTCACACCTGGGTGATCCGTGACCGTACGGCAATTGTCACGGAGTCGCTCACAACCGGCGATCGCGATGCCATTAGTTTCGAATGGCGCCCCAGTCGCGTCGGGCGAATCACGATAAAACAGCCGCGCATCGTGTATTGCAAAAAAAGGCACATGTACCTTTTTTCTGCAATTTCTGCGTGGATGTACCCCATTGAAATCGCGGTCGTGCACAATTGCACACAGCAATTGCCGCGCGACCCGATGCATCGCGGATCGTCCAAGTCTGCACCGACCCTGATCTATCTTTACTTTTTTTAACAAAAGGTCCACCTTAAAGAAGAACTCCAGAAAATGTAAAGGTTAACCCATGCAGTGGGGCTACCCCCACACTGCAAGGGTTAACTGTTCATTTTGGCCTAGGGGCTAAAATAAAAAAGGACATTTGAGTTCTAAGTTCGAGTTAGAACTTTTTCCATGTTCGAAAGTTCGAGTTAGAACCGAACACGGGGGTGTTCGGCTCATCACTAATCCTCACCTGATCCTCGGTCCTGCCAGAATACAGAATTCACTATTTTCCCAGTACAGAAAGTACCCCGGCATTATTCTGAGCAGCTGTTGTAATTAACAGCATTAATAAAATGAAGCAGTGCCTTACTTTATGAGATGTTATTGATTGCTGAGCCTTCTGTGTCATAAGCTCTGGTGATTATCTGTTTAAGCTGTTTGGTATTTTCAAGTGCAATAAGGGTCTTCATTCACCAAAGCAATTTTCAACAACAGGAGTGGGTTACGTCGTAAATTGACAGCAGAGAATTACAGAAAAGGGTGAATATCATTTATTTATTTATGTGCTAATCAAAACACAAGTTCAGGAATTATGTATTAATATGATAAGTATTGTCTATCCTAGCACTTATAAAATTGTACGTATGTATTTTATTTAAAATAGAACTATAGGGTAACCTTTTTATCCCATAGTTCTCTTTAGGGTCACGGGAGGACATATACTAACATCCTGCCATGACCCAAAACTCAGTATATAGCGGGCTATTGTTCGCTATATACCGAGAGCGCCGCAGCCGGGACGGATCCCGACAATGCTGTCATAATCCACCCAGCTGGCTGATTGACAGCGGGCTCTGCCTATCTAGAGGCAGAGCCAGCTTTGCCTGCCACCTTCTCCCAGCCAACGCTGGAGGATTGGAGAGGGGAGGAGGGAATCCCTATCAGTCACCGCTCTCTGCAGGGAGATGATCCGGAAGTCAGCGAGCAGCGGTATGCTTTCGCTCACTTCCCGATCAATAGAGCTGATGTGTAACAGTTTCAATGTCACACATCGGCTCTAACCATGTAGATGAGTGTAATTCACTCACCCCATAGTTCTCCTTTAAATGTTGTGCAGAACTTCCTAACCATGTCTCCATTTAGGTACAATGAAGTGGATGTTGACAAACATATACTAATATAAAGTAACTTAGAAACACTTTAATCAGTTATGGACACTGGATCTAATACACAGGTCCAAAACAACTTTAACAAAGTATACAGGATGTGTATAGTATGTTCTGTCCTTCTGCCCATTAGATGATCTCCCCTCACACTTGCCAGCAATTCACAAAGGCCAAAATGACAGTCGGGAGCTGCTGTTTAAAGGGTATCTATTGCCAAAAAAATTAATATATAAAAGATAATAAAAAAAATATATATAAATATGTATTTCTATATTGAATTTCTATAAGCTCTATCCCACTCCTAATTACCATATCCATCCAGAAGTTTGTAAACTTATTGAAGATCCCCATAGGATGGACCTCCTCAATGCACTGACACAATTTTACTCAGCCCTGTGGATATGCACTTCATTGTGTCACAATTGTAACTAAGCCTGCCGTCTGAACTACATCTCAATGTCTGAACTTCCCACAATGTAACGTCATCATTGCTTGCTGGAAGCAATGCATGCTGGGATATGTAGTTTTGAGAAATCAAGATTGCATCACATCAAGCAGCAGGGAAAGATATGCAAAGAATATTGGGAATCCAGGAAGTTGTTGAAAGTGATGGGCAGACAGTAGGCAGCACTCACTGCATAATGATCAACTACAATCATTAGTAAACTAAACATCAGATTGTAGTCCATCATGGTAGTGAGTTTGGAGCAGTGGCTACTTTACAACACATAGGAGAATAAAGGTAGCCACCCTCCAGAAGGAAAGACAGTGTCAGCATAATTCAGAGATGATTTGAGGATCTACAGCTGAGTGATACACAGAAAAATTATTTTTTGATAATGGTTAAGGTACTTAATTGCATTTTTAAGATTTTCCTCTGCCTCTTTGGATGTTCCCCAGTGGTGGCCAGGCTTCGATGCAGAGATTGGTGCTGATAAAACAGCATTGCCACTCTATGCATCATATTACTGTGAGTGACCAGCACAGTGTCTTCACAGCATCTTCAGTCTTTTTAAATGTCTTCAAAAAACTAAGTACATCTAATGTTGAATTTCTTAACGACAGGGTAGAAGTGAGTATTGAGCCCAGAAGTAAGTTTTAAATACGGATAGGGGGACTATTTTATTTTTCAATCGCCCATAAATCAAATCAGATAATGAAATCACCACTCAGCTCCCTAAAACAGATAACATCAATTAGTTAGCTGCTAATGCTGTTCCAGAAAGCAGTGGACCTGTCAAGAAGTCAGAAAGTCCTCTCGATTTACCTTGCTTGGAGTTTTGTGTTATCCACTGCAGACAGAATCCAGAGAGCTCCTCACAGTGGAATGAAGTGGCTCTAATAACAACTGAGCAAATGGAGGTGAGATAGACTGGTGCATTAAAATGGATGATGAACTCAAGCCCTGTATGCATCTGAAGGTTTTATATTCAGACCTACTGTAACAGTCCAGAATAAACAATCCGAATTTATCTTTCAATAACCTGGACAAGGCTATCTAAGGTAACGTGAGCTGTATTTATTTTCTCTGGGTTGCTGCATGGTGTTACTTTTTACACTTATATGAATCGAGAATTCCAATCTCTCTGAAAACCAAGAAACTAAAAAATAGAATCAGTTGTTGAGGTCTCTAAATACAATTAATACTTTGCCTAATTAACTTAGACTCAGGAAACAACTGATATGAACACAACATGAAAGTTGTGTCTGTGCCCACCCTGTTCATTACCCTGAACACACAGATTTGACATAGCAGAACATCATCATGGAAGCTCAGTTTAATTTATTAACTAACGTCTGCAATGACATTCTAAGAAGTAATGGCCACACAAGAGAACTCAAATTTAAATCTCTGCATGAGTTTAGTTGATACACAGATACAAATATATCAATATCATTAAAATAAACAAACAATCTTACCATAGAGAGAGGGTAGTACTCCTTAAAAAAAATGTGGTAATTTTACCTTCTAAATCAAAATAAATCCATATATATATAT
>NW_017306410.1:816584-851758 GCF_000935625.1 Nanorana parkeri | reverse complement strand
TATATATTAGCATATGAGTCCAAACTAATGTTATACATTTGTCTGCTCATCTCTTGTTAAAAAAAATGTAAAGCACTGTATTGCATGGTAATAGCTTTTCAGATGGTGGAAAACTCCCTTGACCTGACCTTGGCAAAGCTTTCCTATTTCATAATTCATCTCTGAGACATATTAGAGCTTCAAGAACTATTTAATCATGGATTGTTGCTTTTATACTCCATGCTGAATCGTTACTATAAATGGAAAGACAGCAATGTTTTTCTACATTTACCCATTTAAGTTACTGACAAGAGAAACATGGAAAAAACTATGACTATACAGTTGATGGTAAGACCCCTTTATCATCCTAATGAGCGTGTCACAAATCCTGGAGGATGAAGACAAGAAATAAACTGAGACATGTCAGAGCAGAAGGTAGCTGAGCTATTAAGAACTCAGTGTCTGGGGAGGAAGACTTGATAGAAAAGTCAGCTATTTTTAGTAGGTTAGAATTTAGCCTATGAGCCGGTTTAATTTTATCATGTGAAACAAGTTCATAATGTTTAGGTAGCTGGATTTCTGCTATAATCCAATTTAAAGCCTCACAAATTAATAGAAAAACAGCATTCTGTAATTTTTTCCACTCCTTATAAATCAAGCTGAAAGTAAGCTAGCCACAAAACCTGGGCAACTCAAAGAGAACACATAAAAAACATATGAGAAAAAATGCACAAGCAGAGGTTACTGTCAGTGAAAACCAACAGTTAGTATACTTGAAGATATAGACAGATCAAGTTATTATATTTAAACATCTTCTGTAAAATGTGTGCTTGACCCTGGCCCCTACTACCTTCTAACCTATCTATTATTCAGCTACTCATCACCAATATGACCAACAGTGAAGCATGGTGGTATTGCGAAGCTCAACGTTTACAGAAAAATCAGGATATTTACATGCATCTTTAGTTACATATATGTCAAGCAGATAATGGCCTCTAGTAAGGGGTCTCAGTTAAATGTTTCAGACTGTGGTGGTGTAACTCATCTGTAAATTTTTCCCAGAGCCACTCAAGTTGTGGATATTGTATTGTAGACAGCACTAAAGCACAACACCCTGGACTACCCAAATAGTGACTACCAACTTGCAGGTGGTATATATTGTAGTACAGAACATTTAGGCAAGAATTTAATCAGGGCAGACACCAGGCAAGCATGGTCAGGAAACATGCTGTAGGTCAGGGTGGGCAGAAGGCAAAGTATAAGGTAAGTGTGAGTTAATACTAATGAGCAATCTATAAGTAGCAGGATAGGTAGCAACACATACTTTAATTTAAGCACAGCTGATTTAGGTCAGGTGTGGAGCTGCAGTGTGAGCTCTCGTACAGTACTGAGGAACATCCAGCAGATGGCAATGATGAGTATGTAGATCAAGCAAGTCTAAGCTTTCCATATACTGTGTAGACAGAGAGATCAAGAACCTTTCTTATAGCTAGGGGTTGTCTGCATTAGCACATTACCCAAAAGATGTCTGAATTATGCCACCATGTGCCACTTGGGTAGCCTGTTTCAATGTGAAACCTGCTGTGAAAAGAGAAACTTCTACACAGTAACCTAAGCTTTGACTAATGAATACTAATGTGAAAGTTGGGAGTATGCTGAAGCCAATCAAAAAGGACAGGAACTCCAGCATGTCACTATACAAGCGTATTTGAGAAATTAAACAGCTTAGTCGCTTTGCATAATAAAAAAAATAACTATTACTATTTGCTCAGTGTAAGTTTGAAATAGAAAGAGATAATTACAAGACAAGAATAGCTGGGGAGCCTGTATCTAAATATGAAAAACAAATTCCAGTAAGAGCCATCAGTGCACATTCCCAAGGGCATAGCTAATGCCAAAGCTGCATGCCCGTTGTTGGCCTGATTGAGAAGTAATGATAGATTGTATTTACAATTAGCATACAGGAGTCAGTTTGGCCACATTCTAAGCTAAGATTGATCCTAGAGACAGTGGCACAATGTGCGGCAGCTTGTACACCCGATATCCCCTGATGGATCATCACGGCCAACAAACAGTCACCAACGTAACAAGAACAAAAACACTGAACCCCATAAATGATTAATATGTTTTCTCTTTTACTGTGTTTCTGAAAGCCTTGTGAATATCTTGCCGCACCACAGAGACTATAAAATAGTAACACACTAGCAAACAATCACTTCTTTTACTCAAGTATTCATGAACTAAGAAAGCAGAGGCCCAACATTTTTGTAACTTTTACTATGAAATAAAAAGATTTTTCTCAGCCACACTAAAGCAAAGATTTATACATTTAATTAAAGCAGAACTCAAGGGAAAACAACATTGAACCCTAACAGTGGGTCCCACTTAATGCAAGGGTTAAATGCTCATTCAGTCTAGGGATAAAGGAAGACGGACACAGTGTTGTAGTGGTTAGCGCCTCTGCCTTGCAACTCTGAGGGTCCCTGGTTCAAAAGCCAAGCTGGTAGGTAAATTGGCCCTATATGCATGTGAGATAAGGACCTTAGATCCTTGAGGGCGGGGAATGATTTGAATGTGGACTATGTAAACCACGGTGTAAATTGTTGCCGCTATATAAATACCTGTAGCTTAGATAGAGAGAAGGGAGGGGGAAATAACGGTGTTAAATGGAGAGTGCCACACCCCTGGTTTATATTGCAAGAAAAGGGGTATTTTGGAGATTGGGGTTTTTTTAGGCACTCGAAACAATAGTTCATATAAAAATTGTAGCTTTTATTAAATACATGGATTAAAAGGGAGCTCATATTATAAAAAAGAAAAGCAACTCAAGAGGAACACCTACAACCTCCACCAGAACCCTGAATTAGGGCTAATTATGATTACATGAATATATTAGTAGATTCATACAGCCAAATTCAATTGTAGGTCGCACCCCCTACACTGTGGTTGACACTATCCAATTGACTAAACAGCTAATGAGTTAATTTGTTGTGTCTTCCGTGTGATCAGAACAGAACGAAAGATGGAGTTATTGTGGGATATTTAGGACCATCCGTTTCATCAAGATGAATTAGGTATGGCCCGTTGGAACTGATAATTTGTTATTAGGGTTGTTCAAAAATTGTACTATCCTAACATTAATTTGTTCTCTTAGTTGAGTCAATTGACACTATCAACCATTAACAGTCATCACGCTTCCTCAGGTCTAGAGGTGTTCTGGATTGAAAAAACAATCATATAAGTCAACTAGTTAATATCCAATTGAGGATGATATACAGTAAGTAGTTATAGTCACACAATAGAGAAGGTAACAATGCACTACAATGTCCAAAGTATGTAATCCGACAAACACAAAATCATCAGTCAATAGCGGCGACTGATAAGCACAAAAAAGACAAAAACTAGAAATCATGATAAACAAAACGGAAAGCAAAAAACAACAAAAAACAACTACAGGGGCCACAATGGGCTCACATATAATGTATACAAGTGCCAGTCTTAGCAGTCCCAGGAGGAGCCAGCGGATGCCCTCATAGAGTAATATCAAATAGTTCAAGAGGTTTCAAAGTTTTAAATCTCGTCCAGACAGTGGAATTAATCAGTCAAGATAACCGCGTCTAGGCATGAGTAAGGCCCATATAATGAATCATGATATTAGTTAGCCCATATCAAAGAAAAGAAGAGAAATATTGGTCAGAATACCTGTAATTAATAATAATAACCTTATTCATTCATTTCCTTCAGCTCTGGGATGTGGCCAGTGCCCCTGACAACATCTGGTACCACTGGTACATGATGATGTTGGAGAGACTGTAACTGGTCAAGCAGCGATGAGAAACAACTTCAGGGGCAGGTTGTGCATCAGGAAGGAAGCCTGTGGGAGCATTAGATAAGGTAAGCTGTTCTGCTTATACCACTACCCCAAGACAAAACAAGCATTTAACCATTGCTGTGTAGAGGAGGAGCCAGTGCAATGGTACATTTTTGTTTTCCTCGGAGTTCCGCTTTAAAGCCCAATGTAACTTTCAGTTTAAATCAACTACATACATTCTTAGTGCATCAAAACAAAAGATGTGCAAATCTGTACAGTTAGTTATTTTAGAAAGTAACCACATCCTGAGCAGAAAAGCATTTTCTCTGCTGGCATGCTGCAGAGAAGGACCTGTGCTCTCTGTGTAGAAGCAGTGGTCTCTCTGCAGAGGTCCAATCTGCCCCTGTTAAAATCAGACCTATAGTTCCTACTATCAAGCAACGTTCATGCTCCTGGCTGATTGGAGAGATCTAGCATTGACTGAGGAGGGGGCAGTGTGAAATAGGAAATTGTGGGAGACAACATAGGCAGGCAAGACCCAACACTACCAGTAAGTACCAAGAGTAAGTAAGAGCTTTGCATGTTAGAATCACCCAGTGGGGACTGCAGGTCTAGGTGCCTGCATTTTATACCTAGTAATGTATGAATTACACTTAGTTACTTCAATACAAATAAATGCAAGTACCTGCTGCTAGTGTAAATAAGTCATAATGCCTGTGGGTATCTTTGGTTTCCCTGTAGAGCATGGCTTAAAAAGAAAAGCAGATGAAGTTTTCATAATGTACAGTTGAGCTAGGGATGACGTGAATACTGCAAGTTACATTTTAAAAGGTGTCTACACCTCATTGGGTTTCTGAGAATTCTGCACACCACCCATATATTATCAGGAATATTCGATAAAGCAGTGCAAAGAGGGATGATGTGCAGTAAACTCTAGCATCAAAATTCTCCTTTTTAAAAGAAATAAAGCAATCACAATATATATCAAACTAATGGCTGATTTGTTGCCATGGCAAAGCTTTCAAACACACACAATTATCTTTATCCATTCTGTCAACTGTCTTCTATGTTTCCATTTCCTCTTTATTTAGTATTCATTGGACACTTTCTGTAAAGCTGACCTGGCTGTGTACACATATTATATGTGATATCTCTTCCATCACTTCAAACAATGTACCCGCACATTTGCCAGACACAAATAAATGTTACACTAATGCAACAAGTTTTAGGAGCCATTGTAATACTGAATATGTCTGTCTGCTTTGTGAAATCCATGGCCAAGTCTGGCCCAGAAAGCTTGAAAACTTTCACTAATTATACTATCTGTATAACAATTGGAACAGTGATTATAAAACCATATCTATCATTTTCATATATTTTTATCACTGCTTCTATAATATACTGTATATGACATTGTAGAGAATGATGCAATAAGATGCTTTTGTATGCCTTGAGATAGACAGTTAGAGATTTCAATAGGGAAATCTTGACACTGGAGTGCCTTCAAGTAGATTTAATTCCTAGCTGGTTGATATTTAGTTACTAAAGCACTGATGGTGACAACTGTGCACCATGTACATGGTGACAACCGTGGACCATGTTGGCATGCCCAATTGTAGTGTCCATCAGTGGCACATATATCAGGGTGACAATGAAGGAGCACAATTAAGAGACAGGGACAAAGTGGCACTTAAACCTCTTTACCTTTAAAACAAATCCAAATCACTGGTGACCAGTGGTACTTCAAAACCCCACAAAAAAAAACAATTCCATGCTCATTGATTGTCACTGTCACTTTAAACACCCTCACCTAAAAAAAAATCATTGGTGGTCAGTTGCACCATCCACCTTACTCTTCAGTCTGTCGATCCTCCTTACTGCTGTTTTTACAAACATTCATCCCATCCACAACAAATGAAGGGGATCTTTCTACATTGTGAATGGGCTGACTTTTTGTAAAAACTACTGATGTTTACATTTGTGATGGCTGTGACTGATTCACTGTCATCATAAAGTACAGAGCCAGTGTAGAGATCACAGCCATCCATGGACACACTGGCCGCCCCAAGTGTTTTTGGAAGCACCATTTATAAACGTCACTTCAGAAATACACATCCACTTCCCCATTGTTTTTATTACAATGCGGCAGAACGAATGCGGTTAATGTGTGTTATTGACACATGCTAAATATTATAGACAAAAAGAAATTAGGATTCATGCATTTTTTTCCAAACCATTGGTCATCTGCTTATGCTTGATTTGAATTTAATGGAAAATATATCAAACTTTTGTTAAAGGAGAACTATGAGGTGAGTGCTTTTCACTCACCTCATAGTTCTAGCCGACCTGTGACAATGAGAATGTCACAGGTCGGCTCAGTAGATCGGGAGGTGAGCGAACACATATCGGCATTCGCTCACCTCTCGATCTTGTCACGGCACTCTGCCGTGACAGGGAAGGGTCTGGATTCCCCCCTCCCCGCTCCGATCCGCCAGCGCTGACTGGCGGAACGGACGGGGGAGTGGGCGGGTACAGCTGGCTCTGCCTCTAAGATAGGCAGAGCCAGCTGTCAGTCACGCAGCTGGGCGGATCCAGACATAATTGTCGGGATCCGCTTCAGCTGCGGCGTCTTAGTATACCGCGAGCAGCAGCTTGCGGTATACTGCGGCGTCTCAGTATACCGCGAGCTACAGCTCGTGGTATACTTAGCCTAGGGTAACGGGAGGACGCTAGTTTGTGTCCTCCCGTTACCCTAAGGAGAACCATGGGGAAAAGCCTTAACCCCATAGTTCTCCTTTAAGGTTTTATTTTCAGTAATTTTAAGACTGTGTGAAAACACTTAACATTTTAAATAACAAATATGATGTTATAATCCTATGTGTGAACCTGGAGTATCCTAGTTTTTTAGCTCATGTTTCTATTACATTACATAAATCCTCACCGGAGCAGAAGTGATTCATTTATTTAAGTCACACCATTTTGGAATGCCATTTACTCTGAAGCTCAGTGTGAAAAAAATAAGCCTTGGTAAATTATAATAAAAGGCAGTGCATAGAAAACACAGTGACTATCTCGGTCTCCAGTAACAAGCACAGCAATAAATGTATATTCTAGGGCAGGGGTGGGCAAACTCTGTCCCTCCAGCTGTGGTGAAACTACATCCCATCATGGATCTGTCTCTGGGAGTCATGCCTTTGGCTGTGAGAATCTCACAATACCTCATGGGACTTTTAGTTCCACAAGAGCGGGAGAGCCGGAGTTTGCCCACCCCTGTTCCAGGGAGACATTACCAGACAGTTTTAGGTGTCACACAATTTATGCTAGCCATACATGGCTCAAATTACTGCTGATCCCTGTTAAATTAGAGTCATGGGTGGCCCTGTTGCCACCACCCAGCTCGACAAACTTCAATTACAAAAACAAAGGAGATGAATGGAAAATTGTCGGCTGAACAGTGACTGCATCCAATCAAATGTGCCCAGCGACAGTGATCTATTTCTAACCACATGTAATCATGTCATATGAGAATATATGTGGACTGCCACTTACAGATGTGGCCCATGTCACCTGGTCATTAACTTGAATGGATACAGTGACCGCATCTAAACAGTGCATCTGGAATTGCCTGAACGCCCACAGTGAATGAGCCCTTACAAAAAAGGATAACGATTTTTTTACACTTTTGCTGAGAGGGGCTTGTTCAACAACATGTTTGGTTTAAGTGTTTGGGTTTAGATACACTTTAAAGACAGATTGTTGTATGTGCTAACGTTAATCATAGATAAGAGATGACAGATGCCCAATTGTGTAAAGGTCTCAGGCATACCCAGCAGCCTTTCAGCTATCGGGAAAATGATTAATAAGATAGGTTTAAAGTGTATTTCCACTTTTGCATCCAATTTGGGATAACACCTATTTTATATTTGTTACATGTGCCCAATCACACAGCATAAGCTAAAAAAAAAAAACATGTGTTATGCTATTTAAATTGCTTTTACTTGGTTTAGGGTTTCTTGGCTTCGTAAGGGTTAACATTTCTACTTGCTTCTCCTTTTGTAATGTTAGGAGGGGCTGTGAGGGGTGAGCAGCTTCTCTATTGGCTGTTAATGAAGTTAGAGAGGGAAACACACAGGGTTATACACTAAAGGGTGAAGAGTTTGGAGAAGGCAGGAGAAGTGGACAGTTTAGGACAGCATAGCTGAATTGGAAAGTGAGCTAAATTGGAGAATTGTTCCAAATCAGCTATGTTGTCCTAGATTGTTCACTTCTCCTGCCTTCTCCAAACTCTTCACTCTTTTGTGACTAACCCTAACAATTCTTAGTCTTTCTATAAGGACAGATCACTGTGAAGGTGCTGAGGGAAAAACAGGAATCAGCCATGTTGCCCGCTGCAAGAAAATGTACATGTTTAAAAAAAAAAAGGATTTCACGGTATGCTATGTGAATAGATACACAAAACAAATGTATAGAGGCGCTTTCTCAAATTTGACTTCAAAAGTAGAAATAAACTTTAAGCACCTTGTCATATCACTACTGTTTTTCCTTGATAATCTGGTGTTGGAGAGTATGTTGCCACAGACAGGAATGCCTGGGGGATCTTCAGGTACAATCCAACCACCCTCTAGTATGTATGGGCAGTTAAGTATGTGTTTGGGAGGAGTTTGTATTTAGACATCATATTGTGCAAAGAATGTGAATTATAATGTTGTTTTGAGAAAATTCTATGCCTTTTGTAAACAACTATGTTACATGATCATCAAAACATGAAGACTGTCTATGGGAGACAACATGCTGTCTTGATATGCAGGGCAACCATTGTACCGCTCAGTAATCCAATCAAGTGATTACAGTTATTTACACTGCAGGGAGAACGATGACTCCAGCCCTACCTCTTCCCCTTCCCTCCTTCAATTCTATGGCTGATTTTCCTACATGTCCCCAGAAGTGGCAAGACAAAGGCCAATGTTAGCAGAAATTGTATGTAAGAATTGTATGAAGCAGAAGTTATTCTTTGGCTCTGAATTATAGTTTTAATAAACGTCTACAGTAAATGAATTACCATATAAACAAATCCCTGCACATTATTATCATAGCATAACAATTGTATTTATATTTGCATACAGCAATACTCAGTTATTTGATACACAAAATGAATACTCAAGAAGACCATTAGTTTAGACGTTTTTACCACAACCGAAGCCCAAAAAGCTCACACAAACCTATGTACAGTATATTAAACACTACAACGTATACAATCCTCTCACGCAGCTGGGCGGATCCCGTCAGCTAAGTCGTGATCCGCTCCGGCTGCGGCGTCTCAAGGGGACCTGGAAAGAACATGTGCTACTAATATTCGTTTTTGCCTCCATTCACGCAAAGTGAATGCACATTCCATTTCGCAAGACGAGTGACTCTGCAAACTGTTTACAAAAACACTCAAAAAAGGCAAAATTGAAAATACAGAATACACACTCAGTAACACTGGACTTAGAATTCATACTTAACCTGATAACTTGGTTTATTCTTCTAACACTTCTTGGTGCTGAGCTCAGGGAGAGGTAAATAGTTCAACTCTTAGCTGATGGCAGATTTCCAGAACACAAGTAAGACCCCGGTCATCAGCAACATGGCTACTGTCATGAACTTAGGGAGAAAAAGTCTCTGTGATAAATAAGAATACACTTGTGAACATGAAATGTTATGAATGTAGTTACTGAAGAGAAAAGCCGCTGGATGGTTTCTTGTAATGCAGAGCTAAGTTATCCTATCTTATGATTTTATGAGAAGCCAGTGAAACTCATACTTGCCGAGTACAATTCAAGGAATCAATGACTTATTGGGGGCTTCTCTGATGTTAAAGTATATTTCCCTGCTCCTGCTCAGAACAGTAGGAGGATGATACCTTCAATCACATCCAGCATTCAGTGTACAGAAAAACATCTGGACTTCTCCAAAGGGAACACTTAGCAGGATTTAGAAATATGGATTCCATGAAATTCATGTGATTTTTATCTTTAGCAATAAGATTTTAAATGTCAATATGTGACATACTGTACTTATCAAAGCCTCCCAAACTTCACAGTGCACAGTAGCTATGTACCATACACGGTATGCATGTTTAAAGCCCAACTCCAGGCAAAACGTTTATTTTCTTTTGGATAGAATGGGGAATGATTATGTTGGCCATACTTGTTGATTATTCAATCAACTTTTGTTGAAGGATCCAAAAAACAAGGATATAAACAAAATCAAATTTTAGTAGATGGAGGGTTAGAACTTGACAACGTTTTTAATACGGTCTGTGCCTGCCCAGGTGACAGCAGCTGCCCTGACTTCTTGTCCTTTTGTCAAAGGACAGGACATGGGGGCAAATCTGCCCTAGAGGGGATCACAATTAAGGCTTAAATCCTAACAGGAATTAAAACTCTTCTATCCAAAACGTAAAACAATGTCTGGAATTAAATACATTCTCAAATGATGGAGAAGAGCAGAACTAGCATTGTTGATCTTCTTTCTGGTCACTGATCCAGAACCCCAAAACTTTACTGACTTTGCTGACTGCACGCCTATTTGAAGTCAGTACCCAATATTGAAGCCAGAGACAGCCAGGCAGCTAGCATTTTAAAAAAAGAGGTTTCGGGGGGGGTTTTAAAACAGGTTTACTTTAATCTAAAGAAGATGTTCAGGCAAAAAATGTTGAGCCAGTAGGCACAGAGAGTTCTATCCCACAAAGATAGTGCTTCAGCCGTTTTTGGATATAAGGGAATTGTTTATTTTTTGGTAAAAAGAAGGAGGTGAAAGTTAAGGAGGAGAGGTGGAAATGTTAGCAGCGGCATCAACAGTGAGAATATCAGGGAAACGTGTTTGGTCTTTTCTTAGTTGAAGGGCAAGTTCACCTTTTTACAAAACGTGCTTCTTATTGGTCAGCATGGTCTTGTAACCACCTTACGTGGGAAAGAAAATGTAAAAATAAAATGTATAAAAAAATTAAATCTGTGAATAATGTTTAATAAATAGAAAATAGATAATTAAATAGTGATGTTGGGTGGAAACAATGGGAATGTGGGACTGCTGAGGCCATAAGCTAGAGACAGGGGGCTGTTCTCTTCAGCTGATATGGAAGCAGTTGAAATGCCGAGCTGGTATACATGCCTTGGGCATGTGGTAGGTTTGGGGATATTTTTTTCTTCTGCTCCAGTAAAAATATGGCATGGTATGGTTGTTACTAGAGATGGAATGGTGTGTGGCTGGTGAGTATTTTGAGTTTAAAGGCTTCACTGGGGAAGGGTGGGCAGCCTATGGCCGTAGGATTGTATACTTCATTATTGCTGATGCCTGCCCTTTCTCTCTTGTCCCTGGAGAAAGGCTTACAAGAAAATGCCAGCATGGACCAACAGGGAATAAATCGAGCCTCCCGCCAAATGTTGTGGCCCCACAAAATTAAGTTGGGTTCCCCATATATCATCCATCCCAGCTTGCAATATTTTTACTCATTTTGCATTGCCATTCTTGCCTGTATTTGCATGAATTGGGCAGGGATTGTCTTACAAGGAATACAAAAATTAAAATAAAATGGAAATAAAAATACTTCAAATTTGTAAATATGTAAATAAGATACATTTAAAAAATGGGGACTGGGAATATGTTACTGTGGGGCTGCCCAAGCTCGCATCTGGAGGAAGAGGACTGTTTTTACTAGTTATTTACCATGTGTGATTAAGTGGCACTATTCTCTGGTAAGTGCTGCTCCGAGTATATACTCGTGTACAGGTACAGCTGTATGCACCTAGATGCAGACATTCAGGCAACATAATTTCCTTTAGCTTTTCGATATGTTGTGGCCATACCTCCCAACTTTCTGAGATGAGAAAGCGGGACACCTTCCAGCATGATGCATTTAGGCAATGGACACACCTCTGCCACGCCCCCAATATGGACCATTACAAATGTATATGCCAAAAATGAGCGGTTATCCAAAATCGGTGATGCCAGAATATGGTTCCATAACACAATAAACATCTTAAATACATCTCTCAAGCAGGCAATTTAAAGGATTGGCGTTTTTTCCATGTTGCCCTTGAATTAACATTAAAAGGACCTTTTCCTCACTGTATTCAATTCTTTTTGTTTGCTTTCTTAAATGTCTACCATAGCAGTGCCCAGCTCCCTGTGCCCTTTTATAACAGCTTAAAGTCAGATTAAAAGGGCCCTCTACAATGTATTCAATTATTTTTTTGGGGGGCTTTTCTTATTCTCTCCCATGGCAGTGCCCAGCTCCCTGTGCCCTTTTATAACAACAGCTTACATATTAGCTAAATGGCCAGAATTTAGTATCAAGATTCACATCCAATGAAATGTGCTGCTAATTTCAAACCATACTCGAAAAACCTCCTGCAAATCAAACCTGGGCAGATTTGCCTATCTGTAGTAACAATGGCATTTACCTTTACACCCTTCAAACAACCCATTTAATGAGTTGCTATATGTTAGCTGAATATCCTTCTTCTTTACAGTACGTTGATTATGCTGATCTCCAAAGTAGTGACTGACTTTTTTTTTTACTTTTACATTAAGGCCACCAGAGAAGCAAATGGCTGTATAATGTGTGGTGATAATTCTATGAAGGAGACAAACATAAATTACACTCGCTAAATAATTTATTCTTCGTTAGATCTCATGCATAATTCCGTCCCTCACCTGCAGCTAAGCAATATTTCAGCCAATCACAGCCCAGGGTGCTATCTTTAGAAGCAATGTGTGAGGCGCTTTTTATTTCCCTTCAGTGAAGCAAAAGCATGAACGATGCAAGGCCCATGACCTACTTTCAGGGCAACACTTTCTCAGTAGACAGCGGCCCATGCGCTATTTGCAGTTGTATACCATTTCATTTATTCTAATTTATAACACTGCATAAATATTATGAAGGAAGATACACTATGTGTTCTGCCAATTATAAAAGTATTGTATAAGTTGTGTACAGGCAGTTAACCACATGTTGTCAATGACACTTATACAGCATGCATAAACACTATAAATCTGCACAAAACCAACAGTAACCAATCTATCTAACAGTAACCAAGCCAATCTAGCTTATGTTGCACTAAGGCCAAAGGAACAAGAAACCTGTGTGTTTCAAGTACAGTCAGGTGGGAACCAAGGTGGCCAATATGGAGAACAGCAAGCCTAGCAACTGCTGGTTATCCGAAAGCCTGTGTAAAAGCACCAGTCCTTAATAAGGAAACTCAAATTTTAAAGGTTGGGGCTTAGGACTAGGTGCCTTGTTGCCAATATAGGAAGTCATGACCATAAGCGGGCTGCACTAAAATGACCAGTAGAAGATGAAGATTAAGGTTAGTAACACATGATTTATATTCAGAATGAATTTCACCAGGTTGCACAGGGGCAAGACAGTATCCAAATGGGTGGAGTATTAAAGCAGGCCTAAACTATTTACTTGCACAGGTGCTTCCAGATCTTTGGCTGCCGATGCCCAGGACAGATGATTAAACAAGGTTAGCAGAGGTAATGACATCAAGCAGGCCAAACCCTGATGGCTGCCCTTTGCCCCTACCACCCCCAGCCAGTCTCCTACCACTGTTTCTTTATAGTAAAGTGTGATTGGTATTAGGGATGCACCGATATATCGGACGAAAATGGCACTTTTGGCTAAATGCCAAAAGTGCAATTTTTCTGCCAATACAGCGGTGCATTCCTTATTCTTTACTCCCCGCTGGGCGCTGTTCTGTGTCCCAGCGGGGAGGAGAGAAACTGTGACAGCCAGCCAGCCGAGTGCTGGGACGGAGAGCGCTGTGAGCGGCTGGTGTCTCTCTCCCACACCGCTCAGCCTCCTGTCTCAGTCTGGCAGAGCGGTGTGGGCGGAGACAGCATGCGCTGTCACAGGAGGCTGAGCTCTCCTCCCTGCACCGTGCCGAGCACTGCGGGACGAGAACGCTGTGTCCTCAATTTCTTTTTCTATTTTAAAAGGGATATATCAGGACTCTGTTTAGACCCCTAATATTTCCCCAGAGCCCCTAAAAGTAAAGTAAAAAATAAAAATATGTAATAAAAAAAATAAATATTAAACAAATAAAAAGTTTATAAAAAATAAAAATAAAATATTTAAAAAAATTAAAATAAGAAACATTTTCTGTTGCGGCCTGACATTTCTTTTTATTTCGTTTTTGAAATTTCGTTTTTGAAATTTCCATTTGGGTGCACCTCTGTGGTATGTATATGTGGGTAGAAGTATAAGAGAAACTTGTTGGCTTCTTTAACCTTTGGTGAAAAATGTCACTTTCTGTGGTATTGGCTAATTGTCGCTATGAAAACAGTGTCGTGCTCATAAATACATTTTCTAAAACGCAGTCTTTTTCATGGTATATCATACAGGTACAATGTTAACATTACGTTATGACTAAACTTTAACAACCACTTGAAATCTTCATCTGTGGGCATAGACAATAAAGGAAGGGGGAAATTATGAGCATAGCACTGTGTGAGATTAGTACTTCAAACACACCTGTCACCTTTCTTGACAGCAATTTCCTTTCTATACTCCTCCTTAATTCCCGGATTCACTTTGTTATTATGGGCTTGACTTTTCTCACCTGGAGGCTGCTCCCAGATCTATTACCCGCCACCCATTGCACCTAATCTAGTGGCAGCACCCCTGGTGCTAGTGGCCCCCTAAGGCTCAATCATTATTCAGAGTGGTTGCAGGTAGATGTAACTTAGCTGACCAGTCAAGGAAGTTCATTTCATTGCTCACGGCAATGAAAATACATGGAGTACAGGTGCATTTGAAACTCATTTCTAAGTGCACCTGGAAGAATGTAATGTTTTGCTATTGCTGAATGCACACTTAGATGTTCAGCAGCATCTAGGTGCATTCAGTCTAGCTGCTTTTACATAAACAATATTTTCTGCATCCTGGGATTGTTTAGCTTGGGTAACGCAGTAGAAGCAACACTAATAAAAAAAGATATGCCCCAAAAGGTCTAGCAAAAATGAAGAGAGTAAATACTTGCCTGTTCTTTCTGCTTGCAACAACAAATGGTGCTCCTTTCAAGTGAAATGTCTTTCCTTCTGGGAAACCAACACTTCTGCGTTGGTTGGTTTCTTTGGTCCCGTGCACTTCTCAGCAGTTCCTTTTGACATCCATGTCACTACTGAGTGCTGTAGTGATGTTGAAGTCAGTGGGAGGAGGAGTCTAGAAGGGACCAAAAGGGACCAACACTCCTGGAAGTGTCAGTTTACCAGAAGACTTCAGCTGTGATTTCACTTGAACACATTGACATTTGGTGAAACGGGCCACAGGAGAGGTAAGCTTTTTACTCTCTCCTTTTACACATAGAGCTTTTGGGGCATATTATTTTCTATTTTTTTTTACGGACATGGTCACTTTAACATACATCAAAAAGTTGTGTTTCAGATAGAGAAAATAAAACAGGATTTTCATTTTTTTTAAATGTTTAATGGTCATTTTATTCTTAGGATTAGCATCCTGCAACCTTTCTGAAGTCACTTTCATTTAAATAAATTGACCACTTTAAGGATTTTTATTTTGGCATTTCCCCAACTAGTAGTAGTTAGTGACAATCTGGACTTGTCCTGTAGTGTTAGAGACGTTTTACAGCTTCTCCAAGCCACTTCTTTTGTTCTAATGAATGACAGCATGATACCCCAGCTTTAGGTCACCTAAATCCAATCATCATGGAATGTGTCAAGCTAGATATTGATTGTCAAAGAGCAGGGTGGAAGGTGTAAAAGCTATGGAATCTCCCAGTTCTAGTTATGAAGAGTTATGAAACCACGCTGTTCTAGTTACCAAATGTTGTTGAACCACCCTGTTCTAGCTACAGAAAGTTATATAACCACCATGTCCTTGTTGTTAAAATTTGTGGAGCCAACTGTCCTAATAATGGAATGTTATATAACCACCTTGTTCTTGTTACAGAAAGTTGTGGAGCCACCCGGTTCTAGTTATAAGAATTTGTGGAACCACCTTTTTACATAATCCCATCCTTTGGTCTAAAGAAGCCTGCAAAATGTTAATTTGATGGATATGGCTGAAGATGTGACTTGTTTTAAAATCGTCGGGGTAGAGATATTAAAATGGGATCGTATGTGGAAGACCGATTGCGTTGAAGGCCCCCACCCCTGTTTAGGAATGATTTTTCCCAATATGACATAAAGTGGCCTCTTTCATGTCTCCTGTGAACCAACTGTCTTCTCTGTCCAAAATGTGCACCTCACATTTTACCCCAGAAGAACACTATCTCAATGTATTTTTGTTACAAAGTGTAAGTTTTAGGCCAAACCATTTTAGAATAAGCAAATTTCAGGTGAGTCTGTGACCAGATCATGCACATCATTGACGCGCAGTACCTTCGCTTCATGGTGAGGCATTCCCCAGCCCTGCCCTCAGCAGCCCAGTCCCACCCCCAGCATGCTGAAGCCCAGCCCATATCCCACCGAAGCCCTGACCCCATCCCAACGATGCCCGGTCTAGTGTGAAGGAGGGAGGGAGGAGGAATGGAGGAGACAGGGAGGAGCCTCCCTGCCCCTCACTTGTACGTCACTGCTAAGGCATCGAGATCGATGGCCTCAGTGGGTTTTTTTTTCTTTTTTTTAATGGACAGCTTGGACCAATGGAGCCTTGCCATTGGTCCAAGGCATGCCATCCACAGAGCTCACACCTCTAACAAAGAGTAGAGGCTCTGACAGCTCGTGCCTCAATAGTTAGGTTACACAAGCAGTGGGGGAGCCCGCTGGTATGTAACCTAACTAGCTGTCAAAAGCCGGATGCAGTACTGCCTGTAATTAACAGGCAGTGCTCTGTCCATGACAGGTTACACAGTGGGGAGGCTTTACCTGCTGTGTAACCTGTTACAAAACGATCTGAATGGAGAAAAAGCTGTCAGCTTCGGAGTAGAAGCTGACAGCTTTTTCCTCCATAATACAAAGTGAGGCTCTGCCTCACCTGCCTCCCCTGACCGCACATCCCTGATGCACATGAAAACATTTACATGTTCTGATCAAGCCCTCAACGATCTTTGAATTTATAAATATTGTAGAGAAAATCATTTACAGAAAATTCAGGCACTGTGTTTCCCTATGAGGGGAGATCTTGGCAGCCTGCCAGCCCTTTAATGTAAAAAAACAGCAGCTGTTTTAAGCTGTTAGAAACCAACTGAAACCTGGTTTAGAGTCTTTGTTGTCATATTTGAGGATATTTCAGAGGTGATTGAGGACTTGCTTTGTAGTGGTTTATTGTTTGTTAAAGGATATCTATGGTCAAAATCTAAAAAAAATACATAAATGTATTTCTGTATTAAATGTCCATAGTTTCTATCCCACTTCTAATAACCATATTGATCTAGAAGTTTGTAGACTTACCTTTTGAGGATGCCCATAAGATGTACTTCCTCAATGTACTGACACAATTTCACTCAGCCCTGTGAATATGCACTTCCTTATGTCACAAAGCCAGCTGTCTGAACTAGACCTCAACTCTTTCCCCTCTCTCACAGTGAACACAGGGAACACCAACAATGTAACATCATCATTGCTTGCTGGAAGCAATGCATAATGTGATATGTAGTCTTGAGAAATCAAGATTGCATCAAATGAAGCAGCAGGGAAAGAGACGCAAAGCACACTGGGAATCCAGGAAGTTGTTGAAAGTGATGGAAAGCAACACTCACTACATAAAAGGGATTTTTTTCCAGTAAGCTGTGATTGTATTATCCAAAAACAACTCTAGTATGTATTCGTATTACAATGCTGATGTCATAACAGGATAGTATATGCTGGGACTTTATAGCTCCTTTAAGAATATATTAGTTTGATGTTAAAAGTCTGGGCACAGGTGCACTTTTAATCTATTAATATAGCAGTAATATATTTTGCTTGATACATTTAACAGGTTTTGCATCTATACTTTATGCTACAATTTTTTACTTTGCATTTCCCTCTTTACTTACAGAATGTACTCTGCTTAACCACTTCAGGACTGCCGTACATACTGTATATAAAGGTCTCTATCCTGAAGTGGTTATACCAAGATCATGGCTTGGTATCATTTTTTTCAGGAAGCAAAGCATGTCAAAGTACATGTGATCTGGGTGACTGTACTGACATTGTGAAGTCCCCCCACCTCCGGACTGAGGAACGCATCGGAAGTAAAGCAATAATTCTAGAGCCATTATGTGCTGTTAACTCTAAACTGACGAGCATTAAAGGCTTTTAAATCACTTCCTATGAACAATTCTGAGTAGCATCGCCTTTTTACCACTTCACGGGCGCGCACAATCCTAAGGCTTGCCATGTTTGGTATCCCTTTACTTGACGTGACCACATCTTTTATATTTTACCAAAAAATTGGGTATAATATTGTGTTTGCGTGTACTATAATGCATTGGAGTGTATTTTTTTCTAAAACATATTGAATTTAATAAACATTTGTACAAATATCATGCAACATAAAAAATGCAGCTGCCCTTTTTATTCTACAGGACTACTGCTTTCAGCAAATATAAATATTTGGGGGTTTAAAGTAATTTTCTATTGATTCAGATTTTAGCATGTGTTTGCAAAAATAAAAAAAAACATTCCGGTCCTAAGGTGGTTAAGGTGTAGCTTTAAATTTCTGAGGCCAGGATGAGTTTTTCATTTCTGAGATAGCCCTTCCATAGGCACACCTGTATCCCATAGAGCTACACTAACATTTCCCCACAGTAATAAAGTATTTTGAGCAGTTGCTCGGCAATCACAAGCATTAGTGAAAAAGAGTTAATAAATACCACATCAAGAGCTATTATTTTGCTGGGCATCTTGCAACATAAACTTTTCCACAAAGGGAATATTGACCTTCATTAAGGTGTTACACCTCTTTAAACCCTGCCATGCTATTTAAAAAAAACAAGAAGAAAAATGACTTGCAACAGCAGCATTCCTTCACATGGATCAATTAAGCATTATTTTTAGTTAGTACGTGGGGAAAATTGATATAACCCCCCTACTTTTACCAACAGGAGCCTAGAAACAGTACTTAAGCACAAGGTCAGTCTGTTTAGTTTAATAGTTTTGGTGGCAACAGTTGAGACATAGTAATGAAAGGATTATTAATTGAACACTGCGCAACTAATTAGAAGGGAAAACATACCCCAAAGTATAACTGTCAGCAAAGTACAAATGACATTTATTTTCAGCCATTTCTCTCCGAATGAACATGTGTCTCAGCATTTTGCATTCATAATACAGTACATTTTCAGCTCTGTGCATATTTCGGACTTGTCAGCAATCACTTAATTATTCAAGTGTCCCTGCAATGGCCTAACTGAGCTTTAGCTTGCACTGTACACACTCTGAAAAAATGATATAAGGGGGTAAACTGTAAGCTGGCTTGGTGAGAATAAATGGTACCAGTTCAATAGTCATAAAAGGTAAATTTCTAAGACATTGGCTTTGGACCTGTGTGGCATCATTTTGACATTGGTCTAAAATGCTTCTGAGATCATTCAGAATTTATTAACACGTGCATTTGAGCTGAAGTTGACCTCCCTTTGACTTGAATTTCACCACCATTATAGACTACTGGAATGTAAAAACCATTCACAGGAACAAAAGTCCATTGACACAGGCCCTGAATGTCGAGGTGCTTCTCCCTGGAGCTTCATGTTGATCATTGGATTTAGCATGGCTGTCCGTGGCTCTGCCTGCAGAGCTACATCATCCATTCACAGGGATGGATGAATGTAAAGACTACTATAGCAGAGGGACTATAAACATTATAGCAGAGGGACTCGCTAAAAAAATGTAATTAGCTATTCATTCTAAAGCATTGCTTGTATGCTTGTATTAATACACAACATGTATAAATACATGCATTTGACTTCTGTATAGAAAAACTCAAAGGTGGGGAGAGAGGAGCAGAACTATGAGCCAATCAGGCCATGCTGCAATGCACATGTGCTAATAAGGAACATAATAACTAGAAAGGACAGCAGAGAGAGCAGGGATATTAGATCACGTATCTGCTACTGCTCATTCATTGTCCAATCACAGGATAGGGTTGGGAGGTGACCTAGCTGTATTGTTGGACAGCAACGGAAAAAAAAGAGTCAAGTCACCTGCCTTGAGGTGCTGTTTACTATCAAGGCTCTGTAAATCTTAGGGCTGGATGTAGAGAAATACAAATTCTTAAGTAGTTAAACAGATTCCATATGCATAGTGCATGTTTCAACTGTTCAGATTAATGTTACTGTAACATAATAATAACAATAGTGACATAATTACACACACACACATACCGGTATATATATATATATACACATATACACACACATACACACACACACACACACACACATGTACTAAATATATATGCATATGCAACAATATAGGAGATTATATGTATAATAAATGTTTCCAGATTGCATGAACTGGCTATGGTAATGATTTACACATCATTATAATGAAGTCTACAGGCTATATAACCTTTCTAAAGTGGGGATGTCTCTTTTATATACTGTATATGAAAAGATCTCCACTCACATTGATGGAGGACAGGAAAACAGCAGAGCTGGCTAGGAATAATTTGCAGCCCTAAGAAGAAAAAAAAAAGGTTCTGCCCTTTGCACTAAAAATGGAAATTGGCTCAGTGTAATAATATAATCTAAGCATAACCTACATATGTCACCTTCCTGCAAGAACATACACTTGTGATCTAAATGTTCTAACTCAATTTGCAGTGACAGTTTCCTGTGGAAGTAAATTATACAGACAGTTACTCTGTAGCAAGTAATTTTTTTTTGTACAACTGGAACCATTGAAAATCTACTTATGCGGAAAAAGAAAAGGCTATTTCCACTGGTTTTAAGGGCAAACCACAATTTTCTTTTTCTGTGCAGTCAGGACCCATTTACATTCACAAAATCGGAAGGTACAGTAATCGTAAGTCAATGTCCTTCTGATCCATTGTGTTACGATCTGTTTTTGAACGGATGCCAACGCAAGAGCACAAAAATGAAGTGATTGTTCTACTGTTTTTCAGCACTATTTATCGCAACACAATGGAATGGATTGGTGTGAACGTGTCCCATTCAAACCCATCCACTTTTTTGGTTACCTTCCATTGGCATCCGTTGACATCTGTTGAAAAATGAAACGTAACAGATTGTGAATGGAGCATCATTCCTTGGTCTGGCCAGTCTCTCATACCATTAAAGTGAACCTGACTTGGCCTATAAAATGTCTAGGGTAATAAACAGTGTAGAAGTGCAGGTGCCTTTTGATTCCTTTAAATTCCTTCCTCCACATACTGCACTTCGTTTGCTCTATAGGTATGAGACTACCTTTCTTGAGCCTATATTAAAAGTGGAGTTTCTCTTTAAGTATGAGATTACCTTTTTTGAAGTTACATTGATCACTATATGGAGTCTATCATCATTAAAAAGATGTGTTATAAATTCACTAATGCAGTTTTGTGAGTTGATGCTTTTATTTCCATTTTGTACAGATTGTGAAAAAAATGGGGTTGTTATTTTTCTCAGTGCTATTTTTAAAAGGTATAAAAATACAAAAGCAGATTTCCTAGAATACACAGGTGGCTTTCCCAGCACAATCTGTTTATATATTCTGTTGTTTATTTAAGCCAGTTTAAGCAAAATAGTGACTCCAGCACTTTTTTTTTTCAATATGCACGAATAAATACTGTTAAGTATAAAATGAAGAAACATTTTTGGCGGATGCTTTCTAAAGAAAATTTTATTTTAAATATATTCTGTATTATAGCCAGAGCTAAAATAAATAGGAAAATATGAAATACTGCATATCAGTGGTTTGCATTCCACTGTTTACTTAATCTCCTTATCTGTTTTGCTGTAAAATGCCTGTTTACAGAGCTCAATTGCTCAAGCTGAGTGCAGAGCAGTGGCTTATGCCTTATTAGACAGTTCCAGCCAAAGTCTCAATCAGACAAACAGAGACTCAAAGCAGGCGGAATCTCTTTAGGAAACTCTTTGTTGTAAGGGATAATTAAAACTGAGTTTTCATTTCGCTAAAATGTGAGCAAAATATGGAAGAGCTCGGTGAAAATTTGCCATGGGGATTTCATCATTCCCTTCAGCTTATAGGTTATTGCTGTGTATATGGTAAGGATTAATACTCATGATATACTGTATGTAATTTCTGGTACGATATACTTTGTAACCAATAGATATGTTACTATTCACTTAAGGTAGTAGGCAGCTCAAAACTGTCTTAAATTCAAATTATGAAGTAATGATAGTATTCTGAATTAAAGTGATATTAAAGTCAAAAGGTTTTTAAGCTATTTAAAATGCTAAATAAATAGTGCAGCACTATACTCCAACCCGACGGCCTCGGTGAGATATGCGGGGCACAGGTCGAAACATTTCCACATCCTAAAAGGCACTAGACAGGGCTGTCCACTATCTCCCTTACTATTTGCCCTAGCTATTGAACCATTAGCGCAAATGATCAGAGAACATCCAGATATTGCTGGTATCCCATTGGCAGGGCATAATCATAAGTTATGCCTCTTTGCAGATGACATCCTACTTTTCATTTCTAACCCACTCATCTCCCTTCCCAATCTATTACGCACAGTGGACCGTTTCAGCCACCTCTCGGGCCTACATCTTAACCCAACAAAATCAAAAGCCTTAAACATTACACTGCCTCTACAACTGATCGATCACCTTAAAACAGACTACCCGTTCCAATGGGAGCCATCATCCTTGAAATACCTAGGCATACAGCTGACCCCCTCCCATTCCTCCCTTTATTCTGCCAACTATCCCCCACTGCTCACTAAACTGAAAAACCTTCTACAGATTTGGCACACTTACCCCATCTCTTGGTTAGGTAGAATTGCAGCGGTAAAAATGACCCTGCTACCTAAATTATTATACCCGTTCCGGGTTCTCCCAACTCCAATACCCTCACACCAGCTCAAAGCCTTTCAGAGACGTCTCTCACTCTTCATTTGGTCACACAAAAGACCTAGGATCCCCCAAAAAACAATGTATCAGCCTAGATGTGCGGGTGGTCTGGGAGTGCCAAATTTGCAGAAATACTACATTGCGGCCCAACTGGCAACGGTGATCAACTACCATGCCACTCGCGAAATTCCGCTATGGGTATCGATTGAAGCGTTAGACTGTGACCCATTCACCATAGATAACTTACTATGGTTGACACCCAAAGATAGGTCCATCATTACTAGCGCCATCACCCGTCACTCCGTTCGCGTATGGGACAACTCCAAATACTCTAGCGGCTTCCTATCCCCACACCTACCTATGCTCTCCTTTTTCCATCACCCATCCTTCCCACCAGCACTTGACTCTACAGCGGTCTTCCACAAATGGAGAGAAAAGGGGATTACCCGATTCTCCTCTGTTTACCCACAATAATTTATCTTTCCCAGATCTTCAAGCTAAATACGAACTCTCATCCTTGGAAAATTTTAGATAGCTACAAGTTAAAAGCTTTATACCAGCTACTGCGAACTTGAAAGGTAATCTCCGGTCCTTATCGCCTTTTGAAAGGTTCTGCAAAGTAGACCCACAATCCCCAGGAATTATATCACAATTATACCTGACATCTTTACAGACGACCCCCTCACCACATCATCCATATATGGACCGCTGGCAAAAAGACCTGAATCTTGACATTTCGGAGGATACCTGGTCCCAGATTTGGACCTCCACCACCTCAAGTTCGACGTGTGCTAGGGTCCTGGAAACAAATTATAAAGTACTCCTTAGGTGGTATATCACCCCCCACCAGGCCCAGCACTTCACGACTGGGTGTACAGGCTTATGCTTCCGTGGTTGCCCCGACAGCGGCACATATATTCATATATGGTGGTCATGCCACATCGCCCAAACATTCTGGTCTAAGGTATTTAAAATGCTCTCCACCCTCGCAGAAGTACATGTTTCACCTATCCCACAAACAGCACTACTTAATGTCAAACCTGCAAATATATCACACCTCAAATTCAAACTAATCCTGCATGTCCTCACTGCTGCTAAACACACCATAGCCTGTTCCTGGTTCACCGATAACATCTCATTCCAAGCACTCAAAAATAGAATCCACTGGATTCACACCAATGAGAAACTATCGGCGCGCCTAATGGACCGTATCCAAAAATTTGAAACAACATGGGAACCTTGGATTAAACATTTCCTTCCACCCTCCTTTGACACCCGCTTGATGACTATCTGAGAGGACACAGAATATCGTCACCCCTTGCTGACCAGATGACAGATTGCGGGCAGGTACTTGCGTCACGACTCTACCCCCCCCCCCCCCCATACTTCCCCTCTTTTTAGTGGTTTTTGTTTTCTTGAACCTGTTATTATGTACTTACAAAGATCCACGCAATCTGGACCCACACAGATAGGGCCCTTCAGTGCCCTGGATACAGTTTAAGCATTTAACGCGATGGAGCATGTTTAGAACACATACGCCTCTTTTTCTTTTCTTTTTCACTTTAGCATATACATATGTTAACGTTTTTGAACTAATGTGCGCATGCACTCTACGTTGGAGTGTATGTACTAGCTGTATTTCTATACTTGGAAAAAATTAATAAAAATCTTATGAAACTAAAAAAATGCTAAATAAATGACTTACGATGGATGCTGTTCCTTGATGTTTATAAGCTTTATTTTCCTGCAGAATCAACTGGTCCCCTGAGCCCTGTCATGATATCCTGTTTAAGGGTGGCTCCTTTGCCTTGCAGGGTCCTATGGAGCCACCCGTGTGTGTGCTAGTAAGCTGTGAGTGTCTCCGTAAACAGACAGACACAGCAAGGCAAGACATACCCCTGCTTCCTGCTCTCCCCTCCTCCTTCCTCCCTTCTCCAAGCTAGCAGATGGACAGCTCCAGGAGACTGTGCTGTCCCTTGTGATCTTGTAATGGACAGGACATTCAGGAAAGCGAAGCTGAGAGAGTTGAAGCCAGATGCTCAGAAACATTGGAAGTATTGGGAGAGTAAAATATACTCTTCCCAAGACTTTCAAATGGCGTGAGACACTGCAGGTGTCACATGCCAACTCTACTAAATCGAGAGCGGAGTGATCGTGTAACCGCTCAGTCTCCTCCCTGCAGAGAATGATGACTGTCAGTTGTCACTCCCCGCAGGGATTCCGCCATCACCTTTGTTCCTGCAGAGCTCATTGGAGGGATAGACAGGGCAGGGGGCGGGCACAGCTGGCTCTGGCTCCCGAGACAAAGACCCAGTTGTCAATCAGACAAAGACCCAGTTGTCAGTCAGCACCCCCTGAAACTTTGTTGCCTAAGGTCAGGGCCTAAGGGACTTTCCATAAGCATGGGCATGTTTGTAACAAGAGCTGTGTTACATTCTAACTTTTCCTGGTGCATTCTCAATAAATACAAGCAATCTGTATTATGCAAAACATACAATGTTTTAAATTAATATAATTTATTGTAAACAACTTCTTGGAATGGAACAGAAAATCTAAAATAATATTTTCTAAATCATTGAAACAGACTCAATCTCCTGTGCTTACTGTGCTCCCCTGCAATGCTAATGTTCTTCTTTGGTGTGGAACCACATATTGCCCATTAGTGCCCCTTGTGTACCTGAGGGCACTGCTAATCAAACACTACTTGGTCAAAATCTCTTCAGAGATGTAATAGCTTGCAGCCATTACACTAAGGAGTCATTTCCATCAGTTTGAGAGGTCTTTCAGATAGCTATTAACGGCACTCTTTTCTCAACAATGGCTTTTCTTCTTGTACCAATCGTACGAAGTGCCTGCAATGAGTGAACCTAAAGTTTTACATCTGTTTTCTGCACTTGGGACTTCTAAGAAAGGCCATTTGTCGTCCAATAACAGCAAGCAATGTGACTGACTCAAGCATCACAGGAAACAATTGTGCTATGTAGAAGGGCAGCAATGAATGCTCTTACTGGAAGTGACCATGATCACATATGGAGATTCCTAGTCTCAAAAATGATAAAGAATCTTTTTGCAACAAAAAAAAAACAATAAGGAGAAAAGAAAATTAAGTTCTACAGCATTTGTGTCACATCTCTATGTGAGTTGTGGAAAAGAATACTGCAGGTACCAGATGTGCATAATTTCTTTGAGAATAGACTGTTGTCTTCCTCTGATGTTATCAGCAAGACATCTGTCTATGTATGACCACATATCTATAACCCAACTAAATTAGACCTACTTTCAACCAGAACCCTCCCATCTGGTTTCTATTGTAAAAATATTGATAGGAGTTAGAATTATATTATGAAGGAGATTGTAACCTTGAACAGTGAAGGACATACCTAAACATGTCAGCTTGCTGGGCCCATGCCAACACGTGTAGCTGCTGTCAGTTAGTCAGTATGTGTTAGGCTGACTGGCTATTAGCAGTTATTTCAGTGAGGATCCACACTGGCTTCTGCATTTTATGCTAATAAGAGAAACACAATCCACATATTCCTGTCCTTAGGCTTTCTATTAGGACAGATCACTGTGAAGGTGCCCAGAAAAACCTGGATTCAGCCATTTTGCCTGCTGCCAAAAAAAAAAAATGGTAAAGCTGTGTGAGTAGGAGCACATAACAAACAGACAATGGTTTTCTCAAATTTGACTGCATAAGTGGAAAAACACTTTCAGTCAAAGAGAAGGCACATTTCTTATGAAAATCTTTAGAACAACAACAAACATACCTTTAGAAATGTTTAGTATTGACAATCTACAAACACATACTTCTAGATCATTGCCATTGCCTGCAATCTTTAGAAAAACAACAAACACACCTTTAGAAATGTTTAGTATTGACAATCTACAAACACATACTTCTAGATCATTGCCAGCTTTGTATTCTTTGCATGCCGTATTACTCTCTTCTTCCCCAGTATTCTGACACTGGCCATGTTTACTAAGGACAGATTACTAGCTCTGTAGACTATGCATGTGACCAGGACATGTGACCATGCACATCACCTCTGGGGAGGAAAATGCCTTTCCCTGAGATCTCCTGAGATTACAGATGAGGTTTCCCAACAATGCTATGCTGAAGGAAGCAGGAAGGCAATCCCAGTGCGCATTGCTTTGGCAAACTGAAGTTATTTTGCCCTTTCAAAGCAGGAAGCGAATGCTCTGCAAGTGTAAGGCCTGGTTCACACCTGGGCGTTTTACAGCGCGTTCCTACCCGCTGTAAAACGCTCAACATGTGAAAACCAATGATTGCCTATGGGCATGGTTCCCACCTGGGCAAAACGCCCTACGCCCAAAGAAGTACTGAAGCTTCTTTGGGGCATTTTGCCGCGCGTTTCCATTGGTATTCCCGAGTGTGGATCGGGGTTAAAGCGGTAACCCTGAGCCACACTCGGGAGTACAGGGTACAGGTCTTACCTTGTCCGCGATCCCCGATGTGTCTTAGGCGGCTGCCGACTTCCAGGTTCCCTCCCTTGCGAGCGGCCGCGTCGCAGGGGGGCGGAGCCGGCGGGAAGTTTAAAAGTGAAACTTTAAAAAAAATTGAGAAAATGAAAAGGGAAAAAAAAAATCATACCGCCAGTGAAACACGCATGTCACTGAACGAAAAAAACACGACAAAAACAAGCTGAAAAACGAGCATAAAAAAAACCCGCTCAGGTGTGAACCCAGCCTAAGTATTTCAAAATCGCAGCATTTTACACCTGACTTGTCTATGTTATTATTCATCATCATACATAGAGGGATGCATTAATAGAATTAGATTTTTGAGTGTAAAGGTCTGCTTTAATTGCTTATATTTGAAAAACTTGCACATACAAAAAATACACAAGTAATAGAGTACAGTATATCATTTTGTGTCTTTCATTGTGTTATTTTGCATCATAACTTCAGTTTGTTTTAGAAAAAAACATGAAAGGTTGTTTATCCAGTTATTCTCATTAACTAACTTTTTATTTGTTATGTGTTTTCTGCTACATTGTGGTAACCTTCATCAATCATTAACAGCAAGATAAGGGAGCAGGGGCTGTTGACTGTAATTGACCTTTACATTTTAATGAACAGGCTGATTCAAGGGACAAGTGAAAATGCAATAGTAGGAATAATAATAATAACACGAAGAAGCAGAAACAAGAAGAGTTAGGGATGAGTGGCAAGTTCTCATTTGATTCCAATGCATTTCTCAGAAATTTTGCCAAACGAAAAATCTCAAGATATGTGGATTTTGCGGATATTTCACCAAAGATGAAATCAATTTAGCTGAAATTACTCAGCTCGCACCTAGTAGTAACTGTACTCTACTTTTCAATGTAACTTATAACGTTATAACTGTTTGCGCATTCAAATGTTGCATAATAATACAATTATAATTTGCAACTTCAGCCAAAGCTTTGCTAACTAGGTTTTTTACTAAGTTCTGAGTCCAGTGCGTTACTAAGTTCTGAGCCCAGTGCATTACTAAGTTCTGAGTCCAGTGCATTACTAAGTTCTGAGTTCAGTGCGTTAATAAGTCCAGAGTCCAGTGTGTTACTAAATCAGGAGTCCAGTGCGTTACTAACTCCAGGGTCCAGCGCGTTATATTATCCAGAGTCCAGTGCTCCGGTGGGAGTCACCACAACCTGTCAAATGTTACCAAGGGGTCCTGGCCCTGGAAAGGTTGAGAATCACTGTTTTAAAGCAAGGAATCCTGGTGCCACAGTGCAAACATCTCCATTTCCAACAGCTGAAACTATCTATGAGGAATTTTTCCGAACATGAACAGAACAGGAATTGTGTTTTTCAACTATGTGATTACTCCTATATAATCATTAGCTGTCAATTACAGACTGGCAGCTTTGACAGGATGTAGTTCACTGTAGTAGAGCACAAAGTAAAAATAGGGAGAATTCAGGAAAGCACTCAGGGAAATGAAACAAATACACCTCATCGGAAAGGACTTCTGGGTAAGTGCTATTTTTAAATGTCATGTCCCATCCACTGGTTTCTTTGAACATTACATGAGAAAGCACCACCACTTACCTGCAGAATATATTTTTCTACCCTACTGCCTAAGTTCTTCTGAAGGCTGGAAAAGAAGTGTCTACAAGTCAGTGTGCAGCTGCAACAATGGGCATGACATGCATTAAAGTGACCATGTTGATATAAAACAGTTACAAAGGCAATATGTATCTGTAAAAAAAACACTAAAAGTGATATTAAAGTCAAAAAGGTTTTAAGCTATTTCAAACACTGATTAAATCGCTTACAATGGATGCTGCTTCTGGATATATAAAAGTCTTAGTTTCCTGCAGAATCAGCTGGTCCCCTGAACACTGGTCCTGATATCCTGTTTTACGGTGGCTCCCTTTCAGGGTCCTATGAAGCCACCCTTGTGTGTTTTAGTAAAATGTGTCCGTCTCCAGAGCACACAGACACAGCAAGGAAAGACACTTCTCCACTACTCCCCACTCTTACCCTCCTCTCCAAATTAGTAGATGGACAGCTGCTGGGGACCTCTATGTCTCTTGTCATCTTATACTGGACATGAAGTTCAGTGAAGCAGAACTAAGAGAGTTGGAGCTGTTCAGAAACATGATGACTGGAAGTGCTTGTGTCTTCAGACGCCACTCTGATCATGAGGAATCTTTAGGTATAGCCCATAGGAAAAAAAAACACTGGAACACCGGGAGTGTTGATCTCCCTGGGTTCCCCACAGCTTCCACTGGTTCCTCCAGATCAATACAGGAGATCAGCAGAAGGAACCAGTGAGGACTACAGTGGACCCAGGAGATCCACACCTCCGAAGTGTTGGTTTTACTGTTTTACTGCAGAACTTGAAGAGTTCTCAGGATCATCGCTGTGTTTAGAGGCACAGGCCGCAGGACAGGTGAGTATTCACAGTCTTCTTTTACAGCTAAATCTTGCCTTAGTAACTTTTATAGCAACAGGATCATTTTAAAAACATTTGGACATTCTTCTACAGGCGTGCACTGTAAACACCTATATTTAAGGTCCCCACATACCTTACGATAATCGTACGATAATCGCGGGAAATCCCGCGATCGTACGATTATCGTAAGATGTGTGGAAGCCGTGCGACCTCTACTACTGTAAGGTCGCACGACTTTAAACTTACGGACATGTTCGAAAACCCTCCGAGCATCGTACGATGTTCGGCGGGTTTGTGGCATGTCCGTACGATAACAGCCGTACGGGCCGGTGTGCGCAAGCGCACACTACCCGTTCGGCATTGCGGTCATCGGAAGCCCGCCCCTCAGGGGGCGTGGCTTGCGATCATCGCAAGTACGATCTGCCTATGCAATATAGGCAGATCGTACGTTTTTTTTAAGTACCTTACAACCATGTTTGTAAGGTGTGTGCCCAGCCTTAGCCAGAAGTCAATGCATTGCATAGTGCAGTCTGCATTCCAAGGAAAGCCCACTAGTTCAAACTGACACCCTCCAATAAAGGTACTTTGAAATATACATAATTTCTCCCAAGAGACAGCCCACTGCTTGGTTTAGGGCTGAGGGCTCTTAAAAGAAGTACTGAGGTATGGTGCTGTGATGTTTACAGGAAGCTATGTACACCACCCTGCCACAGTATCTGTGTGTAGATTGCAATTACTAAACATTTCAAATGGTTTATTTTTTGTCATTTAAAAAGATGAGGGTAAAGTTCCTTTTTAATGTTTCCTAATCATCATTATTGACTAGGAACCTGTTGCATGTCTGTAGATTGATAGAACAATGTTATTCCTTTCCGCTGATCCACCTGCCCTACAGCTGCGTCCCAGGAAATTGGACATAAATATTGGCAATTGTGCATGTCTATTTCTGGTTTGTCAGTCTGCAGGCACCGTCAGCAGAAAAGCAGCCATCCGGACACTCAAATAAGAAGTTAATAAGGTTATAGAGGAGGGACTGTGAGGAAACACAGCTGATGGAGAGTGGATGGAAAAGGCCCTTTGTATGTTGCACTGTTTCTGGGCCTTTACAAATTGAAAGTTGATAACTGCATGGTTTGTCGTCTCTGGCACTAATCACCAGAGGGAAAAAAAAACTGCAATCTAAAGACGGCACTTAAGTGGAAAGAGGCTTTGCTGATGCGTCCATATCAGTAGAAAGGATGTAGGTACATATGAACGTACACATGTAACTCTCTAATGTAAACTCAGGAAGACTAAAAGCTGTCTGCTAATGTTGACAGAGTAGGCCATGGAAACTCAGTCAATGCTTTTGGCATGGTAACCTTCAGCATAATAGGACATTAATAATTCTTTATCTATAAAGCTTACAGCACGCAAAGCACATTTGTATTCCTAGTGTGCTGATCACTCTCTTTTATCATAATAATGAGCACAGGATTAACCTATGAAGATGTGAATTAATGAAAGTGATTGAGCAGAATTTTACTTACGCTACCACAGCGACTGCTTTCTACAGTATAAACATTTAGATAACCATTCAAAACACGGAAAGGAATAGGCATCTTTTTAATAACAAAACATTTTGTCTCTAATGCACGCATCTGACTCATGCTTGTCAAGAAGCACTAAACACATTACATGTCCCCGTTGTTTGAGATTTGCATTTGCAGAAAGATTCAGGCAGAGTACCAAAGATCATAAAGGATAACATCTCACTGTATCGATGGAGGAGCAGTGTTGACACCCTAGGCTGCTCTGACTTGAACTACAACCCCCCCTCCATAATATTGGGTAGAAGTGTCTTGTAATCACAGAGAAGTGGAATAAAAGTGCTGGATCCACAAGGTTTATCTTATTGGTGTGGCTGCCCAACTAAAAAGAGAAAGAGTCATCATACGTGATCCCAACAGGTAATATTCTACATTCCAGATGATCTCTACTGTCTCCTTGGTTTGTGGTGTCAAAGTGCAGGAATTGTAAATTAATGTGCCACACTTTGTTCAATGCTCTAGATACATATTTATTCAATATAGGGGTAAGGGGACAGTATAGTAAAATCCAGCGCAATTCGGCGGTTTCATATTCGGCCAATGGTTGCCAAATCAGCTGCTGAAGAATTCTATGCATCCTCACACACTGAACAAAACAGTATCCAATTTCAACCCTTTACAGTCCTGATACATGTTTTTCCTTAGTAAGCCCTGATGAAGGGGGTATTTATGTGAGCCTCCAAAACGTGTTGGCTATTTCTACAGTATCCTCTTCATAGTATATTGAACAATATTGATTTGTCTGGATTATTAAATGGAGTGTGGAATTTCAGTTCACAATCCTGCAATCTGTAATTCACAGAGGACAGCTTTAGGTTTAGAGAACCTTTAAAGGAATAAAAACACGTAGGACCACACCACCATGGCCTTCTAGCCAGAGGTTACATAGGAACAATAAACAAGAGAAAGCGAGAACCCCAACAAAGATGGTTGCACCACTAAAGTATTACAACAACAAAAATAATATAATCAATAATCGAAACATAAAATAGTTTGATTTTTACAAATCAGACAATTAAAAAAATAAAAGCAAAAATAAAATACCCATATTACATGCGCACGAGCATCTACCCAAAAAAAAAAAATTGATATATAAGAAAGTATTGGTGTATATTGTTATCCCCACAATAGAACAATAGTTCACTGTCATGGAAAAGAACCAGATCTTGAATCAGTAAGAAAGCAAAACTTAAATAGTGATATGTTGAAAATAAAGCAATCCCAAAAGACAAAAATTGTGTAATAGTAGTGATAAAAAAACAGATAAGGTGCCCAAATAAGTAAGATAAACAAAGAACTACATAAATGCTAATCAAGCTGCATGGTGATCACAGAGGATAGGAACTTCTGACTAAATGGTTTCCTGCCATGAAAAATGTGGAGTTTTTCTGAAGCATCTTTCTTTTTATTATGCTTCGGTTATCTGATCATTATCTTTTTCTTTTCCCTTCCCAGGTTCAGCACTCATTTGGCTCTGTGATCACCTTTCAAAGACTGACCAATTCTTATTATGTGTGTGGAGTAAGCTGATACCATTGTTAAAAAATGACCAACACAACCTTGTACAGGGTGCACTCTGCTATACGGAATTATATGAACATCGTTAGCAGATTAGAAGGATTCATCCACCCAAAATTTAAAGTTAAGTTACATGATTGAAAATGTGTCCCCGCTCCAAAGGTTGGTGGCATAACAAGCAATACTAAAGAAGTGGATTAGAGGGCAATATATGCTGTAGAATAATGCGAGTGGAATGGTAGTGGTAATAACATGTATGAGAAAAGGGAAGAATATATGACAGTGGGCAGTATGTGCAGGAGAGGAGAGTGGAGGGTATGATAGCATGCGGAATGTGCAAGAGAGAAGTGTGGAGGGTATGACAACAGGCAATATGTGCAGGAGAGCAGTGTGGAGGGTATGACAACAGGCAGCATGTGCAGGAGAGGAGTGCAGAGGGTATGACAACCTGCAGTATGTGCAGGAGAGGAGTGCAGAGGGTATGACTATTGTAGGTATGTGCAGGAGAGGAGTGTGTTGAATATGATAAGGGAAATATGTGCAGGAGAGTAGTGGTAGAAATGACAACCAGCAGAACAGTTAATCTTTTGACTCACAAATGGCGGTTACTAATCTTTCCACAATAAGCAACCAAATAATTTAAAGGAGAACTATGAGATGAGTGATTTCCACTCATCTCATAGTTCTAAGCCGACCTGTGACAATGAGACTGTCACAGGTCGGCTTAGAACTATGAGATGAGTGGAAATCTCTCATCTCATAGTTCTAAGCCGACCTGTGACAATGAGACTGTCACAGGTCGGCTTAGAACTATGAGATGAGTGGAAATCTCTCATCTCATAGTTCTAAGCCGACCTGTGACAATGAGACTGTCACAGGTCGGCTTAGAACTATGAGATGAGTGGAAATCTCTCATCTCATAGTTCTAAGCCGACCTGTGACAATGAGACTGTCACAGGTCGGCTTAGAACTATGAGATGAGTGGAAATCTCTCATCTCATAGTTCTAAGCCGACCTGTGACAATGAGACTGTCACAGGTCGGCTTAGAACTATGAGATGAGTGGAAATCTCTCATCTCATAGTTCTCCTTTAAGTATGTGGTCATAGGCATTAGGGATGCACCGTTACCAGTTTTTTCGGTATCAGTGCTGATATTTTGCTTTCGGTACTCGACGATACCGAGTACCGATACTGGTGCTTCCGCTGGCATGGAGCCGCCTTCCCAGGCGATCAGGAAGCCGGGCGGCAGGTAAAGACTTTATGCCCAACTTCCTGGTTGCCCTGTAAGCCGGCTCAATGTTGTTCAATGCTGATTGGCTGGGAAGCCAAATACTAAGAATGAGAAACGTAGATCTGCAAAGAGGAGAGCAGAACTGAGCTTCACTGTGAGTGCTGAACCTGCAGACTGTGTCTAGGCAATGTACAATGTCTATAGGGAGGACATGGACAGTGTTTACTATGCAGTTTGTATGGTGGGAGAGTGTGACTGCAGACTAAGCAGTCTCTGGAGGAGAAACTGGAAAAGCTGTGCTGCACGAGGTATACAGGGGAAATATTAAAATGTGTGTGTGCTGGAGGTGGGATCTCACTGGGTAAAACCAGTCTGTGTGCTAAAAGGTGAGATCTTACAGGAGAAATACCAATCTGTGTGCTGGAGGTGGGATCTTATAGGGGAAAGACCAGTCTGCTCTTTTTCCAGTTAGATTCCACCTCCTGCACACAGATTGGTATTTCTCCTATAAGATCCCATCTCCAGCACACAGATTGGTCTTTTCCCAGTTAGATTCCACTTCCAGCACACAGTCTGTGTGCTGGAGGTGGGCTCTTACAGGAGAAAACCAGTCTGTGTGGAGGAGGTGGGATCTTACAGGGGAAATACAAGTTTGTGTGCTAGAGATGGGATCCCACTGGGAAAAGAGAGATCTGTGTGTGCAGGAGATGGAAAATCACTGAGGAAAGACTAGGAAGAATCGCCCAGTGGCAAGTGAAACTGCTCTGTGAAACCAAACCTCTGATTTAGGCATTATATTATTAAGGTGTAAGTAAGTAGAGCATTATGAGCAGAGTACCCCTTTGGCTTCTTATATGTCTCAGAGACTCCAGCAGGAAGATATGCATACCAAACTTCTGGCCCCTGTCCACCTGGGGGATCTTTTGGGTGTTCCTTTCCTTCTTTGCATGTACCAGCACCTGCTGAATTTTCCATGTTATAAACTGAATAACCCTACAGGGAAAGTGAGATCTAGGAACTCAAGTGCAGTTACCTCACCAAGAGTCCCCATGTAACAGGCAGTTTACCTCTCCAGCATCTATGAAAAAATGAAGCATGTGTTTTAGGTTGGCTGACCCTTTAATAATGATGTATTTTTGTAATTATAAATAGGACATTACAGTATAATTCAAC